>NC_139347.1:60997520-61345686 GCF_055883805.1 Amblyomma maculatum | reverse complement strand
ATATATATATATATATATATATATATATATATATATATATATATATATTGTAGTGTGGTAATCTTCATCGATATAACCACTGACATGCGTCGCGTGCTGCCGCTCTCAAGGACGAAGAAGTTGTTCGCTGCCTTGCTCTTTCGCCACGCCTGACGCTTCGCTGCGAGTCTCCCCTGAGCGGCTGGAATCATCTGGGTTCACCGAATAAAACACACCCCTACAATTGGTGCAGGTGCTGCTGGGTACGTTCCCGTCCACCCTGGAACTAAGAAGCCGCACGTTACCCTCTGCTTCCAGCATGCCGGATGACACTGCCACGACATCGTCGCCCCTCCCAACCACCGTGCTGTGTTCTGGAGCTCTACGACAGCGTGATCCGTGCTTCTTCAGTGGCACAGCCGACCAGGACGTCGACGATTGGTTGGCGGCATATGAGCGCGTCAGTAGCTACAACAGATGGGACGACGCTATCAAGCTAAGCAATGTAATCTTTTATCTGACTGACGTGGCGAACCTCTGGTTTCGCAACCATGAGGCAGACCTGCCATCTTGGTCTGCATTTAAAAAGAATTTTGCAGAAGTGTTCGGCCGCCCTGCAGTTCGCAAGCTCCGGGCAGAACAACGCTTGCGTGAGCGCACTCAGCAAGTCGATGAGTCGTTCACTAGTTATATAGAGGACATCGTGGACCTATGCAAGCGTGTCGATCCGCTAATGACTGAAGCGGATAAGATCGAGAACATCATGAAAGGCATCTCTGACGACGCGTGCCAAATGCTCTGGGTAAAAAATCCTGCCACGGTGAGTGACGTGATCAAGCTTTGCCAGAGCTACGACGTGCTTCGTAAGAAGCGCGCTTCTACCCGGCGGTCCGGTGTTAGAGACGACGCCATCTCTACACTTGCGCTGGGCGGTTCTACCCCATCAGAGGACAGCCCTTTACTTCAGCAAATCAAAGCCTTCGTTCGAGAAGAGGTCGCCCGCCAGCTATCGCTGGTCCCTCAGTTACAGGATAGTGGCCGCCTTGTTCCTGACATGGCTCCGTCTTTGGCCCCTACCATACGGCGTGCCGTTCAAGATCACATCGCTGACGTTCTTCCTCCCAGCTCCATGCTCCCGCCCAGCCCTGTGCTGCCGCCCAGCCCCGCGCCAGCGCAAGTAACGGCACCACTGACTTACGCCCAAGTTGCGGCCAGGCCGCTCATGCCATCAGCATCTCTTTCCTACCAGGCCGCTCCTTCCAACCTTCCTTCGCCTTTGCCTGGGTCTGCATTCCATGTCCCTATTCCAAGGGTACGCCAACGCCCTACGAACCCTTGGCGTACCGCGGACAACCGACCAATCTGCTACTCTTGCGGGCTGCCGGGCCATGTCGCACGCCTTTGCCGCCAACGCCTTCCACCTTCTCGACCTGAACTATGGAACTACTCCTACAATACAGACCAGCCCTCGCCGAGAAATCCGCCCAGTTCCGAATTTGTATCTCGTGACAATCAAACGTACACAGCTCGCCGATCACCTTCCCCTCGTCGCCGTTCCCCGTCCCCACTCCGACGTTCTACCGGCACCGTTGAGGGAAACTAACAGTCGCAGTTCCCGGGGCAAGAACTGCGCTTGGTTCGAACTCTTCAAGTCCTCGGTGTTCTCCCACTAACGTAATTCAAGTGTTTGTCGACGGCGTCGCAGTACTCGCTCTAGTCGACACGGGCGCTGCCGTATCAGTCATCAGTGAAGCTCTTTGCCGTCGTCTTCGTAAGGTGACCACCGCACTTTCCGACTTTTCGCTTCGCACCGCCTCATCACAGCGCATTCATCCCTCAGCGGCGTGCACGGCCCGTGTTCTCATCGAAGACGTCTTATACACCATCGAGTTTATTGTACTGTCTCGCTGCTCACACGACATCATCCTGGGCTACGATTTCCTTTCCACTCATCATGCCGTTATTGACTGCGCCCGCGCGGAAGTTTCCTTTTTACCTCTTTGTGATACCGTCTTGTGTGACGTCCCTACCCGGCCTGCAAAACTCCTCGTCGCCAGTGACACAGACATTCCTCCATTTTCTGCTGCCCTCGTTCCACTCTCCTGTGAAAGCGTTATTAGTTCGACTGTCTTCTTCATACCTTCCGACGCCGCTTCACGCCATCCCTGCCTCCTGCTTCCATTTGCGGTCCTCAAGTTCGAAGATGGCCTTAGTGCAATGTACGTCTCAAATCCATTTTCGTGCCCGTCCGTCCTGCTACGCGGCGAGTGTCTCGGTCGTATTGAAGAACTTGATCCCGCGCTTGTAAATACTCTTCCTGCAACGCCTACTTCATTAGACGTTAATGTGCTCAGCTCTTGCGATACAGCGACCGCTTCGACACCACCCGATGTTCTTCAACAAGCTATTGACGCAGATCTCCCACCCGCACAACGCGATCAACTCGCTGCTCTTCTACAGAACTTCACTTCTGCCTTCGACCTTCCTCACACTGCTCTGGGTCGCACGTCTGTCGTTACGCACGCAATCGACACTGGTACAAACGCACCTTTACGACAGCGTCCTTATCGCGTGTCGGCCTCTGAGCGCCAAGTCATTGCTGACAACGTGGACGACATGCTTCGCCGGGGCGTCATACAGCCATCTAACAGTCCATGGGCTTCTCCGGTTGTTTTGGTCACCAAGAAAGATGGTTCCATCCGGTTTTGCGTCGATTACCGTAGGCTTAACAAAATCACGCGCAAAGATGTCTATCCTTTGCCGCGAATCGACGACGCCTTGGACTGTTTACAGGGAGCCGAGTATTTCTCCTCTTTGGATTTGCGCTCCGGCTACTGGCAGGTACCGATGGCTGATAATGACCGCTCGAAAACTGCCTTTATAACACCGGATGGATTATACGAGTTCAACGTTATGCCCTTTGGCCTCTGCAATGCCCCGGCTACTTTCGAGCGCCTGATGGACACTGTTCTTCGTGGACTCAAGTGGCAGACCTGTCTTTGTTATCTGGACGACATCGTAGTTTTTTCTGCCGACTTTTCTTCTCACCTTCTCCGCCTAAAGGATGTCCTCACGTGTCTCGCCGGCGCTGGGCTTCAGTTGAATTTGAAGAAGTGCCACTTTGCCGCTCGAAAACTCACAATTTTAGGCCACGTAGTTTCTAAGGACGGCATTCTTCCCGACCCCACCAAACTTCGCGCAGTTGCAGAGTTCCCGAAGCCAACCTCCCTGAAGCAGCTTCGGAGCTTTATCGGCCTCTGCTCCTACTTTCGACGTTTCATCTTGAACTTCGCCTCTATCATCGCTCCTCTGACCCAGCTCCTTGCCGGCAGCTCCGACCTTTCCGCCTGGACTCCAGCCTGCGATAAAGCCTTTGACACTTTACGCCGCCTTTTGGTTTCGCCGCCCATTCTACGCCACTTTGATCCGGCTGCGCCTACGGAGATCCACACTGATGCCAGCGGTATTGGGCTTGGTGCCGTCCTTACCTAACGTAAGCCTGGTTACAGCGAGTATGTTGTGGCATACGCCAGCCGAACATTGACAAAGGCAGAATCTAATTATTCAGTCACAGAAAGGGAATGTTTGGCCATTATTTGGGCTATCGGAAAATTTCGTCCTTATGTGTATGGTCGACCGTTTTACGTTGTGACCGATCACCACGCTTTGTGCTGGCTTGCCTCTCTGAAAGACCCATCCGGTCGCCTTGCTCGCTGGGCTCTTCGTCTCCAGGAGTTTGACATTCATGTCATTTATCGATCAGGCCTGAAGCATACGGACGCGGATGCTCTTTCCCGCTCGCCATTGCCTAGAGATAATTCGTCTGACCACGTCTGTGCCTACGATATGTCGACTCTTACAACTATCGACATGGCTACCGAGCAGCGGAATGACCCCTGGATCAATGCACTTTTGAATTTTCTCTCAAGTCCTACTCCCGGTCATTCCTCCAAAGCGCTCGTCCGCCAAGCACACCACTTCTCCATTCGTGACGGTCTTCTCTATCGCCGCAATTATTTGCTTGATGGACGGAAGTGGCTTCTAGTCATCCCGCGTCATCTCCGCGCCGACATTTGTGCTGCGTACCATGGTGACCCACAATGTGCTCACGGTGGCGTATTGAAAACCTACACACGCCTACGTCTGCGATTTTACTGGCGTGGAATGTACCGCTTCGTAAGACATTTCGTGCGCGCTTGCGAATCTTGTCAACGCCGAAAAACTCCTCAGAAGTCCTCTGTTTCGTTGCAGCCGTTACCCTGCCCTGCTCGTCCGTTTGACCGCGTTGGCATAGATCTCTATGGCCCTCTTCCGACTACTCCTGCTGGAAACCGGTGGATTATTGTGGCAGTAGACCATCTGACTCGCTACACTGAAACATCACCGTTACCCTCTGCCTCTGCAAGAGACGTTGCTTTGTTCATTCTCAACAACTTGATTCTTCGCCACGGGACTCCGAAGGAACTGCTCAGTGACCGCGGACGCGTTTTCTTGTGCGACGCTCTCGAGGCCCTACTGAAAGAATGTCGCATCATTCATCGCACCGCTACTTCTTACCACCCTCAGACGAATGGCCTGACAGAACGCTTCAACCGTACTCTGAGTGACATGCTGGCCATGTACGTCAACGACGCTCATTCCAACTGGGACCACGTTCTTCCCTTCGTAACCTACGCGTACAACACTGCGATACAGACCACCACTGGATTCTCTCCCTTTTTTCTTCTTTACGGGCGCGAGCCAACCTGCACAATGGACGCGCTTTTTCCCTACCGCCCTGATGTTTCTGAATCGACGCCACTCTCGGACGCCGCCCAGTATGCAGAAGAATGCCGTCAGCTCGCTCGTTCGCTCACAAAGGAAAATCAATGGCAACAAAAACACCATCGTGACACTGGTGAGGCGCCTTCATATGCGCCCAACTCCCTGGTGTGGCTCTGGGTTCCTGCCACAACCGCCGGCCTGTCAAAGAAGCTTCTTGCTCGGTATCACGGTCCATACCGAGTCCTTCAAAAAACATCTCCTGTGAACTACGTAGTTGAGCCCGTTACGCCATCTGCGGACTTGCGTCGCCGTGGACGCGAAATAGTTCATGTGGACCGAATCAAGCCCTACTACGATCCGTCTGTCCTTTCGGCACCATGAGTCGCCAGGATGGCTCCTTCTCTGCCCGGGGGGAAACTGTAGTGTGGTAATCTTCATCGATATAACCACTGACATGCGTCGCGTGCTGCCGCTCTCAAGGACGAAGAAGTTGTTCGCTGCCTTGCTCTTTCGCCACGCCTGACGCTTCGCTGCGAGTCTCCCCTGAGCGGCTGGAATCATCTGGGTTCACCGAATAAACACACCCCTACAATATATATATATATATATATATATATATATATATATATATATATATATATATATATATATATATATATATATATATATATATATATATATATATATATATATATATATATATATATATAAGTCCAAGCCAACATTCCTGTTTGTTAAGCCTAGACTCTGCAGAAGAGGACTCACACTGGGAACTCGAAAAGCTAGCCTCGGAGTCGTCACACTCAGAAGTAGAAGCGGAAAGCCTAGCTGCATACTTCTTACAGCGCTTTGCAATCTGGCGGCACGTTCTTCGTCGGTTTCATGTGCACGTTGCACCTTCCGCTTCTCTGCCCGTCGCCTGGCCTTTTCTTTGGCTTTCTCCATGGCAAACTGATCAGCAGCATACCCTCTCCACACGGAGGAGCGCAGCTGCGAGAGAGGAGCGAGCGTGCGTCATGGCGTAGCTAGGCAGCGAAGGAGCAGCTTCTTGGCGAGGCGGAGGCGCGAGGCCTTGACAACTACCTCGAAGAAACGGTCTAACAGGCGTAGTGTTGCTTCCGCAACAATGACTGTTAACATAATATTGGTGACCTAAGACCAATCAGTAGAATTCCCAACAGTGCCGTGCATCAGATGAGCCATCTTTCACTTGCAATTCTTGAACTTTGCCCAGGCTTGATAAACGTCCCCCATCATCTTTCGCGTGTATTCTGCATAGTTCCTAGCCGCGGTAATAAGGCATTTACACGTTTCACGCATAAACACAATTGCCTTGCTGATACCTGTAGCGACCGCATAGCGGTTTGATTCGTCGATTTTCTTTGTATCCACTAAATAGATCAGCATATTGCTGGCACTAGAAGACAAGCAGGCCTGTTTCGTCCCAGGACTCATCAACGATAATGCTATTTTACATCGTGCATCTCACCAAGAATTCTCTCCATGTCATTCTCCCATATACTTCTTTCAAATACTTCGCCCGAATCCTTCAGTCTGATGGGCATGGTCGTTGCTTTTTTTTTGTGCTCCCAAACAAAGTCAACAATAGGACCGTCCGCCTGTTCTATGCTGATTAGGCTGCACTCCGAAGGGCTGAAAAATGATGTGAATTGTGCCTTACGCTTCCATTTCTTACTCATGCTGTCGGCACGAAAGATAAAATAGCTAAGGGTTCGATTTTTTTTTGCCTCTGCTTCTTTCCAACCCCTTGAAATACACGCAGCGAGGCAATAATAAGCGGTCCTGAATCCGGTAGTAACCCAGTTCTTGATTGTTCGTTTGCAGTTCAGTTTTTTTTTTTTTTCAATCTGCACACTAGGGAACTGTTGTCATCACTGCCATCCTGCTGGAGAAGAAATTGCAAATATTATCTTTTGATGCACCTGTTACTCATAACTTATTAATCTAGGTCACCAGGTACTTGGGGTGCAGTTAAAAAGAAAAAAAAAAAACACAGTCCGAGGTGAAAGAAAGTGCGGCCAGGATGATGCAGTCCTAAAACAAAATCATGCACCCTACTCGCTTTATCGCAAGCTCCTTTTTCAATTTGCGCGGTTCAGAAAATACGTGAGTAGATGCATACGGCAACACGTTAGGATAGAAAATAGTGACAGAAAAAAAATTAATTCTTAAAAATCGAAAATTGGTCATTCGCGGAAATCTCCATCAGTGAACCATGCTTCTAAAATTACAACTATTTTTTTAAATAAAAATTCTGTGCCTTCATATGGTATTTTCAAATATGAGCATTGTACATTCCACACCAACAACAAAGCAGCCTTCTTCAGTCCATGGTAGAGAGGGCTGGCAGAAATCGGACCGCAGCCGACGGAGCTCTCCATCCGATTTTCTGCAGAAATGGGAGATGGGTTGTGATTCAGAGTTGGAAGGCGTAAATCCGGTGTGCCATTTCTACAGCTCTCCTATTTGAGGCACATTCAAAGGCAGCTTTGGCGTTCCGGATATCGTGCAGGTTAAGCAGGATGCAGCCATTTTTCGTCAGCACTAAAAGTGGGAGTGTCATCTTGTAACCAGGTCTATCTACAGCGACGGGCTACCTTTACGGTAGAGCACGTTTTCAGCAACAAGCATTTTCGGATAGAAGTCGGTCTCACCCTAGTTTTTAAGAAATCCTTTTGAGAAGAAAGAGTTTGTTAGAATTGGACACTGTATACTCTAAGATGCACAGCCAGGTTTACGGCCGTCGCTCTGTGAGGAAACTTTTAAACACGTGCTTATTCTCGCAAGGTCTGCCATTTCACGCCTTGATAAAGCGCTGAGAAGCAGCAATACTAGAGCTGGCGCGATGTTTATCATTGAATTGGTGTACAGCAACACATGTCATCTCCCGGTTAATCTGGCGAACTTCCTGATTATTTATACGCAGCAGCTGCCGACCTCAGTATTGCACTGTCGTGCTACCAATATCGTCGAGCGAGCCGCTGCAGCCGCCCGACTTTGCCTTCAAAACCTGAACATGTCGTGCGATTACAGGCGCTTAGCACCATGTGCGATGTCACGGTCTGTGCTAAGGAACGAGCTAACTTCTAAGGGAATCTAAGGCACTGAAAACATTATTCTATTCGGACAGCCTGTTTACATGATGGCGAAGTGATCGCAATCACACGGAGTAGATAATGTAGGTCAGGTCGGAGCCACAAGCGGCTGCAGAAAGCTGAAGTAAGAAGCTCGTGCACGGACTACCAGCGTGGATAAGAATTGACTTCACTTCATCTTCACAGTCTTGATTCAATAAGGCGCGTTGCGGACGAGGACGCCGAAGTCAGCGCGAATAAAACGGACAATCTA
Source organism: Amblyomma maculatum (assembly GCF_055883805.1). Classification (NCBI taxonomy): domain Eukaryota; kingdom Metazoa; phylum Arthropoda; class Arachnida; order Ixodida; family Ixodidae; genus Amblyomma; species Amblyomma maculatum. The sequence continues at coordinate 61,337,574 of NC_139347.1, read as the reverse complement.
AGAAGGGCTAACTCTTAAAGCTAATAGTGTGATCAGCCAGGTAGCATAACTAGAATTGAAGATGAAATGCGACGTGGTGTTCACCTTCAATACAAGCGGTAAGAAACAGCTCTCACGCTTTCATAATAATTCGCTGGATGGGTAAATTCAGGCGTCATCCTACAATGAAATGAATTCTAAAAATCTTTTGCGCACTAGGCCGGCGCTCAATTATCCATTCAGCTCTCACAAATGGCGGAGTAACGAGTACTATTCAATCGCGCAACGGTTTCAAAAGCGAGGTAGGCATAATAGTTCGGCTCAATAGTCAATAGTGTAACAAAGAGGCTTAAGGCTCTCCGAGTACGCAATTTATAGGTATCAGTGGACGCTTTATATAACAATCAAAGAAAGCAGCAAATTTCTCTTTGAAGCCCGAATTATGTAAAAGAAGTACAGGTAGCTGCTATAGGACACGAAACATTGACTTTGCGCGCCAAAACTGTGGTGTACAATACATGTTGTTCAGCGCTCTAAAGTGATGTGGACTTTGAGGGTATCATATAGGGAGGAATAAATTTAGACCCTCTGGTTTTAAAAAAGAACTGTTTTATTATCGCATAGTCCAGAGGTTCCTTGCGCTTCACATCTGCAGCAATGCACCACGGACCGAACACACATGCACCAATTCAGCAGCCGCGAGCTTAAACGCTGAGCTACTGCGACGACACACACACACACGCACACACACACAAACACAAACACAAACACACACACACGCACACACACGCACACACACACACACACACACACACACACACACACACACACACACACACACACACACACACACACACACACACACACACACACACACACACACACACACACACACACACACACACACACACACACACACACACACACACACACACACACACACACACACACACACACACACACACACACACACACACGCGCGCGCGCGCGCGATTTTATTTCGTGCTTTAATTGAAAAATAAATAGGGGGCACTTATGCTGCGCCTTATCAGCATTAGAGGTTCCCTGCTCTACTTGTAGTTCCTCGTTAGCGTACATTAATTTCCTTACTTAGTTACAATTTGTTTTTTTTCCCTCCATAATGTTACACATTCTCATTAACATAAAGTCATAAGCTAACACGTCATGACAAAGACCACCGGTTATACAAATCAAGCCTCGCTTCAATCACGCCGTACGTTTACGTTGCATGACCTTGAGTAGCGTCCGTTACTCGAGATCCAAGAGTCGCAGGAGGTTAGATTCCCAACCTATAGTCTCTCGATTGAATGAAGAAATCCGGATTCGGAGCTCGGTCCGATTCGCCCATCTCAGGTGACTTCGTGACGTCATAATACCTGTAGATCACTCAGTGCACAGCCGTGTGACCTGCCAACTCATCCCCATCATCATCAGCCTGACTATACCCACTGCAGGGCGAAGGCCTCTCCCATATTCCTCCAATTAACAGGGTCCTGTGCAAGCTGCGAACGTCTTAACCTCATCCGCTCACCTAACTTTCTGCCGCCCTCTGCTACTCTTTCCTTGCCTTGGAATCCAGTTTGTTACCCTAAGCGACCATCGGTTATCCTCTCTTCTCACTACATGTCCTGCCCATTCCCATTTCTTCTTGATTTCCACTAGAATGTCAGTAAGTTGAGCTATTTCTCTGACCCACTCTGCACTCTTCCTATCTCTTAACGTTGTCACTACTATCTTTCGTTCCATAGCTCTCTGCATTGTCCTCAACTTAAGTAAAACCCTTTTCGTTCGCCTCTACTTTTCAGCCCCATAGATTAGTACAGGTAAGATGCAACTATCGTATACTTTCTTCTTGAGTGATACCGGCAAGCTGTTAATTATAATCTGCGCATACTTGCCAAATGCGTTGCATCCCAATCTTATTCTCCTAGTTATTTCTCTTTAGAGGTCTGGATCTGCGGTTGCTACCTGTCCTAAGTAGACATATTCGCCTACCACTTCCAGCGCTTCGCTAAATACTGTGAACTGCTGTTCCTTCCCGAGGCTGTTGAACATTACCTTAGTCTTCTGCACAATTATTTTCAAGCCTACCTTTCTGCTATTCCTGCCTAGGTCATCAATCATTGTCTATAGCTCATCCCCTAATCGAGTTACATAGCAAGGCAATGTCATCAGCTAATCACAGATTACTGAGGTATTTTTCTTCAACCTTTATCCCTAACTGCTTCCATTTCAAGTTTGAATACTTCTTGTAAGCAAGCTGTGTATTACCCTGCTGAGATCGTGTTTCCTTGCCTAACACAATTCTTTATGGGAATTTGTTACTTTCTTTGTGCAGAACTATGATTGCTATGCAGTCACTATAAATATCTTCCAGCATTTTCACATACGGCTCGTCTGAACGCTGATTTTGCAATGCCTGTATGACTGCCGAAGCTTCTACTGAGTCAAATGCTTTTTTGTAATCAATGAATGCCATGTTACAGGGCTGGTTGCATTCCAAGCCTTTTTCTATCAGCTGGTTGGCTCTTAGATATAATCGATAGTAGAGTACCCTTATCAAGAACCTGATGAATTGTTTGCTTGATTGAAGTCTAAGATTGTCATCACTCAGTTAGCGATTACATTAGTAGACTCCTTATATATAACAGATAGTAAGCCGATTAGCCTGTAACTTTTTAGCATCCCCTTGGTCATTAATTAAGATAATTGTAGCGTCCTTTAACGACTCCGGTGCCGTCAATGACACTAGGCATTGCGTAGCAAAGCTGGGTAATAATTACGATAATTAAACGTTCTGAATGCACGCTCTTATTAATCGGCAACGCTGTGTTAATTTTCGTCAAAAGGATCCGCTGTAGCTCGAAAACAAATTTCGAGGATCCAGACACTGCGCAGAGGCAACGGCTGCGCTGTCGGTATCTTGTTCTTGCCGGGGCACCAACATCCACGGCCGTGGAACTTCTGCGCATCGAGTAGTTCTTACAATGTGATGACGGTGACGCTGACGGCGTAGAAAGTCATCCAACACGTTCTTGTTCTCTTTAATGCGTGACTTCTACTTTTACATGAAAGTTTTGCTTTCACACTACCCTTCTTATACACGCTTTACTTAGGCAACTGCGGCTCGCGTAACGCAAAGTTCAGTTTCAAGCTCCACCGCTCATACTCGACAGCATGCTAACCCAAATCACAGCTTCCTCCTACCACGACCCAGCAACAAGCATGCCTTCCAATAAACCTAGTGGCAAGTGGAAAGAAAAACAAACAGTCTGTCCGAAAAGTGGAGAAATAAAATTCGGCGGAAATGCAATAGAAGTACGGCAACGTGATCTGACTGCAGTCGCACGCCACAGTTCCGAAAGTAAGGGTGCGAGCTGCTACAGATCAGTTCCTTTACACCATAGGGCAGTGGGAGCTCGGAGACGAAGCCTTCCTAATTTCCGTTACTTCTGTCACTTTGGTCGCCTCTCCACGTAATCCGTCTTCCCTTTGACTTAGGACAGACCCACCAGCTCACTGCTCTAGATGCAGTCTCCAAGGAATCGCTGAGCCGTCCACGTTCTCGGCCCCGAGGGCACTACTGGCGCGCAGAACACTTTGCTCCTGCTGACCTCCTCTAAACAGTGCAACCAGTCTTTCCCCTATTTTGGGAGTAAATAAAGAGCTTATCATCATTATCATTCACATCATCATCATCATCATCATCATCATCATCATCATCATCATCATCATCATCATCATCATCATCATCATCATCCGTGGGTGCAGCTATAGCTTTCTTTAAAGATGGTACCTTGAATCTAGAGAGGGCATCCAAGAAGCCTGCCACATGCTCAGGTTGGAGGAGTATAGAAGGGAACAAACCTGAGTACGCTCTGCTCTGAGCCAGCTATGCGCTTCGGATATTATTGCTAAAAATCTAATGTGACAACGCGGGGTTTTCAAAAACATTCCAAGGCAGCGACGAATATAAGTGCGGTCGTTCAAATTTCAAAATGACACTAGCCGCTTCGCGAGTGCTTCTGATTCTACAACCCGGCCTCCTGCTTATGAAAGCAGACGACAGTCACACGCGGCAGTGTGTACACGACAGTCGCATGAGCGGAGTTTGTAAAAGGGAACGCTGCTTCCACGTGTGCGCTACATTCTCAATGCTCGGCTTTTTGAGAACTCAAGAGCTATTGTTGTCACTTACACCCTGGAGGATGGAGGACAGTCTCACAGTGTTTGCGGTTTATTTGGCCGAAAAGCAGTGAGGTTTTTTCTTTTTTTCTTACCGCTACTCGTTGAAGATTGGGCAAATTCTTCGAATTCTCTTTTGTAGTCATGAGCTGAAGTGAAGTCATTATCGTGCTTTTCTACTTATCTCCCTCTCCCTTCCCCCTCTCCTTCCTTATATTCCTATCCACAAAGAAACCGGACCAACACAGTAGAAGCGCAAGAAAAATGTGTTTGCACGGACCCTAGTTTTACTTAGAGGAGATTCCGAAATGCCTTCTTAGTTGGTTGCTATCCTGAAACTCCAACCGGTAGTAAGCTACCCTCGTCAAGAGCCATTCAATTTCGCCCTGCGTCGATTACTGGTTAACGACCGAATCAAGAGATGGTAAACTTCGATGAGTACTGCCATTTCTTGATTCTCTTTACCATTCCAAGAGCTCACAAAACCCACGCTCACGAAAATCTTTAAAAACACGCCCATCCGTCCCACATCATTTTACGACTCCTTTTCGCTTTACGGAATCTATCCCTCTTAAGTGAGCAGATTCCGCATCGTAAACAACAAATCCAGGCACGCACGCTTTTGAAGTCGCAAGCTGCGAAACTAAAGTGCCATACAGAGTTCCCGCTGTTTTACGCGTTCCAGAGCGTACCAGTCACCGGGAAAAATCTGAGTCCTTGAAATGATCCTCGCACTTTATTGTTCTAGAGTCACTTCTCCATTCCGCACAAGCGTGTCTTATTACCGCTTCCCGGCTTGTCCTCCTGAATGCCGGTAAGAAGGGGCTCGGAGCATCAAAGCACAAAGCCGCTTAGCGCGATCTCTCCGCTGTTGTCTTCATGAAACAAGTACCGCGCATACCGTTCTTTGAGAGGGCGTGCGCGCGTGCGTGTGCGCGAGCTCCCAAGCGCACTCAGTTTGGCCCTCTAAAGGAGGAAAATAAAGCCGAAAGCCCAAGAAAACACAACGACAAAAAAAAATAGAAAAACAAAACACAGCGGGGTGGTTGCAATGTGCCGGACGCCCTCTATCTTTCGTTCCATGCTCTTTTTCGTTTCGATTGCTCCGACTTAGTTCTGATACCCTTTCGGGGGCTGCATTGTCTCGGTTTCAATCGAACCGTTCGAACCGGCGCTGCAAATGTGGGGGACGCAAACAAAACAACACGGGCGAGTGATCGTTCCGGCCGACTGCATGCTTCGCCCGAGTTTCCGTGAAAAATTGCGGAGGTCGTTTTAATCGGATGCTCGTTCTCCGTCTGAAGCACGCCTGAATTAAGGGTACTGCGAAGTCGCTGCGTGCTTCGCGCGCCTCTGATATTACCAAGACGGCATTGCCTCACACACGCAGCATTACTAACGTGCTAGTCTGACGTCGTCAATTAAGGCATATAAATCCACAAGTACGCCACGTGCACTCATTTGCGCGAAATGCCTAGCTGCTACTGACAGGTATCGGATGGTTTATGTTGATTGCTCCAGGATTTCTTGTATTCATCGCCGCTCAACCCTCCTGATTTAATATTTTTTTTTAAGAAGCTTTTTTTTTTTTTCTCTGTTCTGTTTACTATGCATATCCAGTGTATTTGCGTTAGTCTGCAGACTGTGCTGAGGCCGAATCGCTTTGTTTAGCCTTTTTTACCTGCAAGATTTCTTCGTGAGGAGGTTAGCAAAGAACGAATGGCAGGAAATGGTGTGCTGCTTGGGTTTGTGGAATTCTTTCAAAAGTATACTTGAAAAATATTTTCCTATTCGCACTGCTACAAGCAGAGACAAGAAGTATTATTTGATGGAATACGTTTTCACAAAACTAAACAGGTGCTGTTTGTTTTCAGTGGTCTGTAATTTCTTTATTCCTTCCCTCTTTTCACTCAGTTTTGGGTTGTCCGCGCCAGCAATGAAGTAGGTCTTATGGTCTGTGTTTCCCATTTAAGTGCACGTTGAAGGACAGCATTGGGTCGAAATCAACCGCAGCACCTCCCCAAACCCCGTCCACCCACTACGGCTTCCCTAAGCCTGAGTCGCTTTGGAATGTTAAGCCTCGTAAACCTACCAACCAGTAGAGCAAAAACTTAAGGCAAACTGAGGCGGGGCTGTGTATACTGAGAAGCTTAGGCATAAGGGGCGAGGACCCTTCAAGCCAGGTGATCTTGCCGGTAGAGATGCGTGAACGCATTCGGGTCAAACCACTCCCTAAGAACATGCAAGCGGATTGCCACGAACGTCGGAAAAGGGCCAGGGCGAAGACGTTAGGCAAAAAGTATCAAGGGGATGGTAGTTCCGTGTATGTCGATACGGCAAGGAAGGCTTTCGCTGTGTGCGCGGTGAGCATCTCCCGCAGGGTAGCAGCTACGGGGGTGACGGGCCGAGTAGAAGAGGCAGAAGAGGCCGCAATAGCCCTAGGATTGTTCAAAACGGAACCAGCGCTATTCTCGGTGATTCCAAAACGGCCCTTCGCAACTTCGCCAGGGGTCGTATCTCCACCACTGCAATCAAAATTCTTAGTGCGTTGCCAAAAGATATGAACATAGTGGATCTCGTATGGGTCCCGGCTCACTCGGGCGTCCCGGGGAACGAGGCCGCTCACCAATATGCTGGAGGTTTTGTCAGCCGAGCTGGTGAGGGGATCTCTGACGCGGGTGCCCGACGGAGTGAGACTCTGGATACCTACCAGGCCATTACCACTTACTACAAAGAGCTCAGGACGAGCCTGCCTCCTCCGCACGCTTCGCTCAGCCGAGACCAGGCTACCACGTGGCGGCGGCTGCAAACGCGGTCGCAGCCAAACCCTTGGACTTATGCCAAGATCTTTCCCGATATACTAAATCCGTACTGCTAACTGTGCGGCGAGCCTGCCACCTTAGACCATATAATCTGGGACTGCGCGGAGGATCCGCCTCCGGCAGATCTAGTACTATCTCCCTCGCTGGAACACTGGGAAGCTGTTCTCGCCAGCCGGGACCCAGACGTCCAGTCCCGGGCCTCAGCAAGAGCGCAAGAGGTCGCTGACAGATTTGGACTGCCGGCCACCTGGAGCAGCTGAATGCAGCCCAAGACAAATACCAATCGCTGACAAATAAAGTTTTCTCTCTCTCTCTCTCTCTCTCTCTTCCCTTTCCTAATGATTACATATAAGCCGCAAATAAATAATTAAATACCGAAGTAAATGAGTTCCAATTAGCCCAGTCTTACGCTGGCTGACATCACTGAAGGATGGGACCTAATTTCAAGATATTGATAGCAACGAGACAGGTTATGACTTCAGGTGCCTGTTAGATTACGTCGATAAGCACAGGCGTCACTAACGAGGTTACACGGGCACAGTCTCTTTTATACTTGCGCGTACTTGAAAATAAGGACGTTGAACAAGATTCTCGTAAATTAGCGCAAACGGAATTACATGCATACAAGTCCACAGATTTTTTACAGTTATAAAAAATAACTAAGCACTTCGAAACAAAACGAATCGATATAGTGATTCAAATCTTTCAGATCTGTACAGAAATACTCCTCACTCTAAAAGGCGAGACAAAATGAAAGTTTAGCCCCGCCTGATATGTCATTCGTTCTTGTCAACTTCATAGAGAGAAGAAGTCCACGTAGCGATGGTGAGTTTCAAACATCCCGAGATGTGTTTTCAAATTTCGAAAGAGGGCATAGTAGTTTTGTCTGCGAACTCTTTTCCTGTTCCTCGTCAGATGTGCGCAGAAGAAGCGCTCTTCTTCGGCAAAGTGCGGTACCTCACAATGTAGAATATGCGGCGTTCGCTTCTCGAAGAAATGCGGCGTGAATCTGAGCTCCATTAATCCTCCACGGGGCAGTTCGTATCTTCGCCAATCCGGGCGCAGGACTGGCGTTCGTATTTTTCACTTCATGCCAGCACACCCTGCAGATGGCCGAAAGAAGAGTACGCTGCTGAATAATGCATATCGCACCGACCACAGACAACAGCGAGTGGTTATCTATCGCGTGCCATTTTTTTTTTTTTCGGACTACGTTCACGCCGTGTCTTTTTCTATTCGAATACTCACCGCACTTTGCATATAAAACGTTGCTTTTGAATTCTCCCTCACCATGCTCCTGCCTGTTTTGCCTAGTAAGTCATGAATTCAACATTTTTACATTTCGAGAGCTTTACTACCGATAAATCAGGTAATCTTTATGTATTGTGTACGATGGCTTTTCTCTGCGTTTGGTTTAAGCTGCTAAGAGGGACAATGACTTTGATCACATCCACGGTCAGAGCCTACTTAAATGTGTTTGCTTCACGTGCTTCTCGCTTGTTAGAAAGGAAATAGTGGTCAAGCATGGATAATAAGGAATAAACATCTTAAAGTTAAGGTCCCGCCAGCATTAATAAAAATATTAAAAAAATGAACGAAATGAAGAATTTAATTGTTAAAATGAATGCAACAAGAAAGCATGATTCTCGAAACAATCTGTTTGTGTAAAGGAAGGACTTAATGTCTGCAAGAGCGCTGAGAACGAACCAAAAGGAATAGATAAAGATGAGGCACGATTAAGAAAGTACGTGGTGAATGACGTCGTTTTAACTGCATGGGAGCAAGGGGGGGGGGGGGGGGGGGGGGAGGGGGCTGTAACTATGCGTGCATCTATATCGTGACAGTCACTCAGTCATAGCAACACTTTACAACTATAGCTGAATTAACTAGTGAATTAAGTTTCAGATATCGTGGCGAAGCTTCTTTATCCGAACAGTTGCTACTAGTGATTCTGGTAGGTGGCCATAAAAGTATCCTGGTGTCTAGGGTACCGTGCATCTAACGCCCAGTTCAGTGACACCGAGGTATACAAAGTACAAAGTGGGAATCCTCACTAAATTCACTAAAGTTCCGTCGGCTCTGGTGTGCCTTAGGGCGCCGTCTTAGATCCTTTATTATTCCTCGTATATATTAATGACCTGCATAACTGTGTATGCTCTAACATTCATTTGTTTGCTGATGATTGTGTTGTCTTTCGTGAAATTAACAGTTCTGACAATTCTAGAGCCTTGCAACTCGACATTTATGCTATCCCTAACTGGTGTAATATTGTAATATGCGGGAAATGAATCTTAATACTTCTAAACGTGAATCCTTAAGCGTCTCCAGATTTTCATCATGTTCTACGCTCTACTTTCTAAATGACGGAGTTATCGAATTCGTCACTTCCTACCGTTACCTACGCTTTGAAATCTCTTCAGGTATGATTTGGTCACTTAACATTAACACGATAATTAACAATGCTGATCACATGCTCGGTTATCTCCGTCGTAATTTTTCTTCCGCCCCTATATCTCTTAAACTTCTCTTGTACAAAACTGTCTTTAGTAAACTAGAATATGCTGCGTCCATCTGGGACCCTCATCGTGCTAGCCTGGTTCAAAATAACTCCGTTCGTTTCATCCTGCACAATTATCATCGTACCGCTAGTATATTACCAATGAAGCGCATTTTAAACCTCTCTTCATTGGTTTCTCGTCGTAAACTTTCGCGCATTGTTTTTTTTTTCTTTTCATGAAATATTTCACACTTGCCCCAAGATTCATACCGTACTCATTCCCCTGCCGTCGTGCATCTCTTCACGACTGGATCATGCTCACAAGGTTGGGACTTCTCTGTTCAGAATTAAAACATACTGCGCGTCTTTCATCCCTCATACCTACAAGAGCTGGAACCACCTCCCCGCACCGATCGCCAGCACTGAAGACATTGATCATTTCCGTACTGCAATAGCTAATATTGTATATGTGAATGACGAACTTGCCTGCATTATTTTTTTTTTTGTTATTACGTTTTGCAACCTCCACCCCTCTGTAATGTCCCTGGCATTGAGGGTAAAATAAATAAATTAAAAAAAAATAAATTTTATCCCTCCGCGGTGATTCATTGGCGCTCTGCTACTCGAACTCAAGGACGCTGATTAAATCCCGGCCGGTGCCCACGCACTGTGCGATGTCGGCACATATTGGAATGATTGCTTAGCCCCTGATAACCGAAATTTTTGCAGCACTCCCTGCCGGAGTCAGTTTACCTAATTTTCTTTTGTTCTCGCTGCAAAACTACCTCTTGCATGTAAGCATGTGGTTGCACCCAAACACCACCTGACCAAGGTTCATTTACAGAGCCCTGTGATTCGCACATCTAAGGTAAGAGACATGGGTACCAAACATCGGCATATTAAGTAAACTTATTCGGTGAGTTGCTTGGTCCCCACAGGACTAAAGCCGATGCTGATAATGATAACTTTGGTGGTAGTTGCGAGGATAGAAGACTTTCTAGAAATAGTTCTCATTACTTGTAATCTTCAGTACTGCATCCGCCGCACAAGAGTCCAAGCTTAGAATTGTACAGCGAGCCATAAGTCCAACGCGTTCTGTGCGAAAGTGTTTCTGTGAATCCTCTGCCAGCCAGCGCCAAAAATTGCACACAAAACAGAAAGGACGATTTGTGGCCTTATTTGAAAAACAACGGCAAGAAAGCACCGTCTATAGCTTTCATAGGAAGCCTTTGAGAATTTATTCAAATAATGCCCTTGGAGACTAAGGCTTTCTTATGAAGGTCAAGGTCGTTTCAAAACCTGAACCACGGCTTTTCTTCTTTCGCTTTTTTTTTTTTTTTTTTTATCAGTGCAACCATACTTACTCTTTTTCTTCCTAACTATTTTGTTATATTTTGCCGGTTTTCTCGTCTGTTAACGGTAAATAATGTCTCGGAGGTAATGGTGTCATTTATTCATTCTTCGTAAACAGCCTGTTCACCACTTCCCCACAGCCCTAAAGAAGCAAGAATGCCAGCTGCAAACTCTGACGCAGCACCTCTAACCCAAACGAAATGCTAATTAAAAATCAACAGCAAAATGTGTTACACGCGAAAAGGAGAAAACAAAATTCAGCTTCCTACAGCAAACCAAATGTCGCGTGTAACGTTACCAGGACCTGCGTTAATAAATGACGTTCGTAAGAAATAATTATTACTTCGATAAGTGATAATAAAGGCCTCGAACGAGAGGAATGAATAAAAATCTGCTCATTGCGAGACAGGCGCTCGTGCGCTTTCAAGCACTTTCCACAACCGGGCAAAGATAGCGCAGCCTTGCTGCCACGTAGCAGCCGCCGTCTACTTGGTGCCTCTGGGTCACGTCAGACGTAAATAACAAGGGCGACGAAATTAGAATCGATGGCATATTCAGACGTTCCTAATAGGCTATCGATTCCGGCGTTGTAACGGAAGCCGGGCATCGCGAGAACACGAGGCTTTGCCAAGAGTAAGCCTTTTCAGGACCTGAGTGGACGGACGCTCGCCTCCGATGCACGCCAAGAGAGCCCTCTCAGTGCGCTATAGAGAGTCGTTAATTTTAGCGGTTTGCGAAACTAACGAGTGAGTCGCGTTGCGTACATGTTTAATACTGTACTCTCCCCTGTACCTCATGCTTTCTACTTTCAACTAAAACAGTTCCTTTTCGAAAGACTTTCAGCATTCCTCATGCGATTATTTACTTGTTTCCGTTCTCACGACGCTACGGTTCAGCGGTTTCTGTTCCTTAATTATGTTTGAAGGAGCGCAGCAGAGTACGCCATGGAGTTGCGGCATTAGCTGCATCAGTGTAAAGGATGACGTGTCCATAAAACACCCTCTTTACAATCGGAAAGAATTATACCAAAATTTTGGAGAAAGCTCTAAGCTAATAAACTAAATAAAAACGAATTACGTCTTTTAAACTCTACTCGCTGGAAAGCTGAGGTATACGATGAGCCTCGATCCAACCTTAGCTCTAATCGCTTTAATTCAAACTTCCCTCAGCAAAAAAGAAAAAAAAAGAAAGAAAAAAGAATCTGCACCCGCAACATCTACACCTCGCTATAATGAACGCGCGAAAGACGCATTTCTCTGATCGCCATGGCGACCACAATCCACAATGCTTCTTTCTTACGATTAGTATTAGTACGCTCCATGTGCCAAAAGCCAAGGTTGTCCGTGAAGTGTCGTTTTCTCGGGGATTTTTTTGGCCGGAGCTAAATTTACCCGTTGGTGTTCGCGCTACGGCCAGGATGCGCAAGATTGCCTCTCACCGGCAATAAATACGTGATGAAGCTCATCCACGAAACGCGTTTCCTATTCCGCCCGCAGAACATTCATAATGGCAAGTACCGAAAGGGCGCCGGCCGTTAAATGAATAACACCTTTGGCAGTGATTCTACCAAATGTGAACGGACGGCTACCGCTCCGAGCCCTCTAGACAGTGCATTACCCGCCATTATCCGCCCCAACGATGGGTCGGCTAAACTAGTGATGAGATCGCTGTACTATTGATTACAGCTGTAGCGACGGCGAAGCGCAGTAAACAAAAGTATAAACTTGCAAAACGGTAGCAAAGGGGCGCGATTTTCGACCGGCATTGAATTGGATTCCCTCTAGATATTTTGATGCATCCTGTCAGCTCATTCCCCTCTGCTAAACCACAGTGAGCTCTGAGCAATCCTCTAAAGTTCATCGAAGTAATTTACGTCTCCGAACCGTTTTTATTATTGACAGGGCCTGAAGAGCCCTTCCTGCCTTTAGGTCACCAGCGGGTCCCTGAAATGGTGACCGGCGCTCGGCGTCGCAGGCGACGTCGTAACTCCCGGCGACTACGTACATGGCATCCAGAAATCGAAATTTTGCTCCCTGCTTAAGTAAGCAAGAGACAACACAAAGTGAAAGAACAAAAATTAGGAGCGGGAACAAAGGTTTTCACTTCCCGGCCGTAGAAATGATGTAGCCAGGAAATAATGTAGTACCTGTCATACGTCTTTACGCATCATATTCCTAAGTACAGCTAGAAGCAAAAGGAAAGAGAACACGGGAGCGCGTGGCCTCTACGATTTCAAATGCACTGTCACCGACAGTTGATAAGAATCAGTGGCAAAGACACATCCGAAGTAAGATTGGTCGGCTGCTCTTTCCGAGCATACCCTTGGTGCCACCCATTCTCGTCTCGATTTGGTGGCAGCGCTTTGGAAAGCGCCGAAGCCACGCGCTTCCATGTTCCATTTCATTTTGCTTCTAGCTGGACGTAGTTCTTGAAGAAGAGCAGCGCTCGTCGAAAATTATGTCGCCGGCATGCTTCCAGGACCAAACGGCCGCTTAAAGAGCATGTTTGCACTCTGCGTGGATGAGTGAAAACGTAGGCAGCACTCCCTTAGTTCCCATCAGTTAGGAGGTGTTCAGAAAACGTTTGGGGAACACTTAAGTTGCGCCTTTAAGGGCGCTATAAAGACAATTTCGAGTTAGTCTTTTGGTCGCGAGAATTATATCTACTTGCTTTATATTTTCTTACGAACTTTGAACAATGTTGCTGAGTCGTCAATGTTTCTATTAAATTTGGCTCATTTCGGCCTCTCTTTAATTTCACCGCAGAGAGTAGGAGAAGTAATAACAAAACCCATGCCTTCAAGGCAATAGCTGAGCGGCTTGCCTCACTATCGCTTACGGAGTAGTATGCGAAGCAATCTTGTGAACGTAGTCCGCTTGCCTCGGGAGTGTTATTTCGACGATATTCACTATGAGCTATTCACGGTTTTCTTAAAATATTATATCAGCCGTGTCCAAAAATATCGTTAATGCGTACTTTGGGAGTCTGCACAGGCTATGGTATTTTCACTGACCACCGCCGAAGCAAACAGTGCGCGCATACTTTTTTTGTTCATGACCTTAATGTTTGGCTGTTTTGTCTGCGACTAAAACTCTTAATCATAGAAACGCGAAGACAAAATTGAAAAGCGATTAACAAACTTTTCAAAATGCCCTTTAGTGCAGCCTTAAAGACATGAACGCCATCGTTAATGGCTTTGTCCGGGACTTCTCCAGCGCATCCTGTTTCGTTCGCATGCACTTTGGTAGTCAGGTAGCCACTCATCCCCTATTTACGCATCTGTGGTCCCGTGCATACTCAATAGGATGCAGTCGTAAAATACCACGTGAAGTGCAAGACCACCCTAAGCAGATATAAAGGCATCTTTTTCAAAACTGTGCAAATGTACTGCTAGAATCAATATGAGAGGGAACACGAGAGCGCGTGTTCTTCGCATTTGACATAGCGCTACTACCAGTAGAAGACGAGAATGAAAGGGAGGGGGCAACAGGGCAGGCTCAGAAAGAACAGGCGACGAAGCTTTTTTTTTTTTTTTTTTCTAATCCAGACGTTTGCCATCAGGCATTGTGAAAAAGGGAGCGGGAAGTAGCAGAAAGAAGAAGGGGTGTAAGCTGGTATCTCTTAAATATTCAGAGAGGTTAGCGATGAACTGATTATGTAGTGTCTACTTGCGGTAGTCACAGTCAAGGTCCCACCGAAGGCCTACTTTCCTTACGTAGCACTGTCTCACGAATGTCGTAGCTGGGCAGGTCCACAGCAGATGCTTCACATCGCACTTTGCATGCTTACTTTGCATGCGCCTTTAGCGCTGATTCTTATCACCTGTAGGTGGCAGCGCTGTGCAAAGCGTGGATGCCACGCGCTCTCCTATTTCCTCTCATATTGATTTCAGATGTAGGTACGTACTTTCGTGGCCTATGGGTAACGCGCCGGACTCGGGATGCAAGGTTACGGAGTTTGATTCGAGAACTGCAGTAAACAAGGACGTGTCAAAGGGTCTCGTGACGTCACAAAACATCCCGACCAATCGGTGCTGGACCATGTCGCCCGCCGACTATCAGAAACATGCCATACATTTTTTTTTTTTTTTTCTGTTGGACAGCGTCGATGGCAAGGTTTTTATAGGACGAGAACATTAACTCTGCAGAGTTAAAATGAAATTTATCAGCAGAGAAGGACGATACAGGATACACAATTAACTATAAACGGCACGCCACAACTGTATATTTAGGTTTTCCTTTTTACTGAGACGACCTGCGACGAAGTAATGAATGCTGAGGATGAAACGTATCCTATTTTGAGCACTCGCGCACAGTCCTGCTTTTGACAGATTAAACAACCCAGATTCCTCCCGGAGCACAAATGAACCGTGGGTTGCCCATCGCCATGCAGCCGTTATTATTAGGGCAGTCATTACTGCACAAGCAAAAGTTTCAGATCACATCCACCGCGACGTTGGCTGTTAATACGATTACGTAAAACGGCATATAAGTGTCGACACAGTGGCCTGCCAGCAGGGGAGATTACTTCGTTTCGTAATCAGCTGAAAACCATCAGAGATTCTTTTAAATTATATAGACGGCGAAAGAAATGACTCGAGAGTGCACTTGTGTCGTGTGGTTAGCATTACAAATTTAACAACGTGAAATAACGCTCAGTCTGACCATTGTATGTGTTGTTTTTTTCACCTGCAATGTAATAATTCAATATGGCGCCCTTCGTTGGAAATAAAAGCGTGAGAACAATGATAGGCAGGCTTGAAACTAAGTGATACTACTGATAGTGTTCAGTAAACATTTTTGGTAATAATTATTGTGAACCAACCTAATTCACCATTAAAAACCTTTTATCGATTATGATAAACGTTGTTGACACGTAAAACGCACGTTGCAACCAAAAATTTGCAGTGTAATAAGCACTAGGAAGTATGATGTTTTGGTAGGATCAATTTAACGTAAAAGTGCTGGCTACAGCTTTTGACGTGCACTATTACTCTGGCACTAAAAATGTTCGGCGACCTGGGTTCTCCGAAATCTCCGAGAACCGGCTGCCATAGTTAGCATGTAGCAAAAGGGAGAAAGAGGAATCCCCTCTCCCCATCTAATGGAAGAGGAAGCCAGAAGATTACTGCCGCGGGAGGGACACAAAATAGTGATTATACTTCGAAGGAGAAGGCACTGAAGCGGGCCGAGGAATACGCAGCCTGAGGGGGGTTGGAGGCAACCTTGCGAGTGGTTACCATGTAAGGTGGACGCGGATGACATCATCGAGCTGAGAAGAGAAGCCGAATTATCAGAGCTTCGCGACAGTGCCAGATGTCACTATTTCGTTACAGTGATTTTTGCGAGCCTCCACTGACAGTGTAACAATGCTCCATAGTGGCTCTCACGGAAGCGAGACCTTGAACAAGCGGCGTGCATTGCGCCGAATGCACGTGCAAAGCCCTGCCAGCTGAACAGCAGAGCCTTCGAACAGCGCATCAATAGCGGAGGGGACATCCTGCTCTTGGAAGAAAGCACGTACTATAAGCATGCAAATGTGAAAAGCTACAAGGAGACTAAGCGTATGCAAATAAATGTGCGTGGTGTCGTTTAATAGAGGGTCTTAGGCGCATATGCACAATGAAGCCCAACTCAACACAAGAAGCATTCCCGTCGGAACAGCTCAGCGGCCGGCTGCAAATTATTTCTATTTCATAAACATCTACTACATTTTTTTACCAAAATCATTGGCTTAAACTATACGAACTGCATGTTGTAAGCACGTATTAGTAAAATCTTACTGTGAATGTAGCCACCTTACAGTCAGACCTTTTATTGCGGCGGGCTCTGTTCTCCCGCTGTAAATACAAGGTTTCTGGAGAATTATTCAGCTGTTTAAACCCTCGTCAACACAGGAAGTAATACTACTAATAAATTTCTGGACTTCAACTTTTTATAGCCGTCTAATCATAGACTGTTGGTCAGGTTCAGCTTTTGGCGCTCTTAATGTTAAGGCTCTGGTTAGAGATTAGAAATGCTGTTTTCACCTCGTTGTACATGGTATTAGCACATGGTTATGGCTTCCCAACAACAGCATAAGAAGTGACAACCATCCTACACGCTAGCCAGCCTCTGCAATCTTCAAGACAAGGCTCCATGCATCATTGGCTCGAAAACAAAATTGAGCGAAGATATTTCAAAATCACATGTCACAATCTACTCATTTGTCTGGTACAATTTCGTCTCATTTCTGCTCAAGTTTGTTCCTGCCCTCGTTCTTCATACACGCAACTGCAAGTCAAGTCAAGGACGTCAGATATATGGCTTAAGTAAGTGAATAATTGGGCCCACTCTGACGGATGGTAAACGAACCTGACATGGAAAACGTTGCAGATGCTACGCAAACTTGTGCTCCGATCAAACAGTGACCGTCTAAGTGACGGCTATAGTACTGTGGCTGGCATGCTGACTGTTCCAGCAAGCAGCAACAATTAAAAAAAAAAAACACTTCGATAACACCATCGAGAGGTTATGGTCCTGTTCTCCAACATTAGTGAGAATATTGAAATCAAACAGTGCATTTAATATTATTAGGTGCTCCCTGTTGAAAGAAAATCTTTTATTTCTGTTACTTTGTCTGCGGCGTTCTTGCTGAGCTTTCCTTTTAAAGCAAACATTGAAAGCGGTCGAGCGATAGTACGCATACTATTTACCCCATACACAGCATCTCTTTTACTTGTGAGCACGAACAACGAAGAGATTGATCGAATGTGCAAAACTTCGCTTTCGGGCCGTCCATCACAATTGCGCAAAGCTCGAAATTTCGCCAACCTGTATGTGATTTCAAGCGAATGCGCTCGCTTGCGGCTCAGCTTCCAACTACATGCTGTGCCTTTCTCTCAGAAGCCAGGTTTCAAAGCATCGACAGTGTATGCGCGCGTAGAAGCCCATTCACTATGCGGTGTATTATAGATAACAAAAAGGCTTCTTTTTTTTTTTTTTTAAGTGAACAAGAAGCAAATTGAGGGGCTTTTTTTCTCCGGAACAATTTTTCTTAGCCCAATGGAGAGGAAGAATGCAGTCTCTCGAAATGCTGCTTGTAGTCGTGGGCACTATATATATACGTTCTTCGGCGACGGACGTCGTATTTCCACATCCGGTTGACACCTCAGAGATTGCAGCGAGAGTGTCAGACAAGACGCATCAAAAGTCGCGACCGCTGTTTCATGAAACATGTATTCGCCCTGCAGCGAGCGTGCGGACGCGTCTAGAATTTCATGCGCTAGCGCTACAATTCGTATGAGCGGTAATAGAGGCGAGTGAACTGCGCCAGCATGGCAACAAATCTCGATTCTGAAAGCGTCGCCGCTCGGAGCGCGCAGAGGTTTCTCATTCGTGTCGCATTTTGCGAACAGTTGCGGCGAAGCTGGGCTTTGAATAAACAATATTTCGAGAAAACAAAGACTTGAGCAAGAACATCAAGTTTGTAGATTTATAAGCAGGTCGATATGCAGTTTTGATGGGACACAAATTTCTTTTTTTTTCTTGACTTGCACACTTTGACAAAAATAGTCGTTGTATTCTAAGCTGATAGTTGTTTTTGGGAATCCTGAAGTGTCAGCTTCTTCTACGTTACCGGGTATATTAAAGAAAAAGGGGGGTTAGACAAAAAGTAGCAAAAGGAAACTTGCTGCAAGACTCAAATCCACGCATAGAATATTATTGGATAGATGTGTCAGCATTTTTGACGTTTATTTAAACAAATAAGTACTGGGGCCATATTTTGAATTGGTTCCCCAGCTTAATAAGCATTATTTCGTCCTTCTATATTGGTAGACTTGGTTATTGCCAGTGTCACAGACTGAACTCATTAATGACGAAATCACGTAAGGATTGACCCAGGAATAGAAAGAATACAAAAAATGACTGTGGCGAATTTCTCAGCGAATGTTTTCCAGCGTCATTGTGTTACATCCATGTGATGTAAAGGCTCATAGCTAACGGGTGAAGTTATTCCGTAGGTTATACTTCCGGTGATACTAGGTAATGCAGCCCCAATATGGTTTTTACAGAAGACAACTGCTGAATGCAAAACAAAAAAAGTTGTCGACGATTACGTTACTTGCTAATGCAAAATTTGAGCGCAGCTCATCAGCTGTTTCACCTTTTCGATAGATTGAGGCAAAAATTTCGAGTAAGACACGTATGTACAATTAAAGACAACTTTTTTTTTTAATTTTTCACACGTATTCCGTCAAGAAACACTCCACTAACAGTTCTTGGCTGTCCTGAGAGAAGCTTTGTGGTCGGAGAAATGAAGAGAGCAATTAAGTTATCGGGAGGTTGCGGGAGGCAGCGCGTGGGCCCATAGGAACGTTGCGCGATGAACAGATAGCAGCGACTGACTGAAGCCGCTGAAGCCGCCAGCGAGTGAAGAGAACGTGACACTGCTTTTCGGCTTGGGATGCACACACCGTGATCCGCTGATAGCGAGCCGGCGTTTCGGACACCGGAGCGCACCCTCGCTGCCACGCAAGAAGAGGGGGGGGGAGGGGGGATAAGCAGCGGCGAAGGGGAGAGCGCGCGCAGCAATCAGATAACACGCGCGGTCGGCGCCACGCAAGGAGAGGGGGGCTGAAAGGGGGGCGGAACTGGTTACGAGGCCTACGCCGACGCGAAAGACGGCGCCAAAGAGCTGCGCTCTAAACATATTTGGAAACACCCGAAAATCGCTCTGCTTTACAACCTGATGTGGGTTTATATACAGGAGAACATAAAACTGGGTTCTGAGTTGTTTTTTTTTTCGTGTTTTCGCGAGATTGTAAGCCTTTATCAATGACTATCGCATTAGCCAACCGACAGAAGAAGTACTGGCATTTTTTTTTTGTCAGTTTCATTTTTCCAAGGTCCTCGCTGTCACTGTTATTAAACCACACATTGCTCGTAGTCTCGGCCTTCAGGCAAGTAAAGGAGAGACTTGTTCTGCAGCCAGGCTATTATCACATGTTCGAAGCCACAGTGTTTACCGCAATGTGTTTCCTGACTGTCGACACAAAGAAGGGTGGGTAGGAAAAAAAAAGGCAATTAGGTTCCCCACGTTGAGTTCAAACATTTCTCTGCAGTCGTTAGTTTCCTTTTTCGCGAGCGCCCACTGTATTCCAATGCAGTGCTTCTAAATATCTTGACTCAATCCTCAGTGCAGTCAAACCCACTATCTCGATTTCGTGCCTCTAGTACTTTTTCTGAGCTGGTATATAAAATTTAGTTTCTTTCCATATGGTCTGTTTTCGTGTTTGTGACTTGGGTGCTATACGTCCATCCTGGAGCTAAAAGAACATATTTACAGTCATACAGGCGCAAAACAATTCGACGGTCAGATTCAAACAACGTTACGCTCATAATACTCTCAGATGTGATGTCCAGCGGACGAGCTTGTGCAATACAGCCAGTGACGAAATTAAGTGCATGTTACCAGGCAATCCTTTAAAGCACGTTGTTTATCAGAAGAGGAAATTTATGCAAAAGTACATTCTCTATCAAGGAAGCACCGTGACACTGCAGGAAAGAATGTGAGATTGCTCTCTGCTGAGCGTTGCTCGGTTAGCTTGGTTCAATGCTGTAGATCAGCAGCACTTTCGTGTTTCTCTCCAACTGGCACATTCCTTAAACGCAGCCTGCGTCTCTTTCGAAACTGAATTTTATTTCTGAATCCACTAGCTCCCTCTTCTCTTCCCTTGATACAGTAATTGTGGTCAACGACTTGCCGTGTGAGTGTGCCAGAAGTATAAGTCTTCTCATTGCCCTGAAGACAGAATGTTGGACTCTACACCCTTATTCAATAAGCTAGTGCTACAATTAGGATCCGGCCACCGTGCGCTTTTAATTTCGGAAGGAAAACGAAACTAGCGGTGTTGGCACCTCTGTTCTAATGTTCCTCGTAATTCGTAATAGCTTTCTGAGCTGGATGTATATATAGGTCTTGCTTAGGCGTAAGCTACATCGCTGACGCTGCTGTCGAAAACAATCCTGTCCTAAGCAATCAAACATGCAAATATAATAAGGACAGACATGAACCACAAGCTGCGCATGATGGCAGGGAAGCGTCCATGAAACAGCATTAAAAACAACATTCTTATACAGTCTGAAAAACTTCTGTGCTGAAGTTCGTTCGTTTCAGAACATCTATTTCGGACCTTGCTACTGTCGTCTCAATTAATACTAGATCAAAGCCACCGTTAATGAGGATGTAGCGTGTCCCGTCGTGCAGAATAAAGTAGACCGAATTCGTGCAATCGAGATATGGCGTGTCTCGAGCCGATATTGCGCAGTCATTGTTGTATTGATGACAGTCTGGCGATGGCGTTTAATTTAAAAAAACTATTTTCTTGCTCTACTGTGTTGTCTATTGAGTTCGCCAACAATTACGTTGTCCCTCTAGCAGCTGCGCTACATGAGCATCAATGACCACTGTCGCAACAAATAGCCATTTTTGTTCTCCTATTTGAGGCTCCGTGCTGATTTAACTATCCGAAGAAACTTTCGAAATACGAACCATAATTTTAGCACGACATTTGGTGCAAGAAAACGCAAAGCTCAAACAGGGCGTGACGGCCAAGTTTTAGCAGCACAAACACACACAGTTGCTCGGCAGGGCTTGCGCCATGGCTTAATCGACACGCTTCACGAATCCATGCTATAATTGGCAGGGGAAAAAATATCTGCTTAGTTGTAGCTGTTTGTGGAGAACACTGCTGCATTTCGCGATCCCCATAGTTCGGACTGCTTAACTTACTTCGGTAAATTACGAATACCGCAGGGAAATGATGCCGAAAGTACACGCTTCATCCTGAGTTCTGTTCGAATTGCATCTGTGACACTCCTCGAGTGACTACAACGTCAAGGTTGACGTGAATCTCAGTGCCTACATTTACCAGTAAAGGAGCCCGAAACCTGCTTCTTCTCTATTATTTCGCCCATATTTCGAGCTACAAACTTTTAACTTTAACTGCAGTCCTTTTCACGTGATTAACAACAGGAATTGTCGCTATGAGTAGGAAAACATTATGCCTTAGTAGCATGAACACTCAAAGAACGTAAAGCAGCGTCGGTTAGAAGCCACTGTGCACTATTAGCAAAAACTAAATGTTAGGGAAAGTTGCACGGCAGTCCCTCAATATTGACCACAACCCCGCCACAAAAGATATTTGCAGTCGAGTTTGATGAAAGCGAAGAGCAAAAATATCTGCCAGTTGAAATTTCGGAGTTGGACTGAAGGATCCACTACGTTTGAAAACAGCACGAGCACCCCAATGCTCTATACTCTTCAAATTACGACTCTATACGTGGGGTTCGTGCAGAATGTCATTAATAATTATTGACCAGAAAAAAAAAGAAATACCTCCGTATATTCGAGATTTTACAAATTTTCTGCATGCTTAATGTGTAAAAGATACTCTGAAGACCACATGTGGCATTTGTTCATAGAGGCGACCGAGTCTGGCTCTTAACGAAAAGATTAATGTCAGTCCCTGGTACCTCTAAACAACAAGATTGTTTAATTTTATAAATCTGCACATGCGGCACAAAGAATGACATTAGCCAGTTACTAAACCTCAGTGCAGTATTCAGTACGCCTTAGTGTATAGGAAACCTGAAACTCCACAACGTATTTGTCAATTTCATAAGCGCTTAAGTTTATAGTCAGGATATAGTTGAAGACCAAATTATGACTTCAGAATTGATGTCACCAACTACATTTTTCTAATTGCACACCTTATTCGGAAAACATGTGCATCCTCTCTCAGGATCACGAATCGGAAAGGTCTCTACTCTTAGACCTCGGATAGAATATCTGGTCACACTACAGTGACGTGCTTCGACTCGATCGTAACACGATGACAGTATTGAACACATAGTTAGCGGAAAATTGTTTTCATTTTAGTTATTTTATAGCCATAACCTGTGGCACTCACCAAAGTGTAGATGCCACATGCCACGCTCCCACTGCGCAGTGTCTTCCAGCAACAGCATGATTTGAGGATAGCCATCGTCCAACGTGCGTCGAGCGATCAGTGAAGCCCAGCCGCACTGTGAGAACGAACGAGTCAAACACTTTTCCAAGCACAGTCACCCTTCTGGGCCCCAGGCTTCGCACAACCACCGGCGGCTGGCGCGCCGCATGCTTCGACGCGCGTCCCGCGCAAAGCGTTCATTAAAGCAAGCACGACTATCGAGCGAGACGGCGAGCTCGCGACTGTCCGACGGGTCACAGTAAACTCCACTGAGCTCAAACTCAGAGCACACGTGAGCCCGCACTCTCCGGCCGCCAATTCGAGGGAAAGAATATAGGGAGAAACTGGAAGAAAGGGGAACGATCCCTTCTTCCTGACTCTCTCTCGTCGGCCTCATCTGCGCACGCGTTGTGCGCTTCCCCTCAGTGGTGGCGCCACGAAACGGAACGGGGGAAATCGCCACCGGTGTAGGGAGCGAACGAAGCAGAAATCCCCAGCTCTTGCTCTCAGTCCCTCTCCGCTCTCTCATCTCCCTGATTATTTCTCTACGTCTTTGCTTCTTTCATTTTCCTTTCAATCATTTTGTCTACTCACGTTCTCAACGCTCTGCTTAGTCCTCCATTTATTCTTTTTTTTTTATATAACAACAACTTTTATTTTTTCCGTAACCCACGTGCGGTAAACAGAGAAAATTATCACAATGTTTCTTTTTAGTCCACTTCGATCCTTCCTTTTCGCCTTAGTCTGTTTACATCTGTTCGAGAGCAAAACGGTGTTGTCCCGAAGTGAGACTTCGTCGAAATGAAGCCGAAATTACATTACGGAAAAATACTGTTCGCTCGGTACTCAACTGTGTGTTATGGTGGGTCTTGGAAGGAACAACTTTACAC
The DNA here is from genome assembly GCF_055883805.1 of Amblyomma maculatum. Taxonomy (NCBI): domain Eukaryota; kingdom Metazoa; phylum Arthropoda; class Arachnida; order Ixodida; family Ixodidae; genus Amblyomma; species Amblyomma maculatum. The sequence continues at coordinate 61,313,835 of NC_139347.1, read as the reverse complement.
TCTTAGCAAGCCCTTGGCAGCCACCCTTCTCTTTTGAAGGAAACGAAAATGTGGAGATCTCGTTATGTTACAAGAAAGGATAAAATTCGAGTGGCCGTCAAAATCACACTGAAACTCACTTGCTAGAGGTTACTGGTAGTCTTAGAACGGCAATCAGCTTTCGGCTTCGGCAGAACCGAAGCTAAGTGCTCTCCGAGCAACAGTATACATCACCAGCCTAACAATGCTTACACAGCAGTGGCTAATGGCACCAAGAACAAATCACTGGGCTTCTTGGACAAGCTATTTAGCAAGCGCACCGGTGCCGTGTCTCTTGCACTTAGGGTTAGATTTTAGTCCCGCTGCGATTTTCAAAAGCACCCTGAACTCCTGAGTGCAGGAAGCAGAGGCTCCAGTAGAAAAAAAAAAAAAAAAAAAAAAAGAAACAAATCTCACTAGCTAAACTTTATAAGCATGCTGTCGGAGTGTTTTGCCGTCCAAACAAAACTAAATTAGCCCTTTGCGGAACTTTCTAAAATATATAGCTGTGAGTGTTTTGAGAACTATCTGGAAATCCTCAATGTAAAATGACAGTGAAATGAGCGTGCGCGAAAGCCCTGGTACGAACGTTATGCCTTATTATATCTGAAGCTGCTTACATGCAATGGCGGCTCTGAATCGACTGTCCAGTGTGCATATGCGGTATATGACAATTATGAAGATAATCGAAAGGACGCCTATACGTGTGCATACATAAATGAAAATTATTTCGCACCGCATATTGTGTAGCAGCGGCAACTGCGGTGGTTTCGAATGTTTACCGGGATGATTTCCCTGGGATTCGATGACTCGACCCTTTTGTGCTCATTTTTGCGCACGCTTCTGTGTCTGCTGTCGCTGGTTTACGTTGCTCAGCTGTCCCCTCCCCTCCTTTATTTATCTATTAGTGTTTGTTTGTCCGCAGTCGCACTTCTCGCCAAGACTCCTTGCGTAATCACAGCTTGTAGTAGAACAATATCTTTCCGGCCCAGACGAGAACGTGAATGGATGCAAAGAATGGTGCGGAGGCGCGAGCAACACCTCATGGATATATTTCGGCAAAATCACTAGTACTGTCGTAGGCTCGCTTACAAAAAAAAAAAAATAATAATAACGGTCAACCTGCGGGCTCACTCATACTAAGACTTAAAAACGCTCGCGCTCACCGAACTCATTAACTCAAACTCATTTAGATCCACAACTCACTTCGACTCAATCCTAATCTCGACTAATCCAGAATCAGACACTCGTTGCGACTGACGACTGATTTTGACTCGTAACTCATCTGGGCTCACTCCCTCACTCATTTAGACTCATAATAGCTTATCCGGACTCGATCATTTTGATTCATGGCTCACTTGGGCTTCGTCATCACGACTCACTTGGCTCACTCACTCATTTTAGCTAACGACTCCCCCGAATTTAGTCACTTATCTGAGATCCCTAATTTTGACAGAAAAGTCATTTGAGCTGGTTCATTCACTGAGCTGAGAAATTTCTTTGGCCCAAGTGGCACTGACTAGGGCCATTATATTTCGGCAGAAGGCTTCGTTTGTTGTTGTTTTTTTGCGCATTGGTTTGCTTAATCCCCCCGCCATCATTATGTTTCTTTTTTTCTTCTACTTTGTAATAAATCTTTTCTTTGATAAAGAAACAAAGTATATCCAGTGTTTTCCTTTTTGACAGTATCTGTTGGCTTTTTTATGTAGGTCATAACGAAGTCCTTCGTTTTCCTTGCATTCTGTGAGCTGGTTAGCTTAACGAGGGCTTCGAATCTCACGGCATTGACGTCACATATGATGTTAGAGAGTTACTACATAGCTCTCACCCTTCTCGCTAGATCACATTCTGCGTGATACTCGCGGTAACGCAGGACGTTCGACGTGCGTCGCTGTGGTGGAGTGGGGCGCTGGTGAGCACTTTCAAGATCAGCTGGGTTACATGTAACATACATGCCTAACAAAGTAAACGGTTGAATAGCCTTCGGCGTAGCTCAGGGGTACACAACCGGATGCGATATTCGTAGGTTGTGGGTTCGGATCGCACTGGAGGCAGGTGGCTGTTTCTTTTTCTACTTTCTACCATTATCTCCAAATTTTAATTGACGCTTCAAATTGGCAAAGGAAGCTTCATTATGTCTTCCTTTGTTTCAGCGGCTGTTAGTGCCCTTCCACTTATTTCGCAACAAAGAGCCTTGTTTTCTGTGCATTTGGTGCAGTGTCTTACGGGACAAGGTCTCCTAAGACACTGTGCGGGTCACCTGAAGCCAGTGAAGCGAACTATCGCACACACAAGCATGCACTTACCAGAGTGTCAAGAAATGATGCGACTACGTGGTTAATCATTTCATTGGTGTGCAGGTGCATATAGACTTAGAAAGAGGGGAGATAACGTAGATCCTTCCCGCAGGGGTATATATGTGATGCCTACCATCGTCGAATCCGCCGCTTCGGTGGTAAACGACGACTGTTACTTGGTTACTAGGACGTTACTGCGACGTTTCTGGTACCATCCTAAGCCTCAACAAAAGAGAGGCGTAGCGTTGCGAAGCCATACTATTGAATATGCATTCCGGTTTTCGTACGTTCGGTGCGCACAGCCAGTATCAAGGAAAGGGCAAGATATGACCACTTTTCGTGTTTCGGAGGCCTCCGATAAACTGGTACACGGCTACGGCAGTAGGCTTCCGGTACGCTAGATGGCAACACCGATTGTCGTCGATGGAATTTCTTCTAATGGGCAACGCTACCGCTTTATAATTGATTCGGCTCTGTGCAAGACAAATGAAAAAGGCAACAAAAAGAGACGCGATATTTGAATAACCACACATAATAGAGATTTTTCGAGTGTGCATGAAGCGTCATCTATAAGATCCCGTTTTTTTTTCGTTTTTTTTTTTTTTTGCGGTAAGTGCTATACACGAAAGTCAATCAGATGCCCCGAACACGTAAGGCTGAGAGATACCGCGATAACTTCTAATCAATGACCCATTTGGAAATCTGGTGCATATTTTCTGCAATACAAATTTAACTAATATTTCAGAAAGCAGCTGTCGGTGCTCATTAAGCTGCAAGGATTGAGCAGGGAGTAAGAGAAGCGTTCTTAATAAACGCCAGAACAAAGTTAGAACACCTTCCGTGGAGTTCACACAGAGTGAAGTAAAATTATAAATAGGGGGCAGGGGGAGCGTAAACGCGGAAGATCACGGGTGTGAGTGAATGAAGATTTTGTACACTGCAAAGACACCACGACAAAAATACTAACAGACAGTTGCATGTCCGCGCATTCTATTTGCGTCTGTCCTTTTTGCGCCAAGCATCATGTTTCTTTAGCGCGCAGTAAGTATAAGTCGCTTGTAATAGGGAGTAACTATTCATTGGCATACGCCCGAGTGCAACCATGCGGCTTCAAATGCGGCTTCCATCATGATCATCATCATCAGCCTTACTATACCCACTGCAGGATGAAGGCCTCTCCCATATTTCTCCACTTAACGCGGTTCTGTGCTAGCTGCATCCACTTGACCCCTGCGAACTTCTTAATCCCATCCGCCCACCTAACTTTCTGCCGCCCCCTGCTACGCTTTGCTTCCCTTGAAATCCAGGTTTTTACCTTAAGCCACCATAGGTTATCCTCTCTTCGCACTACATGGCCTGCCCATGTCCATTTCTTCTTCTTAGTTTCCACTAGAATGTCAGTAACTTGAGTTATTTCTCTGACCCACTCTGCACGCTTCCTATCTCTTAATGTTACCCCTACCAGTTTTCGTTCCATAGCCCTCTGGGTTGTCCTCAACTTAAGTAGAACTCTCTTGTTTAGCCTCCACGTTTCAGCGCCATAGGTGAGTACAGGTAAGATGCAACTGTTTTATACTTTCCTCTTTAGCGATACCGGTAAGCTGCTAGACATAATCTGCGAGTGCCTGCCAAATGCACTCCATCCCAATCTTATTCTTCTTGGCTTCCACAGTTAATGCAAAATCTGTCCTGGTCAAGGATCGAACTGCGGTCCACCGCCTATCTGGTGTAGTCAATTTACTGGTTGTAGAGGTATAAAAAAAAAAAACGGCCAGCAGGTAAAACGTCAGGACCAAAGTGAATTTATCAGCAGCTCGAAGTCGGATCTACGTCACTCGAAATAAAAAGCTGACTAATAAGTCGGCTTGCCATCTTTCGAACCTAAAAAAACCTGGAATGCCGGGCATCAGTTGAAAAAGCTGGCTTTTCCGAATGAGTGCCCGCGAACACCTTACTGATAGTGGAACAGTCGTTGATATTTTAGCAAAATATCTTCTATCAGCTTTTGGCAAAGTGTATAGTAACATTGTGACGCACCTGTCTCACACTGCATTCTCCACGTTTAGGGCAGCCAGCCGCAGGTATGGCGAATTCACTTTCCAATGTTGCCTTTATTTATTGTCTCTGTATCACTGCAACAATTATCGGCGTCTTTTTAAGGCGCTAAATGCCTGCATATGTGTACATGTCACACCACATTCTTCGTGTGCGCTATTGGGATGACCGCAAGGGTGGTTCGTAGTCCCCCGTGTTACGACCAAGCATCCGCAATTGCGCGCTCTATTGTTCGCCTGTGGGCATGGATAAGTTTTGTGAATATGTGGTGATGGTCCAATGGCTCTAAGTGAGCCTGTTTCCAGGAATCCTGTTTTGTAAGCATGTTTTGCTTTGTGGACAACCTGCAAATGCCAAATTGACCCTGTCAAGAGAACGTCTGGAAAAACACAAAGAAACGTCCCCCTGAGGGAAATAGCAGGAAGTGCTTTCTTTCTTTTGTTCACCCTTCCAGTCGAGAAGTGCTATCCTCCAGTGATGAATGCCTCCTATCCAAAGGAGACGACAGAGTGACATGTCCGCTGACGTGCAGGACAAGAGAAGAGCATGACTCATACGGCCATTAAGTGATTTCCCGGGAATGCAGGAAAGATTTGCAATTGTCGAAAAGGGACCATGTTGGGAGCCCTATGCGGCGCCACGTGCACTCGGGTTTCTGAGAAGTAAAACCCCCAGAACCAGCCTGTGGTTTCTTTGCTGAAGAATAGAAATGTACCTCCTCTCCTCGCCGTTCCCAAGCTTTTCCCGCCAACAAGTGATCACGCCCAACGAATGAATGCCGGACCAGTCAGTGCTTCAGACCATCAGTGCAGTGATGTGTTCGATTGGATGCCGATACCTGAGGGGCGTGCCCTGGATTTGGTTGGTCAGCATCTTCAGAGAGGGGCTGGACATAGGGGGTTTTTAAGGACGCTGCAGAGTACGAAATGTCGCTCTGGGCCCTGGGTAAACGGCTCATCCAGTCGCTTCTCGCTATGAACTCTTAACGCTTGCCATTTTGCTGATGTACCCTTCTTTTTCGTGTAAATAATCTTGTAAATAAGTTTCTCAAAGTGCCATTAAACCTGCTTGTACATATTTCACCAACTTCGAAGATTCAATCCTACTTCAACCCCGAGTCTCTGCACGCTACCAAGTGAAGGCCGGGTCGACATAGCCCCAGCGTCACGACAACTGGTGGCAGCGGTGGGATCTGAATCTACAAGCACAACGACTGGTGTCCAGCGTTGGGATCTGAATCTGCAAGCCACAACATCTGATGACTGGAGGTGGGATCTGAATCTACAAGCCACAACATCTGGTGATTGGAGGTGGATCTGAAGCTACAAGCCACAACACCTTGTGATCGGAGGTGGCATCTCAAGCAACAAGCAGGAGCAACAATCGGCCAACAAGAGGGCAGCTCGGAACATCGATCGCATGTGTGGGTGAGTGCTTGGCTTTTCTTCTGATGTGGACCAGGTTCTAGAACAGGGTTAGATTTTAGAACTGGTAAAGAGAGTGTGGAAACGCCTTTAGGTTTGGTAGTTTGCACTGTTGTTTTGGAAGTAGCCGACACTCGGAGCGATCATGGACCTACAAAAGCTGCAGAAACCGGAACTGTTGCAATTGTGTGAGGAATTGGGAATTGATACAAGTGGTTTGGCACGAAAACCTTTGATTATAAAGGCAATCACAGATTTGGGAGCCGATGATGAGGAGCTCAGTGAAGCATGGAACCTCATCGGTCAAAAAAAGGAACAGCTCAGACAGCAGAAAGAGCGGGAAAAAGAGGAAAAGGAGCGGGAAAAAGAGCAGAAAGAGCGGGAAAAAGAGGAAAAGAGGCGTGAGCGTGAACTTGAGAGGGAAAAAGAGGAAAGGGAGCGCGAACGTGAGTGGGAAAAAGAGGAAAAGAAGCGTGAAAGAGAAGCAAAAAAGCTGGACCAAGAAATTGAGCTCCGGAAATTAGAACTAGAGTTGAGCAAGAGGTCGGGCAATTGTCCCCAGCTAGCGGTACCTCTTCTCAACAAGGAGGCAGATTTCAAGATGTCAAAGTACATGCAGCCATATGTGATATCAGGGGATATCGGTCTGTATCTGGCTAACTTTGAGCGAACCTGCGAAAAACTGTCCTTCCAGCGAGACACTTGGTCTCAGAGATTATTGACGGTTCTGCCCTGCGAGGCAGCGGAGGTTGTCGCGCGGCTAAGCAAGGAGGACGCGGACAACTACGAGAAGGTCAAAGCTTGCCTTCTGAGAAAGTATAGGCTTAGCGCCGAGGCGTTCAGACAACGTTTTCGGAAAGCTACTAAGTCCAGGGACGAGAGTTACCCTGAATTCCTGTACAATTTAAGAGTTAATTTGGGCGAGTGGCTAAAGAGCACAGATTCCTACAGTGATAGGGACGCTGTAGTCGAGCAAATTCTTTTGGAGCAGTTTTATAACTGCCTCCCAGAAAAAGAAAGAAATTGGTTACAGGACCGAGGCGAAATTAAGTCGGCAACTGAAGCTGCCGAACTTATTGAGGAGTATGCTTCGCGCCGACAATTCAGCAACCCAGCAGTGGATAGGCCCCGCAATCCCAAGTTCAGTGTGAAAAACCGTCAGGAAAGGCACTTTGCTAGAGTTGGAAACGAAGAAATGAAGGTTTCTTCAGGCAAATTCCCTAGAAAGGACGGCAGTGAGAAAAGTGGGGAAGTGACCAACGTGCAGAACACAAAGAATAAGCTTGAGGCTAGGAAGCCGCTCACATGCTTTAGGTGTAATGAGCAGGGTCACATTACCGTCAACTGCCGGAAAGAAAAGATTGCTTTCTCGTATGTCAGGGACTGCGATGAAAATATGCAGCTTTTAGAACCCTACCTGCATGACCTAGTATTCAACGGGAAGCCTTGCAAGGTACTGCGCGATTCGGCCGCAACGATGGATGTTGTCCATCCGGCGTATGTATCGCCTTCCGACTATACAGGACAGTGTGCATGGATCCGACAGGTAGTTGAGGAACAGAGTGTGTGCTTGCCGATCGCGAACGTGGTCATCGAGGGCCCTTTCGGCGAATTAACAACCGAGGCTGCCGTTTCAGGAAAGCTTCCTAAGTGCTATCCGTATTTGTTCTCCAACAAATCGGACATGCTACTGCGAAAGAGGGGCATCCTGTTCGGAGACAGAGTTGTGCAAGCCTTAACACGTTCAAGGGCGCGAGAACTAGCTACACTGCTCATACCAGAAAATTCCACAGCGGAAGAAACGGCAGTTAAAACAGTGGTCGATGTGGAAGATAGCAGGTCAGAAAACTTTGAGAGCGAGGCATCTCAGATATGTCAACTTGAAAGTGAGCTTGATGAGACGCGGAATGAGGACGTTCTTGAGAGTAACCTCTTGCCGCCAGTGTCTAGTAATCTCACGAGACTTTTAAGTGGAACCCGAGAGGACTTAGCTATAGAGCAAGCCAATGATCCCAAGATACAGGAGATAAGGGAGCGCCACCGCGCCACTAAGACAGCAAACAATATTTCTTTCGAGATGAGAAAGGGAGTGCTGTATCGCTTATTCAAGGATAAGCGCGGAGTAGAGCGGGACAAATTAGTTGTTCCCCAAAAGTACCGCGGAGACTTACTGCGACTTTCCCATGGCAGCTCGTGGTCATGTCACCTTGGAATAAAGAAAACAAAGCAGAGGCTGTTGCAAGAATACTATTGGCCTGGATGTTTTAAGGACACGGAAAATTTTGTACGGTCATGCGACACGTGCCAGCGGGTTGGAAAGGCGCAAGATAAGTGGAAAGCGCCGATGGTGTTAGTACCAATCATTACCGAGCCGTTTCACCGGTTAGTAATAGATGTAGTTGGGCCACTTCCTGTGACAGAGTCAGGGTACCGTTATATCCTCACTATGTTATGCCCAGCCACAAAGTTTCCAGAGGCTGTTCCGCTGCGCGAGGTGACGTCCGAGAGTGTAGTGGATTCGCTGCTGCCAGTGTTTGCACGAGTTGGATTCCCTTCCGAGGTCCAAAGTGATCAGGGTAGCGTTTTCACGAGTGTCCTCACCACCTCATTTCTCGAGCGATGCGGCATTAAGGTAGTGCATAGCTCGATCCATCATCCGCAGAGCAACAGCGTAGAAAGATGGCACTCTGTTCTCAAACGAGTCCTGAGGGGACTGTGCTATGAAAACAAGCGCGAATGGGATACCTGCCTGCCTGCAGCGCTTTTCGCTTTGCGGTCAGTGCCGCACGAATCCACTGGATTTAGCCCAGCCGAGTTGGTGTACGGAAGGTCACTGCGCTCACCTTTGCGAATGGTGCGCGAAGCCTGGGAGGGGCGCGGAGAAGACCCAACAGTAGTAGAATTCATTCTGAACCTCTTGAATCGCTTACATAACACTAAGGAACTCGTTGAGGCCAGCATGAAGTCAGCCCAGGCTCGTTCCAAGGTGTACTATGATAAGACAGCCCGTCAAAGGACGTTTTGTATCGGGGACCAGGTGATGTTGCTGAGAAGTTCAAGGCAGAATAAGCTCGAAGTACAGTGGGAAGGACCTGCTAAAGTCGTTGCAGAGCTTTCTGACACTAACTACGCAGTGAAAATCCCCGATAGGCGTAAAGCAGTGCGCATTTATCATTGCAATCTTATGAAGCCTTATGAGCAGAGGGAAACCATGGTAAATCTAACGTTAAACCTTCCTGAGGAGATTGGGGATAACTTGATTTGCCTCAGCGGAAAAGGAAGCAACGCTCAGGAGCTTCTCAGAAAGACGGAGCAGAGAGGAGAACTAAAGAAATCCCAGCTGTCCAATCTGGGCGAAATAATAACAGAGTTTGAGGCCTGCTTCGTGGACAGGCCAGGCAGAACTGATTTGACTGAGCACGATATTGAGCTGACTTCAGACGTGCCAGTGCGATCAAGGTGCTACCGATTCTCTCCAAGACAAAGAGAAATTCTGGATAGGGAAGTAACTCGCATGCTGGAATTAGGAGTAATAAAACCCTCGGAAAGCGATTATGCTTCGCCTATGATCTTAGTAGAAGCTCCAGGTAAAGACCCTAGGCCTGTGGTAGACTACCGAAAGCTAAATTCTCTCACCAGGGATCAAGTGTATCCTATTCCGAATATTGAGGAGAGAGTAGAACAGGTCAGTAGAGCGGCATATGTGACTACGCTGGACCTTACTCGAGGATACTGGCAAGTACCGCTCACTGAACGCGCCAGCAGATACGCGGCTTTCGTCACTCCGACGGGCAGCTACCAGCCAACAATGATGAGTTTCGGGCTCAAAAATGCTCCATTTTGTTTTTCCCGACTCATGGATAGGGTTTTAAAGGGGTGTGAAACATTCGCGGTGCCTTATTTAGACGACATTGCGGTTTTTTCCGACTCATGGGCGGACCATATGGTACATCTAAGAGCTGTACTGAGCCTTTTGCGTCAAGCTGGACTAACCGTAAAGGCCGAGAAATGTTGCCTGGCAAGGGCGACCGTGGACTACTTGGGTCACAATGTAGGTCAAGGTTTCAGGAAACCCAGCGAGATTAAGATTTCTGCGGTAGCAGACTACCCGCGGCCGAGCACGAAGACGGAAATTCGAGTATTCCTGGGTCTGACTGGGTACTACAATCACTACATCCCTAACTATTCAGCTTTGGCTAGCCCTCTGACCGACGCTCTCCGCAAGACAGAACCGACAAATGTAGTCTGGGACGAACAAAAGGAAGCCTCCTTCGTAAACCTGAAGGCTGTGCTGATTAGCCGTCCGGTATTGCGAGCTCCAGACTATGACCGAGAATTCACGGTCCAGTGTGATGCCAGTGATCGAGGGTTAGGTGCTGTTCTCTGCCAGAGAGATGACGACGGTAATGAGCACCCCGTGCTCTACTTGAGCAGAAAACTGAGTTCTAGAGAGAGGGCTTATTGCGCGTCAGAGAAAGAATGCGCTTGCATTGTATGGGCCATTCAAAAAATTGCAGTGCTATCTTGGAGGGGCCAAATTCACCGTAGAGACGGACCATTGTCCCCTGGCTTGGCTGCAAACTGCGACATCGAAGAACAGTCGCCTTCTTAGGTGGAGCTTGATTTTACAGCAGTACAATTTTGAAATAAGATACAAAAAGGGGAAGTTAAATGGGAATGCGGACGCGCTTAGCCGCTCTTTCTAAGCGGTCCGAGATGTTCCTCACCATGTATCCAAATTGATAATCAGGTTTTATTTTTTTTTTTCTCGTGCGCTTGTATATGTGTGACTATGTAAAGCAGCACGTTTGGTTTTCTAGGAATACGTGGGTCCTGAACGTCTTGAGAGTGGGCTTTTCTCGAACAACAATGGCAGTTTTCTTTTAACCTGGTCTCTTCAGACGGGAGCCGAGTGCTTGCTTCGACATGAGGTTGAGTTTCAGACAGCTCGAGCAATTTGACCTACAACAATCAAGACAGAGCTTCAAGCGTTCACGTGCAGGCCATTAAGTCGTCTCTTCATGCAGCAGCTGGGACTGCTGCCCTCCGAGACTCTTCTGGCGGGGGAGGAGGCTGTTACGACCAAGCATCCGCAATTGCGCGCTCTATTGTTCGCCTGTGGGCATGGATAAGTTTTGTGAATATGTGGTGATGGTCCAATGGCTCTAAGTGAGCCTGTTTCCAGGAATCCTGTTTTGTAAGCATGTTTTGCTTTGTGGACAACCTGCAAATGCCAAATTGACCCTGTCAAGAGAACGTCTGGAAAAACACAAAGAAACGTCCCCCTGAGGGAAATAGCAGGAAGTGCTTTCTTTCTTTTGTTCACCCTTCCAGTCGAGAAGTGCTATCCTCCAGTGATGAATGCCTCCTATCCAAAGGAGACGACAGAGTGACATGTCCGCTGACGTGCAGGACAAGAGAAGAGCATGACTCATACGGCCATTAAGTGATTTCCCGGGAATGCAGGAAAGATTTGCAATTGTCGAAAAGGGACCATGTTGGGAGCCCTATGCGGCGCCACGTGCACTCGGGTTTCTGAGAAGTAAAACCCCCAGAACCAGCCTGTGGTTTCTTTGCTGAAGAATAGAAATGTACCTCCTCTCCTCGCCGTTCCCAAGCTTTTCCCGCCAACAAGTGATCACGCCCAACGAATGAATGCCGGACCAGTCAGTGCTTCAGACCATCAGTGCAGTGATGTGTTCGATTGGATGCCGATACCTGAGGGGCGTGCCCTGGATTTGGTTGGTCAGCATCTTCAGAGAGGGGCTGGACATAGGGGGTTTTTAAGGACGCTGCAGAGTACGAAATGTCGCTCTGGGCCCTGGGTAAACGGCTCATCCAGTCGCTTCTCGCTATGAACTCTTAACGCTTGCCATTTTGCTGATGTACCCTTCTTTTTCGTGTAAATAATCTTGTAAATAAGTTTCTCAAAGTGCCATTAAACCTGCTTGTACATATTTCACCAACTTCGAAGATTCAATCCTACTTCAACCCCGAGTCTCTGCACGCTACCAAGTGAAGGCCGGGTCGACATAGCCCCAGCGTCACGACACCCGATATATAAACGTAGGAGATTCGCCAGTAATTGTGATAAAGGTGGACGATATATACCAGTGCTGTCTCTGTGCGCCAACATCTCAGCTACGCCTAGCACTGCGTGTACCGTCTCCTGAGTCCCCATTGATATGCGCTGTTCTACCTCTCGGTCATGTACTAGCAACCCTAGATCTCCACAATATTTTGCGCAGCATGGTATATTGCGTTTCTCAAGGGCTTTAATTTTACCCTATGCGTGCCCTCCCTCACGGCGAAATCAAGACATCCCTTCATAGTAACCCTTCTTCATACTGATCATATTTCGTTTCATTATAGAGAGCTTGCGTTTCTCGGTAGAGCCCTGATTGCCGTTTCAGGTTGCAACAAACTCATTTTCTGCACGCGACGCTTAAACTTGTTGAGGCCTGTTGCGCTGGCTTGTGTCAACAATGTGGTAACAGCCACAACGTTCTCATCGATGATGAATTCAACGCGCTCACTCTTGAAATTCAACGCAGTTTATTCCTCTATTCGCAATTCAAATATGCTGGGTTTACCGTAGCAGCACGTCGCGCACGCTGCTCCGATATACTCTTGCAGTTGTGGTGCGTGCGCTGTACGGTTTCTTAACTGCGCGCCGGAGCTAGCGCAACCAGTAAACGAAGCGCCGCCCACACTTCATTTTCTCCCTAAGGTCCCCAGGGTTACGGTCATCACACCAACTTTGTCGTTTACTCATCTGTCAGGTTACACGCCTTTTGCCTCGTCTTCCACTTTCACTTGAAAGGAAAAAATAAAGTGAACTGAACTGAACTGAACTAAAAGCGGAACGAAGGGGCGGATTACTGGCGTTAGACTAGATCAGGCTAGTGTTTCTTTCTTTATGTTTTTCAACGTGAATTCCCGGAGTTTCCGCGAATTTTTGTAAATCTGGCGAATGTGGCAAGCTCATGCGGGTCTGCCCTGGGGTCACTTCCACGGTGAGAGCAACATATTGCAGCAAAAGACCATTGGCCGTAAAAACCGCCTCTGCCCACGCAATTATTAGCGTGAAGCACATGCAATCTGAGGTTGTGGTCGTAGCTAGCTATGCTGGTGTGATTAGCCTTGCGACATGTGTCACTGTTATCAATGCCAATATTAATAAACGGCACTATGTATTTTAGATATCCATTTTCAGTTGCCAAAAATGGAGTTGGGCATAGAGTGCTGCTAGGAATCAGTAGTTCATGACCGCAGGACTTGAAAACGGCTGGCCGGCAGGAGTTCAATGGATGACGCTTGTACATTGTGAGCTAACAGGCGACGTTCAACGATTTTATCTTGGCCCTGACCGAGTTGCATGTACTGCATATAAACTTACAAGGATCCCCACAAACGATTTTATTTTGCTTCCTAAGTTTCGCTCTTCTTGTGCCCATCTGCTGGTGTTTCAGGAATCTCTGCTTGGCTACTTCCGAATTCGCATGCGTCAACGCAGAATAAAAGAATCATCGGTCTAACATACGCTGGACTAAAGGGGAAATTAAAATAAAGAGGCCGCTTTCACCAGGATAGTTCTAAATAGGCTTGGTAATTAGCCCCCCCCCCCGCCGCGAATTGATCCGTCCTGTGCTACCCATTTCAATGAATAAGAGATGGTATCTCAAGATTACCTTTTATTCTGGGCTCATCCCAAACATTTTTAGCCCCCCCCCCCCCCCTTTATTGTAATTTCACCGCTCACGTGCGACATCAGGAACGATGAACGTAGCACAGTCGAAGTGGCAACAATCGAGGAAGGTGATCCAAGGTCGACCCAACACGGTGAGGGAATTCAGGAACAAAACGCATATACAGAAAGCTATTACCAGCGACATCAACTCGATGTTGATTATAAGCAATGCAAACGACCTCTGCGAGAGGTTGATGCCAGGTATTAGAGCGCTAAAATTAAAATAACAGCAACAAGCTAGAAAGAAAAATAAAATATAATATCCGTGCGCATAAATGAATGCAGTCTACGTTTTGTTCCATAAAAAAAAAAGAAAAACTTGTTACGTTTGTAATAATAATATAACTTGTTTTGGCGACCCCTCTCGGTCTTTAGTATCCGCTACGTTGCAGCAGTATGTGGATCGGGAGCTTCCGGACGTGCAAGCTGGATTTCGCAAGGGAAGAGGAACTAGAGACCAGATCGCCAACCTTCGCTGGATCATGGAAAAAGCAAGAGAGTTACAGAAACCCATCTACTTCTGCTTTATTGATTATGCGAAAGCGTTTGACTGCGTAGATTACAACAGATTGTGGCAAGCTCTCCAAGAGATCGGAGTTCCAATTCACCTCATCTGTTTCCTCAGGAACCTGTATGAAGAGCAAGAGGCCACAGTCAGAACTGGGCATGGTCTTACTGATTGGTTCCCGACTGAGAAATGAGTGATACAAGGCTGCATACTGTCGCACTGCCTATTTAACCTATATTCTGAGTGCATCATGAGGAAGGCCGGTCTGCACGAGTCTTCAGCTGGAGTGAAGATTGCTGGAAAACGTATCAACAACCTTATATATGCGGATGATACCACTTTAATGGCAGAAAGTGAAGTGAAACTCAAGAGACTTCTGATGCACATACAAGAAGAGAATGAGAAGTTTGGGCTTAAACTGAACATTAAAAAGACAAAGATCATGGCGTCTTGCCCCATCAAGTCCTGGGGAATCAAGGGACAAGAAGTGGAAGCTGTGACAGATTTTCTCTTCTTGGGCTCCAAGATTACCTCGGAAGGAGACTGCAGCCATGAAATTAGGAGACGCCTGCTTCTGGGAAAGAGAGCAATGGTTAGCCTTGACCGCCTAGTAAAGAGCAGAGACATTAGTCTGCCAACCAAGATCCGTATAACCCGTGCTATGGTCTTTCCAGTTGTGATGTATGGATGCGAGAGTTGGACTGTGAAGGAGGCTGACCGCCCAAAGAATTGACGCGTTTGAATTGTGGTGCTGGCGGAGACTCTTGAGAGTTCCTTGGACTGCCAGAAGATCAAATCAGTCGATATTGTCGACCATAAACCCTGACTGCTCATTGGAGGGTCAAATTCTAAAGTTAAAGCTCAGCTACTTTGGTCATCTGATGAGAAGAGAGGAGTCGCTGGAGAAAGATTTGATGTTAGGAAAGGTTGAGGGTCACCGGAGAAGGGGTAGGCAGCGAACGCGATGGTTACATGGCATCCTCGAGGCACTGCCGATGAAGTTATGTAATGTTAGGAAGATAGTGAGAGACCGGAAGGTGTGGCGTGATATGGTCCATAGTGTCACGAAGAGTCGGACATGACTGAACGACTGGACTGAACTGACGTTGATGACAGAGGTTAAGGGCGAAGCAATGGTAGAAGTATAGTGCCTAGAATATACTTTCTAGGCACTATAGTAGAACGATGTCGTGGTACCGAAAGTTCCATAGACGCCTGCATTCCGACTGGCGTCCACTACGGCAGATAAACAAAAAAAGAACATGAATGCCTGCGGTTATTTTTCTGTGCCATCTACTAAACATAGAGAGTGGCTTTAATTTTAGTTGTATAGCAACTAACAAACCCGTTAAATTTCCAACCCTATAGACCCATATTTCATTTGGTGAGATTTGTGTTCTCCTTTTCCACCGTTACACAGCGGTTTACGACAATGATTACATTCAGTCTGATTATGAAAACCGATGTGGAACATTGTTTCAACATTTTTTTTTAGGACAAGGAGCTGTCAGCAACACAGAAAACGTTCTGTGTCTTTCGGCACATAGCTCAAAAAGAATTCTGAATGAATGTCCCGCTTTACCACTACCTTCGCAATTTTTTCAACATGGGCCGCGCTCAGCCGTAAGTCGACTGAAATTTGGACTGGTTCGCTCAGTTCTCATGGAATGCTCAAATTCCACTCAATCCCAACTCTCGTGCTGGCGCAAGATCATTGTCGCTCGGAAATTGAATTTTAAGAGCAGCTGCGTGCGTTATTAAGTCATTCCGCTGTCGAAATTAGAAGGATCGTTTTCTGTAAAAATAATTAAGATAACAAACTAGGCGACAGCGTCCGCCCATATACGCCACTGCAAATTCAGGCAGGATACGCAGGCGTGGAATCTCAGCTACGCTGATAGAGAACTGGTAATTGAAATCCGGAGCATTCGTTCTGAAAACCAGTCCCTCTCATTAGAACAAATTGCAGCCGCTGCATAGTCTCACAGAAAAAAAAAATATGAAAAGAAGCCAGGAAAGACGTTAAACACGGTTAGGTGTGCTAAGCAATGAACTATATCGAACACGAATTATACTTCTCGCCACTGTGTTTTTTTTTCTTTACGGATGATTTCATCACTCGCGAGCTTATATCACCGAAATTCGATTTTCGATCTCGTAATGAGTATTGGAGAAATCCGCTGGTGTTTAATTTGGTGGCAACAAAAGTGTAATGAAGCACTACAAAATGACCTACATTTGACTTTCAGAAGTTTCTCAGAAATTGTCGCCGTATAAGCTTGACATTTATTTCTGTCACTATTTCGTAATGAAGCAGCCAAGGAAAGCAGTGGAAAACAGAGCAGAAAAAAACGCATAACCATTACGTTCGTATGATGAAGAAGCAAATGTGACGAGAACAACAAATTTGTGAGCCGAAACTGCTCGCCCATATCAAGAAGAATCCCGCCGGGGTGGCCCAGTGGTTACGGCGCTCGATTACTGTTCCCAAGGATGCGGGATCGAATCCCGGCCTCAGCCGCAGCTTTTCCATGGAAACGAAAAGCAAGGCGCCGCGTGCTTTGCGATTTCAGCGCACGTTAAAGAAACCCAGGTGGTCGAAATTTCAGGAATCCTCCACTACGGCGTCTCTCATAGCCGGAGTTGCTTTCGGACGTTAAACCCCACAAACCAAACATATCAAGAAGGATTGTTTCAAGGGTGACTACAACTCAATTAAGGCAAAGCGAATCACTCAAACCACGAAATTCATTTTTTATGAGGGCACAAATTGTATATGTATAGAAAGCTTAGCTTTTTGCGAAAAAGTTTCCCTTTTTTTTCTTTGCGACTATTATCGGCATTTACGCAGGAGCATGTGTCTTTGTACATAAGACATCGTGAAAGCTGTAGCCTTTAATGTGAGTCTGCCAACTCAGAATTCGTGGTTCTCGCAACCTCGTACTCACGCGTTGTCTCAATTGAGTAATTTTGAAGTAGAATAGAAGGGGAGGACTGTGCGCTTAATATGTATTTTACTATATTATATCACCTGCAAAGATATTTCAATTATTTGTTACTTGATCAGTTTGGTACGACCGGCTGTCTGTAATATCAGAGGGTGCTTCGCTCATAAGGAGGCTGCTGTTTCAAAAATGTAAGCACGCCTGCCCTCACAAGCCTTCTACGGTAAGCTTCAATTTATTTACAGACCAGTCGAGCCTTATAAACAGCGTTTTACAGAAAGCATGGCTGGAAACAATACCAGCAAAGTACTTATCATGCAATTTATATGAGCTAAGCGATATTTCTCTGACCTTTCTTCTTTAGTGTCGCTATTCAAGCTGTCTTCACCCTCTGCCCACAAGACCTTGTGTCGGTGTGCGGCAGGTCACGAACATTAACATTGGTAACATTGATCACTATATGGGGTAATAATAAATCGTCCTAGCTCATAATATGAAGTTTTTTTTTTCACGCACATTTTATTTTCACCAAGGAAGGGATACATGGCGAAAAAGGGGAACAGGAGAAAAAGCTGCACAGCAGCAGCTTGACAATGCTCCGGCCACCCAGGCTACAGGGACACACTGTTTGGCATAACATTTTCTTCAATGATTGCAGATATTAAAATTCATTACACTGCCACATACAGATGCAGTATACAAATAATATATAATTTACGCAAAACTACGAAAACACAAACACAAAATTGTACGCAAACACATTTAATATTATACAATGAGTAAAGTAAATATTATAGGCTGATTCACAATGAGAAAAAAAAAAGAGACCTAAACTTAAATTTGCTCACTGGAAAGCATCTTGCACCAATATAGCTATTCTACGGAAATCGATAATGATGACTTCGCAACACTGCTGCAATATAAGTTGAGCTTTTATAGCGAGACAATCGTCATGCCTGACGAGTTCAAAAGTATGGATGGAGCGTAGGAGTGACTAAGGGTTCCTCGAAGAAGTGCAGATAGGGAAGGGCTTTTCGTCTATTCTGGAGCTTAAATTCATATGGCGAGATGCAAACGATGCAGTCCTGTATGCGTAGCGCTCCGTGATGAATAAAAAAAAAAAAGGAACACAAAGGGAGAGCAAAGACGGACTGCAATTACTTGGAGAAGCGCTGCAGAAATTAGGCACAACGTGGTGGCGGGACTTCTGCAGTTCATTGACCCTTCAGGTTCTAGAACCGAGGATGATAGCCCCCTCAATAAGTGGGCCCTTCGCTTAAAATAACCCATTTCGACTTTTTCAGTGGCACGGGATCTTCATAAAACAGTGCCCGCCTGATTAGTTCTGTCAGTTCATTTCTCATTCTGATGATTCGTTAGACAGCGAGGAATATCAAAATCAGCTACATATGCACAAATGATAGCGCGTGCACCAACTCACAACGAGCTATCTGAATTGTGATTTCGTAATCGGCGAACTGAAATGTGATCCTCTGTAGTATCATTCAAAAATAGCTGCCAGACACGCCATTGCTAAAGACATGCTTCAAAATGTCGGGCCCGAGATCAGTGCTACACTTCTGAGATATTTAACGACGCATGGCACACGGATCAAAGAGCCCATTCCCCGGACATGAAAAATTGTTCGCGTCATTCCCGTTTAAAAGGCCTGTAAATCTTCTTTTTTACTGATGGACTATTGATATCTGCCTGACTATTATTATCCACATGAAGTCTGGTCAGTTATTCATTCGGGAAAATAGGCAGTATGAAAAAACGGGGTCGAGATGGTGAAGACACATAGACCACAGGACAGACGCTACCAGCACTTGTCAAGTTGTCTATGTGTCCTCCCTGTTCTTTTCGCGCTCGGTATTCTCCCCGAGCCTTACGAGCTGCTCATGTAAAGTGATAGAAAAGATGACTGACGCCAGGTTTCCGAGGTGGAGTGACGAAACAAGAGTGTTCTCAGAGAGTTCCGCTTTCAAAATGAGCAATCATGGCGCTGAAATCATGCGTTGAGGTCCTCAACGTCCTTGAAAACTATTAGATATTACTCGGAATATTAAATCTTTAAGCTTCTACCTCTTTTAATTGATACCTCCTGAGTACGTTCAATATCTTTTCTGTTTACTTTCCACTCCAGAAGTTACCTGTACATGATTTAGATTCTATTAATCTACCTGAGTTTAAGCTTTTCTTGTGTCCGTGTGTTCTTTACAACTTTCGTATTCAAATTTCTTGCGTACAAATCTACTGAAGCCACCGTTACTGTATGAGTACGTTTTTGGCTATTTTTATTATTCTGTTCTTACTTATTTCAATGCTCAAGTCATTGTCATTGGTACTTGCTTGTGTATTGTATGTGGCTGACTACAGTGTTAGCTGATTACTCACCAAGTAATATTCTTTCTACTAACGCATGTACTGTGTTTTCCACATTGTGTACCTTGATGTTGTGTTGAGTTTGGTCGAACTGTATGACGCCAGTGCAAGTAGCTTCCTTACCTGTGTGCCGAGAAGTTGCCAATTCCAGGCACCAGCCTCTCCCTACATGTCCACGCAAAGAAAAAACAAAAAAAAAAAAAGGGAGTAGCGAGTTTTCAATAGCTATGGATGCTAATATCTATAGCCACTGGGCTGTTTACATGAGCGCCGAACGCCTATTTAATAGATGTGTGACGAGCCTTTATACGTCATAGTGCAGAATATTCCACACGCACGTTCTTTATGCTGAATCCTCTCTTCCCCCCTTGATCCATGTAGCTCCTAGATGACGCCGCCGGGACACTGGGGGACGGCAGTAGCAAAGCTAGAACATCCGTTAAATCATAAATAGAAAACGCTCGTGAGAGCTAATTAGGAGCTCTGGTATGGTCTGTGGATTAGATAAAAGCGTGCTGGGAGATTTACCCTTATGCTAGTTCCTGCTTGCAGTGCTCTTCCATCACATAGTCTGAGCTTGAGTCACGGTTCATATAGACTATAGATTAAGTAGCCAAGCGAGTGCACATTTGATGTTAGCAATATATTCTCGGCGCTGATGTGTTATATGAGAATTAAGATTTCTAGTCGGGTGCGTTATTTTGTTTTTATTCTATCACGCACCTGTCATGATAAGGAAAATGCGGAATTCTGCAGAAATTTCTATCAACCAATCAATTAAGGTTGGAAGTATGTCATTTCCGAAAGATAGAACCGAAAAATACACATCGTCATCGGATTCGTTTTTGTTTTGAAAAGCTCGAATTGAGTAAAATACATTTTGAGCAGCCGAATGTGCATTTTTTTGTTTTTCGTACCATCTTCAACGTGAAGGTCACAAGTAGTCTACAGCACCGAAAATATTGCTAGTTGTTGGTACGACTCATGCTAATCAGGTACAAGCGTTGCAATCAGTGAAGTTTATAACGTACGCTAAATAAAAAAGCATAATAGGATCTTACATATAATACTAAGTATGTTGGGACAATTGTTCTACTTTTGGCAATTTTTCGCAGCCTTTTGAAATACTCAGAATGTTTTTAAACAAATGATTCAATGCGACGCACGTTTTAGCCCAAATTAACTGCCATAAGCGGATAATATTCAAACATGCATAAGCTCTGTCATCGTAGCACATAAAATACAATTGCTTTCCCCCATTTCAGCAAATAAATTATTTTTCATCATCACATTCCCGCAAGTCTCTTCTTATGCTCGTGTAGATAAATAAACGTCGATTCCATTGTCAACATATTGGCAAAACTGAATATCTAAACTGTAAGGCTATACGAGGTCTTCCTGTAATATTGGGTTCTCCTTATTTTCTTGTCTTTTACTGTTTGTGGGCAAATATTCAATGTCAAAGAATCATTAGCGCACCGCACGTCATGATGTTCGTGTTATTGCAGTCAACATTATCCTGAAACGCTATGTAACAAAATAATGCTCACCGCAATTTCCTGATAATTCTTTTCGCGCGTCTTATTCACATTTCTTTGAACGAAGGGTAATTTGTGTACTAATGAATGCGATGAGCTTAGTTTTACTAAACCCGAAAGCGCGTCTAATTCACGCCGTTTCGTTCGTTTTTATAGGGTATAAAAAACTCTATTTTAACATTTACGCAATTTCAAGTGAATATACAAGCTCAGTTTTAACCTGCACTGACCGTACTGATGTCGCCGTAAAAGAAAAGCTCAAATGCAAGGAATTCGAAGTCATAAAATAACAATAAGTAAATATCCATTTGATAAGGTCAAGTTTTGGTGCAAATGTTCAATGTATTGGTGAAAAGTGGAAACAAAACAGCAAATATTTCAGAAAACTACCAATGTCGATTTCTGAATTTCTTAGGAAAAGCACACCAAATTTTTGCAAGGCTTCCCGTTGGAGAGTTTAAAGTAGGCGCAGTTCATGTACACTATTTTGCTCATGTTTCGGTACATTTTCAGAACCTTGCTTAGTGCAGCTAGCAAACATAGCCCAATCGCCTGTGCTATTTTCCGGTCATGAAATGCTGCCACAGGCACATATTATAGAATGTCAATATCTTGCACGCTTTGCTTTCAACAACAGCGATACGCGAAAACATCTTCAGCAACGAGGAAAGCAAAAGCGTATTGACATATTGGTTTATCCTCTAGGTGCCGTTACTCGAGTGAGAGCGAAGTAAATAACTCGTGTGCTGATGTGGAGCATTGATTGAAGTGCTGTTTAGTGTCCTGTTACTACGATAAATATATTTCAGCCGTTGACGCAGTTCAAAACAGTGAACCGGTGCATTTTATGCTCATGCCTTGTGTCGTTCTAAAATTCGCAAACGATATTATATTGTGCTAAGTCAAGAAAGGAAGGCTGCCTAAGAAAGCAAACAAGGGGAGAGAGAGAGAGAGAGAAGGCCTTCATTTTATTGGCTGAAGAAGTTTGCTATTGTTGGTGTTAAGAATGTTTCATGACCACGTACAATTGTCGCCTCAGTAGGCAACGCAGAACGCTAAAGATTGGCAAAGCAAAAGAAAAGTTGGAAGATGACTTGCTCGCATGTTGCTTTACCTTATGAAATATGGCAGAGAGGAGGAGATAGCGGCTGCTGGATTGGAGAGAATTCGCGCTCTGACGTTTCATATCATTGTACGCCCATTCAAGTGGCTCCGCGAGAGTCCAGGACGCAATCTGGAGAACGCCCCAACCTGTAAGCGAGCGCGAATTGTGCTATGGACACGTCATGGCTGAGTTAACGCAACACACTATGCCTCGTAGAAACACATTTCACTGACAATTGACATGTTCCTTCGAAAATTCCATATTTACAGCTATGAACAGGAAAATATTCCCAAAAAAAAGCTCACTTTATCCGTGGTCCGAGCTAAGAGCAGGTGAGTGGCGTTTACATGCTGCACACACTAGCCACGAATATCTTGCAGGCTTCATGCGGAAATTTTGTGCTCCTAATCGCACCTCCGATATACGCAACTATTACAGCAACATAACGACATACAAAAAAAAAAGATAAACGTTCCTTTGCGGAAATATTCCTTCGCATCGAATTTTAGAGTTGTCGCCTGGAATACTACGGCGTTTTCAGGGCTATGCATGCATCTTTAAATATAGGTTAAAAAGTCTCTGTTTCTGTTCCGCATGCGCTCTTCCTCATTTCGTTGCTTTTCGCATCTTTATCTTATTTTATAGGAGCCTAGCACGGCAACCCCCCCCCCCCCCCCCCCCTAGCTAAGGTTACCGCCCAAAATATACGAATAAGGTGGACATTCTCACAACTGCATTCCATATAACATTCCCCTGCTTACGTCAGTGGCATTCTTGGCTGCCGCGTAGCTACTCGAACTTCTTCCTAGTGGAGGCCTGATATTCCACAGCTCTATCAGCACCGCCTCAGATAATAGGTGCGCCTTCAACCCGGGACCGTCAAAGATGCCACGACCTCCACGCGCTCGCGCAATGTCCAGGAGAGCCGCGTCTAGAAAGGCGCAAAGCACTCAAGCATTTTCTATGGGAGTAGCTTATCTTATCTCCGGACGCTAGATAACGGACGTGCGCGTGAGCATGCGGACGCCTACGACGAGCGACGAATGCGTAGCGCGCAGCGGGGCGGTTACTCTTGGTCTGCTTCGGCTGCCAGCCTTATCTCGCATACCCGGCCGCCCAACAATCCCGACGCACCCCAGCTGCTGAGGTGGACGCGTCAATGGCTCTGCGACAGCGTAAGGTGTGAGTTCGCTAGTGAGTGCGTTCCCCGAAACAGTTGGGACCAACAAACATGGAGTTCCTGCTCTGACATCGACAAAATGCGGACGTGACGTCGTGGGCACCAGTGGAATACCTATAACATCGTTTAAAAACGTTTGGTAAAGTTTCTAAATCGGCCTAAATTTGCAGTCGAGATTCTGGACTCCGCCTCTCAACTGCTTCCTTGTTGTCTGCAAGCCGTGAATAAGGATCCTCGTCGAACAAGACGCCGTTTGTCACACTGCCTGTCTCCATTTTTAGGGATCGAACATCCTTCGAAAATCGCCGCCTCTAGTCCGGCACAAGCAGGTCTTTTTGTGAAGGTATCTGTAGTCGGTTGAAGAAAAGTGGTGGATACCACAGATCACCCTCGCCAAGTGCAGAATCTTTTGTGACGTCACAGAACCATATCGCCGTTTAGATCGGAGCACGACTGCTAGAAAATGGATAACCTGGGAAGAATTGAAGAGGAAAGACGCAAGAACAGTACCCCATACAAGATAGCTGCATCCGTTGCGGGCGTCGTGGCAATTGTGAGTACCTAATTGATGTTTCTTCTAGATGGCGCTGCATTCGGAGAAGTTATCATCGAAATATGACGTGCGTATTTTTTGGTGATTGGCTATAAAACTCGATTTGGCCTAAAAATCGAAAACGTCGCTTTGTTTTCCAGTCTGCTTGAAAGTACGAAGAAAAGTATGCTGTGAAAGCATTGTGCCCGAATTTAGTTCTAATGGATGTTATTAAATTTTACCTCGTGACCGTCATATTATTCCACATGAAACCTGAAGACAACAATGAACGACGCCGGCACAAAATACCCTCTTCCTTAACTTTGTTTTGTTTCTACCTTGACATCGCTGCTTGTTTGTCTCGATATTAAAGTGTTCTCAGATTGGTACAATGGCTGTCTTATCTTGTCGTGATTTTAGCAAAGCCCAGAAAGAATGTAAATTTACTGAACCCTTATGAAGACATGCCCGTATTTAGCTCGTTCGTTTTAATCGCGAGCTTGGTAATTGCTGTGTGTTATCGCAAAGTTATGGCACCCCTAAACCACTGGGTCCGAAATCGCTGCATTCTGGTGTCGTTAAAACATTCACAGAGGTAAACATGCCGCTCGCGTCGTTCTGAGTCATTCACATTGTTCTGAAATGACGATATCGCGACGTGATGCCACTCCCGCCTGTCCTGAAGCACCTGTGCCTACATAACACCGGGTAGAGGTTTACAGAGTCGAATTAATATAGAACCCTACACGCATTATAAACGTTGGATTCGAAAATAGGTGAAAGTATCTCTTGTATCTCTTTTGCTAAGCATAATGAAGTTTTTGTACAATATGCCAGCAAAGATAGCACTTTATGCACAGGCATTTAAACCTCGCCAGTCAAAAACCTAATGCAACTATAATTTTAGCCTTCGAAACACTGTTGCATAGTATTGATTCACACTCCCACAACGTGGCAGCAATTTTTCGTACGTGCTACTAAGGGCGCCTTCACCAAACTCTGCATCAATGCTGAGTTGCAATGACGGAACAATTACTCATTAGTTATCACTCAAGAGAAGGTATGGGGCTACAAATGATAGTATTACAGCTCTCACAGAAGCATCGATGTTGAATAAAAATTTCTACTTGTCTGAGGTTTTAAACTGGGACCATCGATTATACGGGCCGTCACTCTATCCCTTACGCTAACCAAGGAGGTTCTCAGATGGCATAACGAAGTTGGGTCAATCAGTGATAAGAAGCAGAAACGTTGTTAGTCTAATCTCCTAAGATGGAGTAAATTTGTAATTACTCATTTGTAATTTGTAAATTTGTAATTACTCAAGCTTTTCAGTTGAGACATTGCTTGCTTTGGTGGAAGCTAATGAGTAATTGCTCCCTTATTACAAATTTATTCCGCCTTGGGGTATTCCCCTGAATGCACTGAACTATTCAGCTGCAATGTTCAATAACTGACACTCATTGTGTACTAAATATGTACCATAACTACGATCACACTACGCGGTTTAGCGTAGTGCAAATAAGGTAACGTAAGGAAGAAAAGGGTGAACAGCAACCCCAATAACATTACAAGGCTCTACATGAGTATGGTGCTTTTAGAAGTTCACCTTCCACTTTCACGCACACAAGCAAATACAGATACGGACAAAAATCGAATATGTCGAACATAAAATCCCATGGGCTTCACATATACAATTATAATCTGAAGAAATATGAATATGAAGAATGTTTTAAGTGTTTTCACGCACACTCGCAAACACACACGCACGCAGACACAAATCCGAATATGTCGAACATAAAGTATCATGGGCTTCACATTTACATTAATAATATGAAAGACAATATCAAGACAATATGAAGAACTAAGAAGAATGCCTTTAATGTTTTGTTTGTGTTGCTATTCGCAAGCTCCGCAACCTTCCATTTCTGTAATTCTAAACCTGGTTGTTTATTATGTCTTAATGATCAAATGAGCAACGACCGGTTAGCAGGCTGTAACATAATAAAGCGCTGACTCTAAGCAAGTACTGAGCCCAATTTGACACGAAATCGAATTTACTATTTTTTACTTACTGATTTTTATGCACTTCAAGAAGCGAGAAGTCCTCTTCAGGTAGTTTGTACTTTCTGAGTCTTGAGGCCACTTTTCAATACCCCTTCATGTTATTACTCTATTACATAACATGGATGATGTGGAATCTGTTGCACAACACTGTAATGCCTCATTTTAGCTCAATTTATCTATAAAGGGTTCGGTAACAAAATCAGCTGCGGCGTAAGGCACAGTACTTGATTGATTCGGCCATTATTCCTTGTTGGAGGTTATTACATGGAACGCAGTAGTTGACGGCAAGAGGAAGATTAGTGAATTCCGTGTAAAGTGCGCGGAACTCGCTGTGTTACGAAGCTACATAGTTGCTTTGGAACTGAAAACCTTAGGTGTGACAGGTGAAAAAGTCCTACGACTTCGTGTTAGTTACACAACATTAGCTGCAAAAAAAGGTAGAATGACGTGAATTGTTTCTTTCGTTTTATCATACGATTACTGGACTCAAATACCACCACCTTTCGTTCCAATAGGGCTGGTTGTACAATATTCCTCTGTCTTTTTCTACCTCGTTCCTTCCAGCGCCCTGGCAAACATCACCCGGAAGACTAAATGCGCATGAAGCAAAGCAGATAAGAAAGGGTCCGGCGTGTATAAGGGGGTGTATCTGTCGAACGACTAGTCTCGAAAGCTCGCCTTTGTCTCGCGGCTAATGACCTGAGCAGAATGCAACGACATTGTCTTTTATCGCTGACTGCCTCGAACGTATTAACCAAGATGATTATGACGACTCACTACAAGCCTCGCCGCATGCTCCATAGTTGTAATTTTGTTCTTTTGGATCTGTAATTTTAGGTTACACAAAGCTGCCCTGAACATCTGTCTGCATGCATAGACAGGCCCAGGCATCCAAGATCAGCGAGTTGAAAAATGGGTTTGAAACCTTGTGTTGTACATAAAACATGATGGCAGCAACGTCAGAAGTGGAAAATTTTAGACACGTGAAATTCATCATCAGCATCATCATCAGCATCATCATCAGCCTGACTATATCCTCTGCAGGGCGAAGGCCTCTCCCATATTTCTTCAATAAACCCGGTTCTGTGCTAGCTGCATCCACTTGACCGCGGCGAACCTCTTGACCTCATTCGCCCACCTAACTTTCTGCCGCCCCCTGCTGCGCTTTCCTTCCCTTGGAATCCAGTTTGTTACGCTAAGCGACCATCGGTTATCCTGTCTTCGCACTACATGTCCTGCCCATACCCATTTCTTCTTCTTAATTTCGACTATAATGTCAGTAACTTGAGTTATTTATATGACTCACTCTGTACGCTTCCTATTGCTTAATGTTACCCCTACCATTTTTTGTTCCATAGCTCTCTGAGTTGTCCTCAACTTAAGTAGAACCCACTTGGTTAGCCTCCACGTTTCAGCCCCATAGGTGAGTACAGGTAAGATGCAACTATTGTATACTTTCCTCTTGAGCGATAGCGGTAAGCTGCTAGTCATAATCTGCGAGTGCTTGCCAAATGCGCTCCATCCCAATCTTATTCTTCTTATTTCCTTTCCATGCTCCGGATCTGCGGTTACTACCTGTCCTAAGTAAACATATTCGCCAACTACTTCCAGTGCTTCGCTACCTAACGTAAACTGCTGTTCCTTCCCGAGGCTGTTGAACATTACCTTAGTCTTCTGCATATTGATTTTTAAGCCTACCTTTCTACTTTTCCTGTCTAGGTCATCAATCATTATTTGTAGTTCATCCCCCACGTTACTTAGCAAGGCAATGTCATCATCATCAGCAAATCGCAGATTACTGAGGTATTCTCCATCTACCCTTATCCCTAACTGCTCCAATTCCAAGTCTCTGAATACTTCCTCTAAGCAAGCTGTGAACAGTACTGGGGAGAGTGTGCCTCCTTGCCTAACACCTTTCTTTATGGGAATTTTGTTACTTTCTTTATGCAGAGCTATGGTTGCTGTGCAGCGACTATATATATCTTCCAGCACTTTCACGTACGGCTCGTCTACCAACTGATTTCGCAATGCCAGCATCACCGCCGAGGTTTCCACTGAGGTTTCACGTAAAATTATTCAGGATTAACTCGACACTGCATCAAGCCATTCACATAATCTAGCTTGCTTCCAAAATTTGTTCTCGTCGTTCCAGCCACATCTTTCTCTTGATTCTCAATGCAGGTCTCAAAACGTGTTTTTCGTCCGGTCAGTTAGCTGTTCTCGCTGCTAAAATGTTCTCCTTCAATGAATTCTAACTGTTACCTTTTGGAAGTAAAATGGCATGTTGCCATATTATAACAACGGTAACGGCGCAGCATAACTTACTCTATAACATTTGTCATATTTGAGTCGCGGTGCGCCTTCATACTTGAATGCCTATCGACAAGCTCAACAAGGTACATCGTGCAACGTACTTCTGTTATACAGTAATTTCCTTATCGACGCGCCTCCCAAAACCATTAATTTCGGTGTGAGCCTCTTAGCCAACGCGTCCTGCAATATTCGTCTTTCCTCTTTCGCGATCAGGATGGCTTAATTTCCACCAGTTCTCTTTTAGCTACTCGAATATTGCGGTGGTCAATACACCACGGCATACTAGTCTACCGTTCTGGGCACACCTAAGCTTGGAAGAACGTTCGGGCTTTCAGAGACCGCTTCCGTATTACCTGCTTTCAATACGCTTCTCGGGTGGCAGAGCCCGACGCCTCAGCCAGCAGCTGCGAACAGGTTTTCTTACCATCAAGTTTCTCTAGCAGCCAACATAGAACTACCGAAGAAGCAGTGATGAGCACCCTTGAGCAAACACCTTTTTGCAATGGGTTTGGACCTCCATGTGGATGATTTTAGTATCCTTCAGTAGGCACGCAAATTTTTCTCAATGCCTACAACCAACCGGAGATGCTTGCTTTAGGGAGGAAGACAGCGCCAAGAGCAAAGAGCGAGGATAACACCTCTCGGTGTGCATGCAATATTCAGCCGAAGCCTTACTCGACACAAAACAAGCAAAAACTTTCTGTATTTGGACAAGCTGATCGTTTCTCTCAATAGCTCCTGCCTCAAATTAGTATTGACAGAACAAGAAAGAGGCTTTGCTGCCCTACCGTAAGCTGTTTGCCACATGAGAGCCCAAGAGGCAATTATCGAAAACTTCCATCCAGTGCGATCCAATGCGAGAGGCTTGTCCTAACCATACATAAAGGAATCATTGCACAGACGTGAATGGCTTGTACTGAACAAGCAGGCAACTGCCGAGAAGAACAGCGCTGGCCTGATCCTGCAATGCTTCTTCACGGCAAAATCTTATAACGACAAATCAGTTTAATCGAAATGGGCACTTGGAAACTGGAACTCGGTTCCTATACCTGCAGCGGTATCTCTCATAGTTAGCAGTCAAGGGCCAATTTCGTGTGTGCAGCTCGGCGGTCGTGTCTGGTTTCTTATTAGCGCTCAACCGTTATCGTTATGTCCGTCAACGCCAAGGACATTCCTTTCCTCAGAAAAGCTTACACAGCGCCACAGGTTGTGCTCCTGATGAGGGCGACATCAGCAAGTTGTCAAACCAGTGCGAAATCGGCGTAGACAGCCTTGTCCTAATTCTACTCTTTACTTATGCTCGAAGGAATCTGCTTCAAGGACGGCCAGTTCCTCCAGAAAGATGGCGATTTTATGTGATCAAGCCTAGTTTCTTCTCTATGTTATTGCCTACTAGCATACATATATCAGAGCCTTCAAGAGTCATTTTAAGTGTAGCGCCACTGGTACGTGCGTTTCGTTAGGTTAATAATTTCCTCGTGATATTAAGAAAGAAAGGCGACAGCTTTGAAACCAAACCTCCCGATGGTGCTCTTCCCTTCAAGTTCAGTCTGCAGGGGTATGGCGGAATACCAGGTTGCAGATTTTCTGCCAAAATGACGAAGCGTTTACAAATTCGATGTGCAGAGCCACATTTTTGATGAAATGCTATATGTACAGGTGTCAAAACGGGTTTGGGAAAACAAATTCACAAAAAAACATGAAATTATTCACAACCTAGCGGCATATGATCGGCTATTCAGTGGTATTTTATGCACATCGTGCAGGCAAGTACAGGTCACACGTTTCACTTTATGGCCACATGATTACAGTGGGCAGGAATTAGTTTTGCTTTGATCTTTATGTTCTGAAAACATTTTCAGACCCTTGTGCATAAGGCGTCGTAAAGCTTGAAAACGTAATCGCTGGAATAGCCTTTGCATATGTCATCTCGTCCGCACCAACCAAATTGCCAAGCGTCAACCGCGAGAACCTCTCCTCCTTCCCTCTTCTCATCACCCGCACACAATTAGAGGCGAATGACGAAACTTTCTTGTACTGTGTAGAAAACGACTCCTATAGAATTAAGCTATCCTGTGGGCGGAGTTATATCGGAACAGCAGTAATATGACCGAGTTTACCACTGAGAGAAGACGAGTGCTTCGTGAAACCACCTCCCAATTGAAATTGGGTAATATATTGGCAGCCCTACAAGAAATCAAAAAATGATGGGCGTTTATTGTAATAAATCAGATTACGGCATGCAAACTATTTTGCTCAAAAATGGAAGTTCATATCTATAGGACTACGTGCAATGCATAGGGCGAGAATGTGTTGCATTTTAATACGTGGGGTGATCAGCTACGGCGATAGCTACGCCGACGTAGCTTGTCTTATCGTGGACTACAAATCAACCTAAGTATTTTAGTGTCACTCTTGAATTTTACACTGATAATGGTACTTATTGGCGAAGCAAGGGGCCGAGTTAAGAGACAACGAAAAATTGCATAGGGTTCTTGCAGTGGTTGTGTGGAGTTTTGCCAAAGGACATGTAGAACTAACCTGTTCCGAAGCGTAAGCGATGTAGGCCTTAGTCTATGCAATCTATCGCTTTTTTTTATCGATTAACCGATTTATTTTCTTTAAGGATACTAAGGACACCTTTCTATGTACTGATATTCAGAGACTAGGCAGATAGGCAGAGTTTTGCCCAAATTTGTCGTTACATGCGATTGCATTCAAGGAACTATTAGCGGGTATTTCAGAAAAGCTGTGCAACCTTGCCATTTTTTGTACATGGTTTTATCACATTGATCATGTCACACGCAGAGATATGCCTGACTGACTGTTCCATCCACCATTATATATGACCACGTGCAGTGCTGGCCCTGGTCAAGATATGCTAAAAAGAGTTAAAAATAGATTTTACTCATGCAACCAAAACATCTTTTTTCGACTATATACGAGTAGCGGGACTTTGCCGGTTTATGCATAGTTGCGAAAGAAAATAATTTTCGTACCTTTAGGTGTCACTGTTTTCAATGCAAAAGGGATAAAACTATAAAGAATGTTTTCTTAGACTTCTGGAACCCGTTTTCTTCTGGGACTTCCTCTAAGGGACTCTTAAAAAGGGTTTTCCACTTGACCCTCACGACATCTGGTATGTCCCGATTGAAAACAAGGATGGTATTCTATATCACCTTGTAATGGGGTCGGTCTGCATAGTATACGGAGTAGCAGAAGGTGGTGCACCAAGAAGGTCTTAACGCATTGAAAGCCAGGGAAAACTTAAAGAAAGTTTTGTAATGTATTTTGAAGCTATAAAACTTTTTGGCTTCCGC
This sequence comes from Amblyomma maculatum, assembly GCF_055883805.1. Taxonomy (NCBI): domain Eukaryota; kingdom Metazoa; phylum Arthropoda; class Arachnida; order Ixodida; family Ixodidae; genus Amblyomma; species Amblyomma maculatum. The sequence continues at coordinate 61,282,398 of NC_139347.1, read as the reverse complement.
ACATGACTGCATGACTGAGTCAAATGCCTTCCAGCAATCAGTGAATCCTATGTGCACAGGCCGGTTGTATTTCGAGACGTTTTCTATCACCTGGTTGATAGTATGGATATGACCAATGGTTGAGTGCCCTTTCCGAAAACTTGCTTGATCCTTCAGTTGATTGAAGTATAAGATTTCATTGATTCTTTCTGCGATTACTTTAGTAATTACCTTGTGCGTAATGAAGAGCAAGTTTACTGGTCTGAATTTGTTTTACTCCTTTGCGTCCCTTGTCTTCAGAATTACGATAATCGTAGCCTTCTTCCAAGATTCCGGTACCGTCAATGCCATCAGGCATTGTGTATATAGAGTGGCCAGTTTTTCTAGCATATAATCCTTGCCGTCTTTCAACAAAGCTGTAGATACCTGATCCTTTCAGTTGCTTTCCCTCTTTTCATTGCTTCTGAAGCACTAACATCGTCCTTCGTTACTGGCGGAACGTCTGATTGCTCTTTACTACTGCCAATCACCTTGCTACATTTACTACTACTATAGCTAATGTATAAACCAATATAAACCTCTTCGGCTACTTTGATTCTATTGTCCATATTAGAATTGTTATTTCCCGCCTTGTCCCTTAGTGCATAAATCTCATTTTCTCATGTGCCTAATTTCGTCTTTACTGTTTTAAGACCAGCACTCTTCTTTAGAGCATGCTCAATTCTCTCCATACTTATATTATACTTCCTTATGTAGGACAGTTCACGCCAATTGATTACATTTGATAGCTCGTCCAGTTCTATCCTGTCTGTTGGGTTGAATGCTTTCATACGTCAGCGTTTTTTAATCAATTTTTTGTGTGCTTAGATAACTTACCGGTATCCTATCTAAATATCCTGTCATGCTCTGGGGTGGGTGTGCGTTTTCTGAGGTGTTCAACAGCATCAGGTCGCACCCCAAATCAGTTTATGCAGTTCCATCCGGTGCAGTTAATCAAGTGGGGAATTTCGTTGCACAGGGATTTTAACCGCGGTCCTCTTGCATTTGAGGTGGTTGTTCTACCTCTACGCAACGCTGCAATATGTGCTGGATGAAGATAGTTTAGTTCTAGTTATGTTGATGTAGCTGGTTAGACAGATGAAGTAATACTGCTGAGGTCTTTATCTTGCTGGTATTAGTAAGCAAAAATAGCGACAAGCTTAGCCCCAGAAGAACACGTTGGAATGCTCTAGGGTATAACAAGAGAAAGGAGATGGGTACGCAGTATGAAAGAGCACTGAACAAGGGTTGACGGAGAGCCTTAGTTCGCAAGCCGAAACTTTAGCGCGGCTTGCGAGCCGAGGCTCCCCCTCTACTCTTGTTCAGTGCTCTTTCAGGTTGGAATGCTGTTATACACAAAGTCGGAGATTCCCGGTAATGAAATTTCACGTTGCGGAGCCGCAACACAAAGTTGCCGTGTTATATTCGTTCCCTATCGAGGTTTTCTTAGGTATGCTAGGTTTGATTTGTTTGTCAGTGTACGTTAACTGTTTGGATGTCCGCTTCAAATTCAACAACCCGCACCCGCCTTCACCCAGTAAAAGCATTCGCGCTTCTTGCCTTGCGGCCACAGGAGTGACTTCGGGGGCAAAGCAGGTACGAGCTGGTCGAAATCTTTTTTGCCATCTCGTGCATCATTTGGATCGTGTTTCCCGCAATACAGCAGCGGTGCGGAAAATAATCTTATCTGCATATTCTGTTTTCTAAGCTGTTCTCAGCGCTACGAAAGGTAAGGGAGATCTGAACCAATTAAGATGGCGCCCACTACGTGACTGTGCTCCCACGCTCCCAGTGGAGCGTGGGAGCACAATCGTGTTGTGAGCGTCGTCTTGAGTGACCCAGATCGCTCTTACCTTTAGTAATGTTGTGAATTGCTTAGGAAACGGAGTATAGACATCGCGTTACTATCAGTTGAATTCGGTTTAATTTTTTATTCTTTCTGCGTTTTGGCTTTCTATGTTGTCCCAAGTTCTATTTTTATTTTTATCTCTGATCGTTAAGATGCACGTTTATTCATGAAATTGTCGTTCTCGGAAGCTCGCTAGTCCCATTCGCATACCGTGTAGGACTTTATATTAGCAGAAACGACTATGATGGCTAAACATCGGGCCGTACTTTAGCGCAGGGACGGCATCCTGCGAGACCAATACTGGCATTGGTGCACTGAGAACTACACAACTTCTGTAATAAAACAGCCTTTCTGGAATTGCCAACGTTTCCACAAGCATAGTCCTTCTTATTATGCTGTGATACATTCGTGGTCGTCCTACTCAGCCTACGTATGATCAGAAACACACACGACAAGGTCTGCGGTGAATAACTTCTCCAGAATGAACCTCAGAGTTCATTTGCGAATGAAAACACTGAGGTATTCCAGCAACAGACATCACTCCTTGTACTACACAAGTATATCGATAGCGATAACTGACGACGATCAGCACTGAATTAACTTTTAATACACTTACTCTTCCAAGTATATACTATATCTGCTTGGATAAGTACCCTTCGGTGGCAGCGTTATGTTCAGCCACGTGTCAGTAATACTTATCCTAGCCGAACCATTAAAAAACAACATGCTGCTTTTGATTGTGATTACTGAGCTGAAACGTTCTAATTTTTTCCCACTTGTAGTGTCATTCAGTTTGTTACAGTGAGGTCCCACAGGTAACGCTTCCCTCTCATTGACTATTTTCTACAATGTTAGACATCCATTACCTCCGACCACAGCAAATCCACGAAACCACTCCAATGCGAAAAAGGTGAAGCATCTAATTCGGTCGCTGCTCTCCTTTGCAGACCACGAGCGCCGAGAAACCATAGTGAGCAGCATTGTAGGCTTTGAGTAGTGGAATGTCGGGGCTTGAAAGGCTGACGAGTGCCTCGAGCTCTCAGCGGGCGGTATGCGTCTATGTGCATCAAGAGTGTCTATGGGCCGACTGCTTAATGGTGCTCGTGAGGGCGAGTCTGGCGCGCGAAGCAGTGGGAGTTTGCGGCAAAGATGTTAGTGCTTGAGGCGTCTAACGAGCCATATATCCACTAGCTATATGAGCCCGTAACTATTTGTGTGCATTGAATTGAAATATCTCTTCTTTATCGATGGCAACGAATGACCGCGTATTGCATGGTACAGGCAACGTAATACTCAGTTGACGTCTGGGATCATGCCGCTATAACTTTTTTTATTAGTTAACTCGCGACCGAAGAGTTTGCGTATATTGATTGACGTTTCTTGCTACTAGCAATCCTTCATCAAGTGGAGTGAGGCTGCCTATTAGTGCTTCGTTGTACCGAAACGGTTCATCCGAGATACACTCAGCCGCCAAGGAAAAATTCCGGTTTTCGTGCAATTATTTATCTGTAGTACACAAAACCTCATTCTTCAAATCTTATATTTTTCTTTCCACATTCAGCCACTAAATGCACAATAGCATGAGTTAATGGTTAGGCGGAAGGAATCTGGTCATACGGATCAAAGGCTGGTGCTACAGGCTACCGACGCTTCCTCTTGGAATCTCAGAAATCACGAAAACTGTTTTGCAGAATCGTTCTGCGTAGATGCTTATAAGTATTCCTTCATGAGAATAGTAACTTCTCGGAACGGAAGCCAACATTATTAATAACATTGTTAGAGAAACGAGACACATGGTCGGGACATAATTATTAGACAGGAACAGAGAAGAATACAGAAAAGGTTAGTTATTATATTGGGTTTTAGGGCGCAAAAGGACCAAGGCCATGCTGCGCGAAACACAAAGTGAAAAGGGCTTTAGATGTTAAGGGTTCCTGCTTCGTGCTTACTTTCTACCATGAGGCACTGTGTTTACTTTGAAGTAATCTGACTAACCGCAATGCAAAACCGAAAGGATAACTCCCTATTAAGCGAATATTAGTAGATGACCTCTAATGATGCTTATGAGCTTGGACGTATGTTTGCTCGCTGCACGTATCTCTTATGTTAAGACAGAGTTGAAGAGTCGCTTATGACATGCTGACCGACAAAACATGATTATAGAAGGTTAGGAGTGGAGACGCCGCGTGAAAAAGAACAAAAAAATGAGAGAGGGGAGATGAAAAAAGCGAAAAAGCTTCCCGTGCATAACGGGTGCCTCAGTTTTTTCCATGCTCTTGTCGTTTAGTTGTGTCGCCAAGCGGACAGAACAAAAAGCAAAAACTGAAAAGATCTGTTGCGGCTATTAAAAATAAGTATCGAAAGAATTATGCCATCTCAATGCAAATTGCAAAAATTGCAATTGCAAAATGAGCAAATGTGTCAAAAGTGCATATGACACGTATGAGGAAGGGATATCAAGAAATGAAAATAAACAAAAATGAAAGAATACTGTCACTTGGCGGAACACCGATGCCGTTAACCGGCTGAAAATGCGCGAAATATTTATACTATGAACGATTGTGTGCGAACGTTTGCTCCGTGACTGGTAGATTTATCTTCGTAAGGGTCCCTCGTTTCGACTTCAAAAGTACGTTCCAGTAGCAAGCAACAACTCATGTACCGCACAGTCCGCATGCAACCAGAAACGCAGTGTACCTGCCGACCTACATGCCCTGGCGCGTGTCTCGTGCTCGTGCCAGTGTTCGCCTCACTGAATAAACCTGTCCTGTTAGCACCTGAACACCAATCATACTTACAGTCGCTCGATTACGTGTGCTCTTAAAATATTATTTCAATGGTTTCCCAGGGCCTACGTTCTGGGCGAGAAAAGAAGACCACCTTTACTAGACATCACGTTTAATTGGGAGGCAAAGGGAATAGTAAGATATTGATTAGGTTTGTGGGGTTTAACGTCCCAAAGCAACTCAGGCTATGAGAGACGCCGTAGTGGAGGACTCCGGAAACTCCGACCACCTGAGGTTCTTTAACGTGCACTCACATCGAAAAGCGGCCGCCGAGGCCGGGATTCGATCTCGCATTTTTGGGAACAGTAATAGTGAGATATTAATATGAACATATTGATGGGAAAGTTCGACACTCTTAACACGAGTTACCCTATAAGGGAGTAAGAAAGGAGTAACGTAACCTCTAGCCCATTTTACGCAGAAGCGGAGTAATTTCTTAAAGCACGAGTGTAGATTTTAACACCGTGAAGAATTCTGTACTGTTTGCAGCAGAGACAACATTTATTTGATGTAATTCGCAATCGCAGAAAACTCGTGGCACTAAAAATCTTCAGGTTAGCAATTAGCGGAGATTGAAACTTCGGCTAAGGTCTTGGTAACTGCAAAGAGCTTCGCATGTTTTTGAAATAAGAATCTGATCTCTTTGCTGGTAATAGATACTCCGAATTTTAAGTAACGGAAATTTTCAGTGCAATAGGAAGTGTGCTAGAGGACATAGTACTTCCTTTTCACTTGTGTTGAGGATTATTTGCGTTGATGCTATAACATTCGGATGTGCAGTAAAATATCGCTTTTAAAGTTTACCCTATGCTCGCATCGATTAGTAAAGACTGTTAGAAAACCGTTTTTCAGTTTTCAACAATATATAGCGAAATCATTCTTCTTTTTCAATAAAAACCTTTCAAGCGCCTTGTTAAACCTGCCAGTCGATTCACCCGATCTGAAAGAGTTTACTGCGTAGAGCACTAACGCAACCATTTCCTCCACTCAGCACACATGAAGTTACGGGGTGGCGACGACAGTCCAATATGCTAAACTATTTCAGCCTAAACACTATTCAAATATTGGCATGTATATGCAGAATCGGCAATATGATACGCGTGAAAATCTGAGGAGGGTTGGAAACAAGAAAATACGGTTTCACGTTGGCAGTTCTCTTAGCTGTCGTAATGCTCCAATATTGAACGCACATTTATTACCCGAACAGGAACCCATCCGATCGTCGCCATTCCTTCTGGACATTCTTCGAAGCCAGGCAGTTTCGATGCATGCCTAGCGCCGAAAAAAAGAAAAACTAGATAGATTCTGCGCTCACCTATCAGCACTTATAGTCGGGATAAATTAGTCGAATCACAACACCACCACCACCTCGTCGTCCTCCTCCTCCAGATGGCTCTAACATTATTCGTTGCAAATTAAGTTTTCACACCGAAAAAAAGAGCATGTCGGTTTTTTTTTTCTCCCTTTGTTTCTTCCCGTTTTTTTATCGCAGGAAAAAGAAAAAGATGTTTTGTGTTTTTCAAGGTACCGCATACTGGTTCGAGCTAGAGAATATGCCCTAGTGCCAGTTTAGTATCGTGGAGCGAAGTGATAAGTTTACTTTCTAAAATGGCAATGTAAGTGAAAACTCATTTCGGAGCAAAGGGGAGAAAAAGCTGACTCGGCACGTGTGCAAACTGTTCGAGGTGCAGTGTTTTAAAGAAAGATATCTCAATACCATTTGTATAAAGACACCTACCAGAGAACTATGCTGCGAGCTTTCTCGCTAAATCTAAGCAGTGCTGTGAAAGCGGGCTCCTCTTCAACTAACCAGGAGCTAACATCACACAAAAAAAGAAAAAAAGTACATTTGCGGCCGCATATCGCTGGTTAACATGATTGACAGATTCGCGAGCACCGGTTAATCAAAACTCGATCTTTGGTAGGAAACCACTCCGTCCATTCGTCGTATCTCGACTAGCCCTAGCCTCCTGAAGTGCCTTTTGCAATGCTGCATGGTTTAAACTGCAGGCAGATTTGGTGCGCGTGACAGTAGCTCGCATTTATCGCTTCGTGAAGCGTGAAACAGAATTTCTGGCATTTTTAGCGAGCCGCTATTGTGCTCTTATCTCCTACGAGGCAGCCTAGCTGAAAAAAGTTTCCTTCTCTTTTTTTTTCTTTTTTTTTTTTTTTTGCGGAACATATTGCAGAGACGCAGTGGTGCAACCATGAAATCACTTTTTAAGTCGTCTGAGCTGTAGATCTGTCAGAAAAGACAGAGAGCTATTCTTACTTGGAGATTAAAGCACTACCATTTTTCCTACATAAACCCGCAGAAAAGTTCAAAACTAAAACAATAAGGATAAATGCTGGCTCGTTTTCGGTAGTCTAAGGCGAACAAAGGCATTCATGTCGTTACTTACTATTCCTTGTAGCTATGACATAAAAATAAATAACTCAAGAAAACGACTCGACGAGCCAACATTTTCTATATAGTATCGACGGCGATTGTGGTAATGCTTAAGGGGATTAGTTATGATGATGGCGATCTTACTAATGTTAACACGGCGTTATATTTTCCCGCCTATGAACCTCTCTCATTAATCGATCGTTTTGGGAGTGAGTCAGCATGAGTAACAGGTTTTCTCAATCCGTCTCGTCAACACCTTACGTGTGCTGGTACCAGAAAAGTGAAAATGAGTCTTGAGTCTGCACACCTGTCGTGTTGACGAGAACTTCACCATATCGACGCAGCGACCGTCTAACACAGAAAAAGTTTATCTTGTGCCCCGGGTGACCTATGCCGCTATCTGTACGTCCATACGAGTTCCAACACCTTCTCCAGTTTATTCACTATCGTCATCAGACATGCGCAGTGTGTCTATAATTGATTGCTGCGATCCGGGCTTTCTTATCTCGTCCGCCCAACACATTTTCCTGTGTATCCTCTCTGTTAAACCAGGTCTTGCATGACATCAACTTTGGTTTCAGTAACCTTTACCCTCACGTTTCCTGTGACTCATGCAACGCTGATAGAAGCGTTGCTAATCTAGGCTCGCCCTTCCTCTCACAGTCTCGTACACGCTTAAAACCGTCTGTCATTTCTCCTCACTTAAGATCACGCAGAGAAGACCATAAAGCTTACTGAGCAGAGAATTTAGACTTCATCTACCTGATCTTAAAACCGACTCTTAGTCGATATAGCCAAGTATCTTCCCTTCCTTACTGCTCACTTATACTAAAGTTCGCGGAACCCACCCGGGTTGGTAAAGCATGTCTTCGACTAAAACACTTACGTCAAAGCTTTGCCTAACGCCCTATGCCATCTTGTACCAATTAGGTAAGTCACTTCGTGTCATGTACCGAAACCAAAAGGATACTTACATTCACAATTCTCTCGTACGGCGGTTCATTTCCGCGAACATAGTTAACATAACGTGCCGGCAATCTTGTCTCTTTAACAGCGTAGAGGGCGAAGGCTGTGTGATAAAAGTGGGTGTATCACACCATTGACTTTCTATCTCGGTAAATTCAAAGCACCCTGAAATTGTTAGTAGCCGTCAGCAACAGTACGTCATCGATAGGGCTAACGAGAAAATCTGGAGCACATGCCGAACGCCACAGCGCCTTTTCTTCGCTTCGAACTTTACGTTTACACCTCCTTGTGGGGCTGCTTCCATTTTTTCTACCTTGCAAAAGTCATGCAGCTCCGACTTTATGCGCAACACATCTTCCTCGGGACGCTGAAGCGAAATAAGGCATAAAACAATAATCGCACTCGGACAAATTAGTATTTTTATATACTATTATGTTCTCTTTCTTAGTTTAATTTTTTTTTTCAATAATTCTTCATCTTCTCACCCTGAATAGGAAATGGTGTGGGACTACTTTTTTTCAATGAATCCAATGAAAAAAGTGAATGAATTCATGATCGGGTTACATGCGGCTAGCATTTGTAAGAAGTGCAAAAAACAATTGGAAATGGGTGCCTTTGAAATACGAAACTAATATAAACACGCAATAACCAAGATGACTAAGAAATATGCAATGCTAGCACAGTCTCGGGGCGTTTCTAAGTTTTCAAACAGGGAAAGTAAGGGGAGCGAGGGCGTATTTCTGTTTCGTCTCTAGCTGTCAAGGGACGTTTAAATCTAGGCTTACTCTGATTATAGCCCGCGAAATATCGGGCCACGCTCCAGTAGCTTTAATGCTCGGTTTTTCACTTCGCAAGAGGTTGAATTCTAACGCGCCCACTGCGCTTGGATTGTGAAATGCGTTTACCCAAATCCCTTCACTATTCTCTGCACATCTCATTGGCAGGCTTCAGGCGCGCCGCGCAAAAAAAAGATTTTCTTTCTTTATAGCCGGCCGCCTTTTGTGTGGTTCTCCCGCGGAGGAGAAAAAGTTTTAGCTGCCGGAGAAAAGGGGCGCCTGCCCGAGCCACACAGGAACTGTCATTCGCCGTTGGCGCAACGCGCACCGCCCTTCTTTAAAAGACAGCACCGTGCAGTGAACTTTATTTTACTATTTCCAATGACAGACACCATGACAGGTGATCGTTTAAGATCGTACTGGCATATATTTCCGGTACAACTAACATGGTTCACGTAGACATGCACACCGGAGAGAATAAAAAGACGTTATTTGTTGTTTTTTCTTCCAACCTTCCAAACATAGGCGACAGTTTGGCGATAGCTGCCAATGTTAACAAAGGATTGCAAAAAAAAAAAAGAAAGTTGATGGAATCAACTTTTTCCAAAATCTTTTTTTCCTATATTGCTCGTTCTCCTCGGCTTATTAATTAATAACGGAGACTGTTTGGCATCTTTTCTTTACTGTGGGAGTAGCTACAATTGTGCAGCATGAATCTGTGCACTTGTTTACGTCATTTTGCTTCACATATTTTAGAGCTCCTGTTTTTGCGAGATACATATGTCACTAGCGCAAGGAACGACGAAAAAGTTTCCTCTTAATCCTCTCGCACAAATTTTATCACCGCCCTACAATTCGCCATCAACGCATGCCTTACACTGAATGCATATCCGACCGCATCAATCACTATTACAAAGGGACCAATGAATCATCGAGCACATGCAAGCTTGCACTCAGTCATTCCGCACAGCATCGTAACGCCCGAGAATAGAACTATCTTCTCACCAAACTGCTGAATATTAATTATGACACTCTTTTTTACCCTACCCTAGCTGAAATTGTATTTTTAGGCTTTCTCCAACATTCTATATTTTGAACACCTCATTTATTATCTGTATTTGTTATATATATATATATATATATATATATATATATATATATATATATATATATATATATATATATATATATATATATATATATATGTCTCCTCTTTTAATGAGATATCATTGAAGGCCCCATTCTCCTGAAAATCTGCCGTTGGCTTTGTGATAGAAAACTCACAGGCATGTCTATAGCAAGCGGAATTTAATTGGTGGGTGACACGGCCGTGCACTGATTGGTCGTTGGATTACGTGACGTCATGAGAGCACGTGGCATGGCCGTACTGGGAGTAGCTGCCATCTCGAATTTCGCCATTGAGGTAGGAGGTTGAGATCGAAATCCAGCCTTGGAAAGCCTTTGAATCCCGAGCTAGACACGCTGTATCTAGGCCACGCAGTCATGATTGTACGGCTAGGACAATGCAGGGATTTATATCTGTGTTGGGTGTTCCTTTACGAAATAGAGACTTTTAGTTTACCGCTGCCGCTTACTGCGGCCGTCTACCGCTACCGCACGCTGTCAAAACAGCACGCGCAGATTGATCCCTGCGTGCGGAGTCTGCCTGAATTTGATAGGAACGTGGCTCCATCTGTCGCCCTCGAGGTGATCTGCGCATGCGCACCGACATTCGCGCGGTAGCGGTAGATGGTGGCGGTAAGCGGTAGCGAAATGTCTCTAATGTAGCTTCTTACGACGGCATGCAAATGAGTATGTGTGAGATAACAGGCGCACAAATAATATTACTGAGTAAGCAAGTAGCAAAGTTAATGCTGATCCGCAAGGAGACCAAGTTAACGGGAGAAATTATTGCGGTCGCCTCATACCTTGGACAAAGATCTGAAGTGTCCGGCCCATTTTTTTTTTTTTCAGCCTTTCTTTCCGATAGATTTGGCCCTGATATCTAAAACAAGTTAAACGAAATAAATAACAATTTCGTGATGTTTCCCTTCAATAAGTAAATGCAACGTTTTTGATAAATACATTCGCATATCGACAAAAAGACTACACTGACATACCGAAAGTATCCTAAACTGGTGGTCTTGGTACTTCTATAGACTAGCCGCTGAGTGGATCTTTAGGCTTAACAGCAGTGGTCAGTCACTTCAATGACAACGTGTGCGTATGAGGATTTAAAGCAGTCAGTTCTTACAATGTCAGTAAAATCCTTACCCCTCTTTCCTTGCCTCCTTTTTTTTTCATTTTTCACTTTTTCTAATGAAGTGCTCTCTCGTCGTTTTGTTTTTCTTTCCCCAAGTTCGAGTGTCTCGAAGTCTGGGGCCTTGGATGGACGCTGCTGACGTTCTTGACGCCGGAGACACTGGGCGAACTGCACGGCAACTCTACGTTTTCTTCTGGATTTCTTGAACTCTCTCTGCGACAAGGTAAGCGAAACCGGCACCCCGGAGCGCCTAACCCTTCTTCAGAAGTAATTTAGAACACCCTCAGCACCTACAACCTTGAGCAATATCACATTTATAATATGACAGAGTGCAACGTCTTCGTTTTGTGATGATTCCATATTAATTCGACAGACAAAAACACACCTTTCTGCGAGTTCGATGACTGGGGAAAACTACGCTGGCGTTTATTGACGATTTTTTTTTCCTGAGTAAATGATTTGCCTCTGCTCTGTTTTCAACACTCCCTTTGACGCCCTATTAGAGAAATCACACTGGTTTCTAGCTAATACACAATGACAATAGTTTGAGGCCGAAGAACGAACCGTACAAGGAACACTTTCAAAATTACGGTCCACGTTGAGCTTCTTTTCCTACGTTCACGAACGCCCTCAGGCAGGTGAAATCTATAGTCGCTACAGAGCTAGCGATCTTACTTTATCTTTAAAAAACACATCTAGACATGTTTTGCTGAAAGAGGAAAAGAAAAAGGTTCTGACGTAGCAAAGCAAACCAGTAGCAAGAGAAGGTGAAGGGTAGGGAGTGTAAGTGTCGTGAGCTGTACTGAGAGGAAGAAAAGGCAGACTATCGCTGCACTTGAGCCTGAGTGCACCTGATGTCGGAGCAAGGAATTCGCGACTCTGTCTCAAGCCGCAGTCCATGAACGAGGGTTGCAGCATTGCTTCGCCTAAACGAAAAGCCAAAGCCTGTATTTTAATATAGACAACAAAACAATTTATATCAGTCATTTTCATAACAGGCTACATGGGGCATTAGTGTACCTGATTAGTAAAGAAACTTGGGCGAGTTATTAGAGGTTCACTGTTAGCAGCTATATTGTCTGCTATGAAGTTTTGTACTTTTTCGGCACATTGCAGGACTTCAATCTCTTAATGAAAGACTAAACTGTTTTGACACCTAGGCAGCTAACTACAAAAGCATTAACGTATACCGTATAAAGCGAGTGCAGACAAAGCAAGGCTGCAACCCCTGTTCGCGGAGTGCGGCTTCAGACAGAGTCGAGAATTCATTCTTCCGGCATCAGGTGCACTCAAACTCAAGTGCAGCCCAGCAATAGTCTGCTTTTCCTTCCTCCCAGCACGGCCCGCGACACTCCATATCCTTCATCTTCTCATGTTACTAGTTCGCTTTGCGACGCCAAATCCTTTTTCTTTCACTTTTTCAGCAAGACTTGTTTAGAAATATTTCTTGAAGATCGCTAGCTCTGGAGTGACTACCGATTTCACCCGTTTGAGAGCGTCTTGAGTGTAGAGAAGGCAGCTCTACGTGTACCGGCCTCATTTTGGAAGTGTCCCCTCCACCGTTCGTCATTCGCCCTCAAGCTATTGTCATTGTGTATTAGCTACAAATCAGACGCTAGCGTTCATTGGTAGTGTGACGTCACAGTGCTAGAATTCGGGATTTTCTTCAATACCATTAGGTAAGCAAATACCAGCGGGTCAGTGTGGAAAAACAAAAATGCCGTTTACAACATAACCAGAACTCGCCCTACCATAACCCTCTAGGCGTCGCTGGCAATTCCAAACACATTTTTAGAAAGCGACAACCACAAACGGGCCCATTTATGGTGGCTTTAGCATGAACGAGTAGGATCTATTCATGTGTAAAAAGGGCTGACCTTTGCTTACAGAAGCTTAAAAAATAGTTCTCGGAGAAAATATACTACTTACGCAATCGCGTTTAGCATACCTTTACCGGAAGAAACGAAGATAAACAAAGAACCGGCAGTGTCTACTTTTCTCGATCTACAACCCGCAAAGACTTTTGCTGCAGTTTTAAGGTTTGAGAGATAAGGATTCCTCAAGCTATAAATCAAAAAAGAAAAATCGATCTCCTCATCATCGCTTCGACCGTTCCATTTTCTATTCAAACGAAAAACCATTATTTTCGCCTCCCTCATCCTCCTCAAAGACTCAAGGAAAAGAACTCTAGTATACTTGAGTTCTTTTTCGGCACGCGCGCTTGTGTTTGGAGTATGGCGCTGAAATCACCATCGAGCTTTTGAAATGCGTACAGCAGCGTGTCTCCAGCGACACTTCAAGATGACGCAGAGGGGGCAAGCTCAGCTACGTCAAAGAGATTGCTCCATTGCTTATTAAACGATTTTGATGAAACTAAAACAAAACAAAAAAAAAACATTTTGATAAAACATAGAGTAATAAGAATCTAAAATACTGAGACAGTATAGTTAAAACCTAATAAGCAGAGACTGTCGCACGAGGATACAGGCTGTCTAGAGATTAGTTTACACGTTAAAGGCCCCGTTCACCGAAAATACGGCGTCGTAATCTGGCTCCGGCGTTCGCATTTTGCGCGAAAAATTGGGAGTGTAGCTCTGGCAGGCGGTAGCTACCAGCTTAAATGGCAGCACACTGAATGCACGTAGGGTTGCCTGACGTTATGTTTGGCAGGAACTGCCAACTTGAGCCTCGCCTTTCATATTGAAGGGTAATATTAGAATCAGGCTGCCAGAAGATTCGAATTTGCGTTGCCCCTAGGTCACGGAGGCAACATTCCTACGGCTTGGTTAAAGCTGGGCTGTATATGTCGGGTGGTAGCCTACGGTCTCATGTGATACCCTGAAAGGCGGAGCTTCAGTGTCCACCACATATCTCTTTTCTTAATTTTTGTAGCGGGAGCTTACAAATGTTAACCTGTCTTTAAAAAGTTCAAGTTGTTTAATTCTTAAAATGCTACAAGGACGTTGGACATGTGTTCCAAGACTTAATCAGTTAGCACTGTCCACGCATAGTTGTAGACAGTACCTCGTGTTTTGTTTTTATTTTCCGAAGAAGCAATGCGCTTTCCCCCTCAGTCCCGTGCGTTTGGTTCACGAAACTATTCTGCCATAGTAACCCGACATTAGACATAAACCTTTACACCATTAGGCTCCATAACATTTTTTGAGCACGACCACTAAGCCATGGTCCTTATCGGTTGCAATGTCCTAAGAAAACTCTTTCGTCTGTTGACAGCTTTCTGGCGAGCCCTAGCTGCATGGTGAATGTTTAGAGCCGTTAAGAAATCATTTTGTGCATGGTATGGTTGTGTCGCTCATGCTAACTAACAGTTTAATTACGTTTTAGTTTTGCAATTTGCATGCAAATTACTAAGCACTGTGTTATCGTACGCATTGAATAAACCTGGCTAGCCGATTTTTTCAAAGGGGTTCCACTAAATGCGTACGAGGTAGACCAATAACAAAGTAAGGAATGACAGAAATAGTGAATCGAAAATCTTGCATACCCTGGTGAACAGTTACGTAAAAGGCTCTCATTAGTTGTTTTATTATATTTTAGTCGTTCGATGTGAAACAATTCCTGATAACAGGATCCTGTTCATTCTGAAACGTTTGGTAACAACCCAAGCGCTCGAGGTCCCCTGATCCTGCATTTTTCACTTCCTTTTGTCTTGTTTGTACACTTTCGGCGTATACCTCACAGAATGTCGTTTACTATTCCGGAAAGCACAACCTAATGCATTTTGAGTCATGTCAGAGAACAAATATATAAATAGGCAACGTTTCGTTCTTTTGTACATGCTAAGTACAAACACCTTCGAGCGTCGCTAGTTTCTTTGCTAAAGAGGCAAGTTGAAGCAAAAGTACTGCAGCTGCTCTTGGGAACATGACTCAACTATTGGCTTTCTATATCTGGATGCTTTAATGCGGATGAAAATACAAACAGGATGGAAAGTGTCTGTGTTCACGTTTGGTTCAACTCATACGCATACCACGGTTGATAGGCTCGCAAACGACATGAACACAACGCGTAAAGGTGTGCGTTGTTCGCGTTCTCGCGAGTTCCCTAAAGTTGCCGTGTCTGTTGGGCCTCCATGCTTGATGCACAATATATGTAGCATAAGATTTATGTACGTTTTCATGGGCGCCCTCGCACATAGGTTCCATAGGCAGCGAGGTGGCGTACAATCTCACCCATAAAGCTTTGTCAGGTAATCCATCAAGGAAAATCCCTCAAGGTGCCAATGTTTCTTTAGATGAACGGTACTCAACCATATCAGTACTCTGTGTAAATCGTCTACGCGTGACCAAATGATTAAA
Source organism: Amblyomma maculatum (assembly GCF_055883805.1). Lineage (NCBI taxonomy): Eukaryota > Metazoa > Arthropoda > Arachnida > Ixodida > Ixodidae > Amblyomma > Amblyomma maculatum. Next base: position 61,267,032 of record NC_139347.1, on the reverse strand, counting down.
AGATTCCAAGCCACTTTACTACATCGCATTCGCATGGGCTCTGATCGTACTCCTATGTTCCAGCTGTGCTGTGCGCGAGGATATAGATCATTGTCAATCCCGCCGGGGTGGCGCAGTGGTTACGGCGCTCGACTACTGTTCCCAAGGACGCGGGATCGAATCCCGGCCTCGGCGGCAGCTTTTCGTTGGAGGCGAAAAGCAAGGCGCCCGTGTGCTGTGCGTTGTCAGTGCACGTTAAAGAACCCCAGGTGGTCGAAATTTCCGGAGTCCTCCACTACGGCGTCTCTCATAGCCTGAGTTGCTTTGGGACGTTATACCCCACAAACCAACCAACCAACCAACCAGATCATTGTCATATATATGCTGTTCGCTGTACAACGCGAAAAGGTGTTTGTTGACCACTTCCCTCAAGAAGGCTGGAGCCCCTTACAGTTCCCTTTAGGGCATGCGCAGAAGCCAGTCATGTAGAGAGGAGGCTTCGTGTCTTCTTTTAACCTCCTTTTAGGTCTCAGATATGGACTCCGGATTGTAGCAGCAGGAGTTGATTACTGACTATTGTGGACGTCTGTGTGCGTAGCGATGTCGGTTTCAATTATATTCCTGATTTCTGCATCTTATTTATGTAACATTTAAATGTCACTACGATGGAGAAATTCGCAGCACAATCAGCAAAGCTAATTCCATCTGCATTTGCAACATCGTCAACCTTCGCACCTGCAAGCTACATGACCTGCCGGTTCCTACATGTCAGAAGCATGACCGTGACTTTTCCCTCGCAACGCCCACCAACAGCGCCGTATACGCTCCCCTTGCACTTTCCACTTTTTCCACTTCGACTGCTGCCCTCCTCAGCTCCACATTTCATTTTCTCTTTTGTGTTTTTTCGTACATTCCTCGTGCTATCACGATAGTCACCCTTCGGCTTCTTGTAGCACCACGCTAAGATTGCGCATTGTTCAGCATTTGTCTCAACTTCTTTTCAGAATAGCCACCCTGCGTGTTCTTCGCGTGGCAGCCCTCTTCCGGTTGCGCATTCCATCGCTCTATTCACACAGCCAAGAGCACTAAACCAACCGTTGGTTCTCATCCTCACTCCTCATGTATGCGGAATGAAGATTTCTGTCTCTCCCCTCTGCCCCTTGCTAGTTGTGGTTGGAAGCGTTTCGCTCTGCTGCTACTCCCCATGGCTGCCATGTGGCGTGTTACGCCGACCAAGACGTGAATTTCGGTAACGACCACTTTATTAGGCTCCCGTTAGTTATTTAGATTATACTTAAGTTGTTTAAATATCAACGCATGTGAGTGCGAGATTATTGTCCGTAGTTCACTTACAGCATAGCCTCTTATTGACGGAAGATCTGAAGGGCGTTGTCTATTGCATTTCCTTGTCCTGGCTCTGCTGCATTCAAATGATTAGTAAATGCCAAAGAGGCAGAAAGGACGCGAGGGGGCTGAAAAGGGCCATACTTTATCAAATCACGCCAGCACGTCAGCGCAGCACGTCCATAGGCAAGAATTCCATTCGTGGACAATGTAGCTGTAGTAAATCCCATGTTTAAAATTAACACAAAGAAATACATGTATCATTAGCGACGGAAACGCGTCTCATTTGGCCGGGAAGTTTTGCAATGACAGCCCGAAAAGGTTCGGGGCGAGCACAATTCGTTCAGCGGTATAATAGTTTCCCGTTGAGGCTATATATAATTCACAGTCGTTGCACTACCGTACCACAGTATGCACATTCAGTGCTTTGTGGATGAAACCGCCCCAATTACGGGATCTCTCTGCGGTTCACGCTGTTCAATTTCGGAAAACGCAGAGCGCCTTCATTAGTGAGATTGTGCGCATGTAGTGTCGATGCCGGTCCCATTACTCTGAAGAAGCAAAAAAGCGAGTTTTCGTTGCAGGCACCGCTGCGAGACTGATTTAATGAGTTTACAAATGTGAAACCAACCAGCCAACTTGCAGAGAAACGAAGTCACAAAAATGCGTTGCTGCCGTTTCACCCGTTGCTGCCACTGTGTCCGTTGCAGCTTCTAAAAACGCTGCAGCCGTTTTTGCTACTGATGCCCTTGCTACCCTTGGTACTGTTGCCGCTAATGCTTAGGTTGTTGCTGCTGTTCCTGCTGTTACATTTGGGCAATGAAGCACATATTGTCTTCAAGCATTTCTCACGCTTTGAATCAATAAAATCGGGCTCTGTGTTATGTAATAGACGCTAGAGCGCTTTCTTATTCATATTTATGACTCATGGGAAAGGCGTAATTGCAGGTACGGCTGAACAGAGCGTTTCGTTTGCTGTATATGTAACGACCAAAATGAAAAACACAGTACATAATGCTCGAACAATTTCCCGGAAAAAAAAAAAAAGTAAACCGACAGCTATAAAAATAAGGAGCATATTAGACAACTATTTTCACTAAAATATCTATAACTTCCCTTTTGAGCCTATTCTGGCTGTGAGGCAGCCGGTATGCTTACACCGTGAAATTAAAAATCAATTTATACTCTACAAGTAGTGATGATTCACGAAAACAGCAAAAACTACGACGGAATAAAATCTTTACCCCGCCGCGGTGGCGTAGTGGTTAGTAAGCTCGACTTCTGTGCCCAAGGATGTGGGATTGAATTTCAGCCGCAGCAGCCTCTTTTCGATGGAGTCAAAAACCAAGGCGCCCCTGTGGTGTGCGATTTCGGTGCACTTTAAAGAACCCCAGGTAGTCGAAATTACCGAACCCTTCCACTACGGCGTCTCTCCGTAGTGGAGGGCTCCTCCATAGCCGAGGGGTTTCTCTGTAGCCTGAGTTGCAGTGGGACGGTAAACCCCACAAACCAAACCGGAAGTTGATCGAAAGGGGAAAGACAGAGCACCCGAGCAGTCACCTGGATTTCGGTTTATTTTTATATGGCCACGCATTCCTCTGGCCAACAAAACTCCGTGCAATACAGATTACAGCTTGCTTACATCAAGAGGCAAAGAGAGGATGAAAGGGGGCAGCGCCTCTACAACGACATCTATGCCGTAAGTTAGCTGTTTGCCTACCGTACAAACCCTAGAAAAGGTTTCTGGTATCTCTAACCCCATCGAGCTAGAGTCGTTTTCTTTAGGAAACGGCCAATACTAAATGAAGAGCACTCACTGTGGCATTCATAGCGCTATAGAATTAGTTCAAGCATACATCATCCTTATTATAAGCGATGTTCTTTTTTTTTTTCCTTTCAGAGTATACTTATTGCGTGAGCGCATTATTGATTCTCTACCTGTTGTATTTATTCACCGCAGCCGCTCTACTATGGTCGAACAAGGTGAGTTATTGTACCACAAAGTTTTATGGGTTGTATACAAAAACAAGCCTTAAGATTTTAGTTTTATTCATTAACGAAAATGCAAATAAGAAAACGCTCACAAGAAATTTTGTATTAACGAAACTTTAATGGCATTTAAGAAGCAAGGTTTCTGATGACCTCACTTCTTACATATGCCTCTCGCGCAATGCATATCCTGCATACCGCACGCATCCAAGTTTATGTGCAGCCTTCATTATAAGTTAAGAATTTTGGATGTCTACTTCTGAGCCCCGAAATCTGTTCTTAGCGCATTCCATGTATTCCACGTCCCCTGAAAGTAAGAACTAAGATTTTAAACTCGCCCTCTTCAGTGGATAGGACCCCGCGAACTCAAAGGACCTCGCCATGAAGCTCAGAATCAGAAGCTTAGAACAACTAGAAAGTTAGAGAGCTTAAAAAGTTAACAGGCTTAAGCTTATTACAAGCAAACCCTCTACGCTTTAAACTTTTGTGAAGGGCTTTACTTACAAGTAAAGCAAGTAATACAGCAATGTGCGTATTTTCCATATTTCTGTTCTTATGTATTTAATTATTTACGTATTATTAATTCTTCTTTTTGTTTTCTGCCATGTGTTTTCTCTGGTATTTAATTTTCTAGTCACCATGTTGAGATGTTTTTTTTTGTTTTTTTTTTTTCTAAAGAAGGTTTCTGAATCATTGCATTATGCTCCTTGGATTTCAGGGCAACAAAGCGACCGCGTTTCCCATTTTCGTTTTTACCACCATTCTAACCCTCCTTCTGAGCGTGGCGATAACAGTCTACTACTTCACGCAAAGCGAGGTGAGTGCCTGTTGAAAACTAAGTAGTGAAGATAGGGTTTTCCGAACCAAACACACTAAAGAACAGCATATTTTTCCACGAAAACGAACCTCTGGGCTTAAGCATGCCACAATCGGTAATTAGAAGCCACTTTTGCCAGCAGATGTTATGAATATATATATATATATATATATATATATATATATATATATATATATATATATATATATATATATATATATATATATATATATATATATATATATATTGACACATGCCATTCATAGGCGACGAAGATTTGAACCGGCGATTCGGAGAAGACGACGAAGCGAAACAGTGCTCCGCTTTCGTGCTGCCCTGACTGGCTGTTGGTGTCCTTCGGTGTCAGAGTGCCAGAACGCCTTCTGTGTAACGTTACGTTACAAATCTGGTGGAGGAATCGCCAGGTATCGATCCAGTCCTGCAGAATCAACGTGCCAATACGGAGCTTACCCCCGTACATCAACGCCTCGGCCGCCGCCTACGTGGAGAGCCCCCTGAATTCGGACCCCTTCCGGCTGCTACCAGAACGACGCATCCTCAGACGGCCGTCGAACCTGCTGCAATGACATCTGAGAGCAGGCTTCCCACCCACATCCTGTGTCATCAGCCGCGAACACCCCCCTCCTTTCATGGCGACGTGTTCGAGGACGCCGAGGACTGGCTTGAGAACTACGAGCGAGTTGCTCGTTACAACGGGTGGACTGATGAGCGCAAGCTCCACAGCGTGTACTTCGCCCTTGAAGAGTCTGCACGGACATGGTTTGAAAACCATGAAGCTGCCTTCCCATCCTGGGCAGCCTTCTGTCGTGATTTCAAAGCCACCTTTCCTAGCGCCGACCGCCGGGAGCGAGCAGAAGCTGCGCTACACTCGCGCAATCAGCGCCCGAACGAGAGCGTGCGTATGTTCTTTGAGGACATGACACGCCTTTTCAAGCGTGCAGACCCACAAATGCCTGAAGATAAGAAACTGCGTCACCTGATGCGGGGCGTTAAACAAGAACTTTTCGCCGGACTGGTGCGCAGTCCACCGCGCACTGTGGCGGAGTTTCTCAGCGAGGCAGCGACCATGGAGACAACGCTGCAACACCGAGCCCGTCAGTACAACCGTGACGTGAACATCATTGGGTCCGACGCACCTCCTGTGCATATCGGCAGCGACATGGACGCGCTACGAAATCTCATCCGTTCTGTCGTGCGGGAGGAACTGCAAGCGCTCCGGATGCCTTGCAACACAACAGCTTTTCCTTCACTGGCTGAAGTCGTCCGGGACGAGGTGCGTATGGCAGCTCAGCAAGTTGCTGACGTTCCCCAGCAGCGCGTTCCCCACCAGACGATCGACGCGAGGCCCACCTACGCGTCCGTATTACGTAGGGCTCCCCCGCCGGATCATAGTATCAACGCCGCAGCTCCAGCAATGGAGCCGCAGGGTCCTCGCATGGAGGGACTCGCATGGAGCCGCATGGGGCCTCACTACTCCCCTCCGCCAATCTACCAGCGACCCCGTCAAGTATGGCGGCCCCGGGACCGTCGCCCCCTGTGCTATCATTGCGGGGAAGCCAGTCACCTTTACCGGGCGTGCCCGTACCGCCGCGTCAACATGCGGGGTTTCGCCTCGGAGGAACTCCACCCTCGGAATGACGAACGGCCTACTGAGATTGCAAGCGACCTTGCAGCGCGACAGTATCCCGTAACATCCGGTTACCAAGAGCGTCGGTCTACGTCCCCGACGAGCTACCGCTCTACAAGTCCCCATACTTCCCGACGCCGCTCCTCTCCCAGCCCTAGCCGGGAAAATTAATACCAGCAGCCTTCGGAGGCAGGGTCGCTGATGTCGGGAAATGTGAAGATCCTCCGTCATCGTCAGGCCGACCCGACGAGATTTCGCTTGTGTCAGGTAGCGACAGCATCCGGCATACTACCTCCGATTTATGTGTAACGATTGATGGAGTGGATGTCACCGCGTTACTCGACACTGGTGCCGATTATTCAGTAATGAGCCGTGGTCTCGCCCGAGAATTGAAGAAAGTTTTGACACATTGGTCCGGCCCGAAAATTCGCACGGCGGGAAGTCACTTGATCGAACCTGCAGGCAAGTGCACAGCGCGGGTCGGCATCCGTGGTTTTGTGTATGTCGGAGAATTTATCGTGCTTCCTGAGTGTTCGAAAGACTTGATCCTCGGTCTAGACTTCCTGCAGACCAACGGCGCTGTCATTGACCTGAAAGAAGCGCGTGTTTCCTTTTCGACGAAACGAGCCGTGGCGCGCATTGAAAACGAAGATCCGGGTCTGAACGTTTTGCGTATAGTCGACGATGACGTGAGGGTTCCGGCACGTTCTAGTGTGTTGGTTCTTGTAAAGCATGACTTATTCCACGATTACGACGGCATCGCGGATGGGCACCTTCCGCTACTACTCGAGAAGGAATTAGCCGTTGCTCGAGGACTCGTACAACTCCAGAACAGTTGTGCTACTGTCCTCCTGACAAATTTTGCTAAGGAGATGCGGCATCTCGCCAAGGACACGGCTGTTGCCGTCCTTCACGATGTTACTGCCTTGCCTCATTTATGCACCACCGGAGCGAACCCTAAAGAGGAGGCCGCACCTTGTCATGCTCTGCAGACCGTTAAAATTAACCCCGACTTGAGGCCCGATCAGAGGAATCTTCTTTCGGCTCTTCTGAGCGATTTCGCAGACTGCTTCGCCACAGGCTCTAAGGTTGGTCGTACTCCTGTCGCCAAGCACCGAATCATCACCGATGAGACCACGTTACCGGTATGCCAGCGCCCGTACCGGGTTTCTCCTAAAGAACGTGACGCCATTAAAATGCAAGTGGATGAAATGCTTGCGGACGACGTGATCCAGCCTTCGACGAGCCCATGGGCATCGCCAGTGGTCCTTGTCAAAAAGAAAGATGGCACCTTGAGATTCTGTGTCGATTACCGAAAGTTAAATAACGTGACTAAAAAAGACGTCTATCCGCTGCCCAGGATTGATGATGCCCTCGACCGACTACGCGACGCCAGGTACTTCTCCTCATTAGACCTCAAAAGCAGATACTGGCAAATTGAGGTGGATCAGAGAGACCGAGAGAAGACTGCATTTGTGACGCCCGACGGCCTATACGAGTTTAAGGTGCTTCCGTTTGGTCTTTGCTCTGCACCGGCCACGTTCGAACGTATGATGGACACGGTTTTATCAGGTCTGAAGTGGCAGTCGTGCTTGGTGTACTTAGATGATGTCGTTATTTTCTCGCCTACTTTCGAGCAACACTTGGACCGGTTGCGCATCGTGCTTCAAGCACTCAAAGGCGCGCAACTAACGATCAAGCCTGAGAAATGCCACTTTGCTTTCAAGGAACTACGCTTTCTCGGCCATGTTGTCAGTGCACAGGGCGTTCTTCCTGATCCCGAAAAGACTACCGCAGTGTCAAATTTTCCACGCCCCACCGACAAAAAGGCACTTCGACGATTTCTAGGTCTTTGTTCATACTACCGACGCTTCGTCCAAGATTTTTCTAAGATAGCTGAACCACTGACAGCACTAACCAGAGAAGACATACCCTTCCTGTGGGGAGACGATCAAGAACAAGTCTTCCAGGAGCTTAGAAGCCGCCTACACAGACCCCCAATACTCGCCCATTTCGATGAAGACGCCGCAACCGACGTACATACTGATGCCAGCAACGTTGGCCTCGGCGCGATACTCATTCAGTGGCAAGGCGGAATAGAACGGGTTATCGCCTACGCGAGCCGAACACTCTCACGATCAGAGACGAACTATTCGACAACAGAGAAGGAGTGCCTTGCGGTAATCTGGGCCATCAGCAAGTTTCGACCATATTTGTATGGACGACCCTTCCGTATTGTCAGCGACCATCATTCCTTGTGCTGGCTGGCAAGCCTTAAAGACCCGTCTGGACGCTTAGCTCGTTGGAGCCTCCGTCTTCAAGAGTATGACGTCACTGTTGTGTATAAGTCGGGACATAAACACCAAGATGCGGATTGTTTGTCACGCGCGCCATTGGACTCCACTGCAGTGGAAAACGCCGACGATTTTCCCTTTATTGGGGCCATTACCCAATCACATATGGCTGACCTTCAACGCAAGGACCCGGAGCTGGCGCCGCTCATCGATTATCTGGAAGGACACGGTGGTAGAGTACCGCTTGTTTTTCGTCGTGGCTTGCAGTCATACGCTTTACGAAGTGGAGTTCTCTACAAGCGCAACTTTGAAAGATCCAAACAGACATTTCTACTCGTAGTGCCTACGCACCTACGGCCTGACATCTTAAGCGCTTGTCACGACGAACCGTCCTCCGGCCACTTGGGAGTTAGTCGTACGCTTGCAAGAATTCGGGAGAAATACTATTGGCCGAAATTATTACCTTCAGTGCGATCTTACGTAAAAACCTGCCGTGATTGTCAACGCCGAAAGACTCCACCCGTGAAACCAGCTGGATTTCTTCAGCCGATCGCTCCACCGAAAACTCCTTTCCAACAAGTGGGGATGGATCTTCTTGGTCCTTTCCCGAAGTCAAGTAATGGAAAGCGTTGGATTGTTGTCGCGACGGACTACTTGACCCGATATGCTGAGACCGCGTCGCTCACAAATGGAACTGCCGCCGAAGTCGCAGAGTTTTTTGTCCACGACATTGTGTTGCGTCACGGCGCTCCGGCTGTTATCATTACCGATCGCGGGGCAGCTTTTACGGCCCGCCTGACTAAGGCTGTACTGAACCTTACACACACTAGCCATAGACGGGCCACGGCATACCACCCACAAACTAATGGCTTGGTGGAAAGGCTAAACAGAACTCTGGCTGACATGCTGTCTATGTACGTGGATATAGAGCATAAGACCTGGGATAAAATCCTCCCATATGCCACGTTCGCATATAATACGGCACTTCAGGAGACGACGCGGCTCACACCCTTCGAGCTTGTCTTCGGCCGTCGAGTGACCACTCCACTGGATACAATGCTGCCCGTATACACCGACGACGAAGATGAGCTTGACCTGGACATCGCTAGTTTTACCCAGCGTGCGGAAGAAGCACGGCAGCTGGCAAGGCAGCGCATATACCTACAACAGCAACTAGACGCTGACCGTTACAACAAGGGACGGCGCTTCGCTGCCTACGAGCCTGGAGACTATGTCTGGATTTGGACGCCCGTTCGTCATCGTGGGCTGTCTGAAAAATTGCTGCGCCGGTACTTCGGCCCATATCGTGTCCTCCGCCGCCTCAGCGACGTTACTTACGAAGTTGAATCCGCGACCCAAGATCCCTCAAGCCGCAGACGACGCAAGTTCACTGATGTTGTACACGTCGTCCGGATGAAACCCTACCACGATCGCCCCGCTGACTATTCTTGAGACTGATGGTGCCCCGTTTTGTGTTGTGGTATCCCACACCAACCTAGCATAACATCTGTCAGCTCATCGCATCAAGCAGCATTTGCAGCATCGAGGCGATGCTGCCAAGAAGGGGGGCAATGACACATGCCATTCATAGGCGACGAAGATTTGAACCGGCGATTCGGAGAAGACGACGAAGCGAAACAGTGCTCCGCTTTCGTGCTGCCCTGACTGGCTGTTGGTGTCCTTCGGTGTCAGAGTGCCAGAACGCCTTCTGTGTAACGTTACGTTACAATATATATATATATATATATATATATATATATATATATATATATATATATATATATATATATATATATATTAGCATGGGCCCTCTGTGTGACCTCTCCAGATGACACAAGGTGGCTTGACGCAAGCTGTCATCGGACGGAAAGATATTGCTGCAAAGAGTGGCATTTGTTCACGGGACTCTTACAACGAACCCCTAAAAGCTCTGTGCCATTTGCAGTCCTGAGGTTTGAGTTCAGTAGGGCCAGCTCTATTTGAGTTCCTATTACGAGTGAGACATTGTGTTTTATGAACAGTCATGGCGAAGAGCTGATGCAAGAAGCCACAAAAATCTATGGGAAGCCGTGCAGGGAGTAGTACGGCTGATTGCTGCATTTGTTTTGTTTTTTTAACGAAGAACACGGTAAAACCATTGTTGTAAGCAGTACGGCGGTGCGGTGTCGAGCGGAGTGGGATGATTCGAATAGATCGGTTCTGTTGGCGCAAGCGCCTTGCTCTGAGATCTATCATGGGACGCAACGAGCCGTGTCCGCATAAAGGGGGGGGGGGGGGGGTCTTGTTTTGACTTATTTCGTCCTTCGCCAAGTTGGAATGTATTCCTAATGCGGCTTTATGCGGCTTTAGGTGAGAGAAAAGTGATTGATGTCTTTTTTCCGCTGAGAAATATCTTCTGATTAAGCTGTATAAGAGTGCTCAGCAGCGTGCTCTACCTCAAACGAATTATGTTTAGTCGTAGTGTGCTGCCTTCAAACAACGCAGAGGAAATGAGGACAGTGACACTGATGTCCCCGACCGACGCACCACGCCGTTGTGTTTACTTTCCTTGTCAACGAACACTTCATTTGCATTCCTTGGACCTGTTTTTGCAACAGGTCAGGAACGTTTATTACATTTCTTTATTTTGTAAGTGGAAGTATAAATCACTGCTCATTGCACTGGAAAGTGCTAGACACTACAAAGAAAAGATATCTTTATTTTTGCTCTCTTTTTCAGCAGTGTTTGCAAAACAAAGCCCTCCACTGCGCTCAGTCGCTTTGGGACGTTAAGCTTCATTAACCAAAACAAAGCGGATATCTTATCTCTTTTTGTTTTTGTTTTTTTTTTTTGCGTTAACTGAGTAGAAACCAATAACGCACACACAACGTATGCTGGTTGTCTCTGCGCTGGCTGAATATGCAATGCATGTTTTATTTTCTTTTTCAGTTGGTGTTTACATATTTATTTGAGCCGGCCAACAATGCTGCCTTAGCTTCATTCCTTGTTTTTCTCTATTTCTCACGGTACTTCTTCGTCGGATGGATCATAAAGGTGAGCGTTCCGCTTTCACCGCACAACTGCATAAAACGCAGCACACTAGCACATGGTGTTATCATGAAGCACCAGTCACGGCTTCTGGAAAGAAATGTTCACGAATAAATATGAGACCTCCTTGACATAAAACCAATCTTATAAAGCGGCTTGCACGCACAGAAAAGCGGACCTGAGAATAACGGAACTATGTGGGCACTACAAGCTCAACTGATGCTCAACAAAGCAGAATTCACTTTTCAAGCATAGTACAAGGGTTGATGGCGGCAGTTTTTTCTGTGACGGATGACCGCTAACCGTAGTTACTACGGCTTACAAATTTACCAGACCAGGAGAGTACACACGATAGAACAAGGATTCGAGTAAAGTGTGCAGGCGCCCACGGTAACATTTTGGAAGCCAGAAGCCACGCGAAACGTCAGTTTTTCCGCCACTTAAAGCCGCGCCCAGATTTTTAGAGTTCCACTGTGGTGCAGGCCGGGCTAAAAAGCGTAAAGCATTTTCCTGCAGTTCCTTCCGGTGTCCTGGGGTGTGCCAAGGTAACTATAGGCTTGGAGAAAACGGTAACTAGGGAAAAAAAATTAAGAATACCATGTGGCACAAAACGCCGGCTTCGTCGTTTTCGCCGTTAATGGTCGTGAGCGAAAATTCCTTCTGGGTGCAAGAAATTAGGAAAATTTAGGAACGTGTAAAGAAAGGGTCCGATTGACCCAAGATTCTAATGGTGTGTCTGTATATAAATGAAAGTAAATGAGGTAAGAAGTAAATTGGGATATGCTAGATGGCCGGGGCAGGAAGTCGAATATAGGGCCTCTGGGTTTGCAAGACATACACGTTGCCCGTAGCCCACGATAACGGATCGGTTTACGCTGAATAGCGGCCAATATAGCGAATGCGTTGTAGTTTTCCCCCGGTTAATTATCTTAGAGATACGTACTTATGCGTTCAAAGATTACTTACGAGCATGCAAATAATAAGTTAGGTTCTACGCCTAACTGCGTCCCGTAAACATCTCCCATGTTTTCCTTCGCCTTTCCTGTTCCAAACAAATGTGTGTGTGTGTGTGTGTGTGTGTGTGTGTGTGTGTGTGTGTGCGTGTGCGTGTGCGTGCGCGTGCGCGTGTGCGTGTGCGTGTGCGTGTGCGTGTGCGTGTGCGTGCGCGTGCGTGTGCGTGTGTGTGTGTGTGTGTGTGTGTGTGTGTGTGTGTGTGTGTGTGTGTGTGTGTGTGTGTGTGTGTGTGTGTGTGTGTGTGTGTGTGTGTGTGTGTGTGTGTGTGTGTGTGTGTGTGTGTGTGTGTGTGTGTGTGTGTGTGTGTGTGTGTGTGTGTGTGTGTGTGTGTGTGTGTGTGTGTGTGTGTGTGTGTGTGTGTGTGTGTGTGTGTGTGTGTGTGTGTGTGTGTGTGTGTGTGTGTGTGTGTGTGTGTGTGTGTGTGTGTGTGTGTGTGTGTGTGTGTGTGTGTGTGTGTGTGTGTGTGTGTGTGTGTGTGTGTGTGTGTGTGTGTGTGTGTGTGTGTGTGTGTGTGTGTGTGTGTGTGTGTGTGTGTGTGTGTGTGTGTGTGTGTGTGTGTGTGTGTGTGTGTGTGTGTGTGTGTGTGTGTGTGTGTGTGTGTGTGTGTGTGTGTGTGTGTGTGTGTGTGTGTGTGTGTGTGTGTGTGTGTGTGTGTGTGTGTGTGTGTGTGTGTGTGTGTGTGTGTGTGTGTGTGTGTGTGTGTGTGTGTGTGTGTGTGTGTGTGTGTGTGTGTGTGTGTGTGTGTGTGTGTGTGTGTGTGTGTGTGTGTGTGTGTGTGTGTGTGTGTGTGTGTGTGTGTAGAACTTTCAAGTGCAGTGGGAAAGTCCAACTGCAGTTTGCACATCGTATAGATGTAGTTTACGCATCGCATGTGTGCTTTGCGGTGTTTTGCGGAAGAGGTAAAGAGAAGTTTTAAGGCAGTGAATTTTATTTATTATACTTGAATTCTATCGCAGCCGCAAAAATATGATTATTTACAGTAAGCACCGCAGTTACAGTCCGGAAAGAAGCGCATTGCACTGAACAAAGCAGCCGCATTAAAATTTCCCTTCATTCTCTTCGCAGCACATCGCTCTGGCGTTCTAGACAAGTGTAATCGACTCTGTACTATTTCAGCGTCTTGAAGGCTGCGTAAAGTTTGTACTTTTATGTCATCACCTCCAAATCGCATTCTGTGCCCTTTCATTTTCCTTTTAATTTCACCTGAAGTGCATTATAGCAGGCTGTCAGGCACTCGTCTTGCGATGTTTCTGGTGATAAATTGTGTTCTCTCTTTCCTTCGTTTTCGCTCACCCATTTCAAGCAAGACACATGCATCCAAGAAGCAGTACTCTCATCATTAGCGTTACGTCTTAAGCCATCTGCTACCACCCCGTCCCGCCAAACTTCCTCACCGCATCATTCATCCGGCTCCCTTGCCATACCAGACCCTCTTCCATTTTCCCTCTTTTTACTTGTACTCCCTAACTCCCTAACATTGCCCTGTACATGCTCATTTCCTCATCTTGATTTCCAGCAACGTTTCCTCAATTCGTGGTTGTTCTCTGTCCATAACTTCCGTCTTTTTAGTTATTTTCTCTTCTTTAGCTCTATACTTTCTTCCTCAATTCAGTTTCATCCCATTCTTTATAATTCGCAATTCTACCTTAATTGTGGTTATTGTCAAGATGCAACCTTTATATTCCTTCCATCAGAAGCACATCGGGAAGCTTCTAACCGAAGCAATGAGCCTGCTGGACCTGACCAAATTATTGACTCCGTTCAAAAGTGAAGAGGATTCGAAGCAGGCCGGCAGTACATGAAGCCGACCGATCATGAAAAAAAAAAAAAACGATGACAATGTCTGGACGTTCACGGACATTTCCATTAGAAATACGAGACACTCTAGTTAACTCGCTCCTCCACTGCAGACTCGAGGCCTTTTCTGCAGCGTCAACAACGCTGCACAACAGAGCGTTGCTTGCACTGATATCCCGAAAGCAAGCCGCTCTTGAGGTACACAGAGACTCCGAGGGCCCAACCAAAAGCGCCAACAGAACAGCGGCGGCTAAGCTAGGGATGGCAGGTCGTGCGACGTGAGTGGCGTTTAAGACAGCGGTTTTGATAAATCGTATTTCGCGGGCCGCCGACAGTGGTAATAGCCTGTCTCGGCGGATCGCCGCCGGCGCAAGCACAGCACCACGCTGCCATACAACAGACGTCACGTCCCTGCGCGCTCACCTTGTTCAGGTCTTGGGGACGAGGAGAAGATAGGCGAGGGCAGTGATAGGGAAGGATGGAGGCGGATGAAGACAGAGAAAGACATTACGAGTGGAAGCGCAGCTGCCGATGACACGATTCCGTCACGCAGTCCACGTTCATTGCGACTCCTTGCTGGGAGAGGCTGGCCCGACAATAAGGCGCTAATTGGCACGGAGTGCACGGGTATAGTGACTCTGTCAACCATGAACCACCCACGCATTGCGGCAAATCCCTAGGAAGAGGCTATTTTCATCCCGCACAGCTTTGATAGGAAGTCAGAGATAGCAGAACTGTGCTAGTAGTGGTGTTATAGACTCCTTTCTAAAATGACTAACTTTGGTAAGTGAAACGCACCTTCCTAGCGCTGGCATTTCCTTCCTTGGTGTTCCATATGAATTTCAGCTAATTCATTTTAAAAGAGGCTCTTATTATGTAGAGGAGTTCGTAAATTTCACGTTGGTTTTTTAATTCTTTTTTTTTTTCTTAAGCAAGTCCGAACTGAACAGCGGGCCCTAAAAGAAACTAACAGCCCCTGTTTCGTCACACGTAGCAGATGGCAATGCTGTGCATTCTCTCGGCTTCAGTAAGCGCTGCACAGAGTTCAACTCATTTCAGTTCCAGCAAATGTAGGGCCCCTCTCAGCGTGCAAATCAAGGCTCAAGATTTACGGGAACGAGCTGCAACGCCACGCTCGTTTTGCTATAAACTTAGAGATTCATCCGTATACCTCCTGCTTGTTTATAAAGTTAAAACGCAGAACCACAGCCAGTGCATGCATAGCGTGTTATATACAGGGTGTTCAAAATTGAACTTTCAAGGCTTTTCTAAGCGGCACGAAGGGCAGTGCACTACAGCCGTTTGTGTAAATGGGCTATGCGGGCAGGCGGGCACTAAATGAGAAAACAAAATGTCACCGTAAACTCAGTAAGTGACTAAAATTTATTATTGCCTTTTTATTCTGCAGAGTCAAGCATGTCCATCTTCGTAGTGATTGTTCTGTTTCACACGCAAAGCACAAAAGATTATCAGAGCGCCTGCTGTGTCGTCGCGGGTCGGTGGGGTCCTTGGGTGTAGGCACTCGTCATTCGTCGTGTCCTGTGGCACGAGCGGGGATGGTGCTTGGGTCTCGGCGACGTCGGTTCGACAGGCACAGCTACGCGATGTGCAGCAATAATCGTGCGCCGATGACCCGAAGCAGGGGCAGGGCGCCAAAGTTCCGACAGTAGGATGTTGACAGATAAAGGAGACCCCGCAAGCTGCACCTCCGAGATAAATTTATTTTGGCGCAATATTAAGCTTCAACTACGATGTGCTGAGCTAGGGTCACGAATGCCAACTCGTTCGCGTGCTGGTCAGCCAGCTAGTCCGGGACTAGCCAGGCATGCCACTTAGACAGAAAAGGATATGAAAAAAAAAAAAAAAATCGAGGACACTTTGGCGACTAAAGTGATGAAAGGCCAAAGCCTGAGTGCTGCATTCTGCTACGCGACTGTTGCACATGTACAGCGATGAATGCTGCTGCGAGTAAAGCAAGCGACTACTCTTTCGCATTCTGCGAGTGCATTTATTCAGTGAATTCTGCTTGGCAGCACCGAGATCGCGCTCCTTGTATCTTCGCAGTTCTACGTTTACTGTTGTGTGATTGATTTTACCGGGTAAACGGTATTATTTAGCAATTAATTAATCACGCAACTGTCACTAATTATTTTTATTAATTATTTAGCCATTGATTAGTAATAAGTAATTATTTGAAAGTAGTAATTATCAAATTATTTATTCGTCCTTATTAGTAATGAATCATCATTCGTTATTGATAATAATCATTAATTATTTGTCCTTAATTATTATTTGATCATTGATTGGCATATGGCTATATAAGGCACGCATTCGCGCATACTGTGGTGCCGCTCTGTGATTGGTCCAGATCTCATTTATGTCATCCCGTCTCGACCAATCAGAGCCGCCGCAAAAGCATGACGCTTTTGCTGACGACAACGATGAGGCAATAAAGGCTTTCGCCTTAAAACTGAGCATAATAAATTGCTACTGGGTAGAAGAAAAAGAGAGCACTCTGAATCAGTGTAAGGTCCGTAACAGTCGGGGCATGCGAGTGAGTGTGATGCAGTGGAGAAAAATCGGACAGTAAATTTGAGAACTCCATTTAAGTGCATGCGTCAAAGAATGCGTAGTTGCGTAGTTATGAGATATTTGCGCGGAAGAGAAAGCGTGAAGAGTTTCTTTGACCTCGCAGTGCGAATTGATTTCTGGATTGTAGTTTGAGTACGGTCCTACGTGGGTGGATAAGTCCTGGGATTCCCAGGCACCTGGTTAAGAATCTTTCGAGCTAGGCGATGCACCCTCCTCAATGACCCGTATCGTGACCGGGAATCTATCTCAGTGTGACAATCAGCTGCAACGTCTTTTTTTTTTTAGGAGGGGAGGGGGAATAGGGGTTATACTATTGTTATCTTGACGCGGAGAAGGAGTAATCATGACAGGGCGGTCGCTATGTTTGGAAGCAGCTTGTTTAAGTGTCCAAAGTCCCTGTTTTGTGTTTGAGAGATAGGTACATAGGAATTTGTCGTTGTGTGGACATGAACTTCGGCGAGAGGACTTACCCTGGCGCTTACAGAAGACAGGCGTTATAGATCAAGCAAAGAAAGCGCGACGTTTGCATTGACACAGTGTACAAGTACATAAAAGCTGAAAATATAGCAACATAACAGCTACTAAGGTACATGCAATAAAGACACACAGCCATAGAGAAATATAGAAATAATACCTACAGGCAATCATACTCAAGCGAGGAGCTCAATGGATTTACGGGGAGAATGTCAACAAAATTGCTGCCCTCTACGGTGAAGGGTGGCAAAGTGTACTACTCTAGAATGAGCCTGAACAAAACTCATGAACAAGTTCTTAAGAGTGTACTACAAAGTGTACACGTTTTTTAGGTTGACCGCACACGTATGGTTGCACCTGTTATGCCCAACCAAGTTTAGTTAGGCTCGTTTTTAGTTGCTCTCCTCAAGGCCTACAATAAAGAATGTACAGTTGAAGGTTTCACTTAGACTCGTCTCTCCTCGTACGCGAACACTAAATCAGCGAAAAATGTCCGTGGTTCAAAAGCTGCATCACACCAGCGGAACGGACTAAAACCGTCAAAAAAAGAAAATGTCCACGCCAATGCACACCACCCACTAGCACTCCCTGGCGCGGAAAATACGCGCTGTCAGCGCCAACGCCGATCGATTCGCCCTCTGACGGGCTTCAGCGAAACAAAGTTTTCGCTGTCTGGGCCGCTTTTCATCAACCCCTTTTTTTGAGTTAAATTGAGTTTCGAACACTCAGTGCGCTGGCACTTTGCGTTTTCAAGAAGCAATAGCGAGGGAGAAGATCCAGGGGTAGAAATCAAAGGCAAAATTGTATAAAGGAAAGAAAAATTGTCAAGACAGCATCTCTTGGAGTGATTTCAAGCCGTGGCGGAGGTTGGCAGTTGCTATGAGTGCCGAAGGCACAGCGGTAACGAGGTTCACGGTAACGTCGTTACCAGGGGCTCCGCTGCCGCCGCGAAGTGTTACACTAAGCATAAAGGCACGAGGAGAGCCAAGAGTGACTGCACTGACTGGCTTTTATTTCTAATACAATGTTACATTGTTCCTTCCAGAGAACTTCTTAGATATCAAACTCAATGTACAGGATCTCCATCTGACGGAAATGGGCAAAGTGTAGTCACGATGAAGCGTATAATTCGTATAACACTGCGCCCAATTTCGCCACTGACGCTCCTTCGTTGTGTTGAAAGCCAGCCACCTTGTTCAATGCCTGACCGTCAATTTGCCCAAGCCATACCGCCGTTAGGACCGATTATGGCCCGCATCATGCAGTCTAAATAGCACTTCTCGAAAGCCAATAGTAATGATCACCGTACGCACCGTGGTTTCTTATTTAGGTATGTTTGTCCAAGGAATCTAAAAGAGCCGTGTGATATTTTGAACAGGAAGCACAAAAAAAGTGGTGGTAACGACATTTTGACCTGAATCTTCAAACTCATGCAATGAATCCCAGCCAAACTCTTGGTATTTGCTTGCTTTCAAGTTATTGGGTCTTGCAACCCCTCGATAAATACCAGCGTTTTTTTTTTCTCTAAATGCCAAAGAATTATGCTACTATGTTTGCGAGATCGTGTCCGCAAAATGTGTCGCCGGAAGTCGGTATCTGGTGATGTCATTACCTCATTAGGTACGACTTCATTAGTCATGTAAGTCATAAAACACTAAAAATACTGAGTCATTGTCATAGTCATGCGTAATGAGCTATGTGATGTTATAAGTCAATGACGTCATAAGGCATGTGACGTCTGTGGTTTGATGACATGCTGAGTCATTGTCGTAGTCATGACTTATGAGACATTCTAAGTAGTCATCTTGTTGTGGCACCGCAGGGACGAGGACAGATGGGGCCACACCAAGATGACCAACTTGCCCAGCTTTCTACTCTCGTTCAATTCTAAGTAGATGGCATCATAATATAAGTGACGTCATGGCTATGTGACGCCAGTATTTTGATAAAGTAACACAGCCAGCCAATCGAAGGCTGCGTCAAACTGTACCCTGAATGCTGCGAGAAACCGACTTCTGACATCAAAAAATTAACGGTGTGAGGAAGTGGACGCAAAGGAGTCAACAATGTTGCGGCAGCGCCAATGCTTTCGCATTCTCCCAATGCAGTTTCTGCAGGGACCTCTTCATTTTTTTTTTTTTTTTACACATTGACATAGTTGAAAACGTTTCAGCCACTGAGATAAAAACACTTAGCTGGTTGCGTTCAAGGCAGCTTATTTATCAAGTGATTCTGTAATCCGCTGTGCTGCGTGACCTTGACGTCATTGTTGTACACAAGCTGCTAATACTTGCCCTAACGCCATCACAGATAAGAGAGTTCTGGCTTTTCTTTTGCGCGAGTGACGCCTAAATGCTAAACGCAGTCTCCTCGTCCATTTTCCACCCTCAGGTTGCCATCGCGATGATCGCCCACAAGAGGAAAGAGGAGATCGATAATGAGAAGGAGAGCATGGAGATACAAACCGCAGTGGACAAAGCCTTCCAGGTGAGATGGATTGGATTTCTTGCATGCAGAGCCCCTGCTCGCGATAAGGTTCCTTACGTTTTTCAACGAACAAAGTCAGAAGGTCGCTTAAAATGCTATTCTAACCTGGCCGCAGTCGGCCGCACGAGTATGGCATCTGCTCGCAGTTCGTCTCTTGACCCAACCTAGGAACAATAGGCGCAACCGTTATTTCAGTAGGTGCTTGTTAATAGCTCCACAAGACATAGATAAAGCATCCTGCATGTCCTTACACGTAATTCGACTATAATGGGACTGGTTCTTAAGATACGTGTTATCGAAGCTTTTTTTTTTGTTAAATATGTATGTTGTTTTCAGCATTTTATCAGTTAATGTATAATAATGCGCCTCATATAATGTTCTTAGCGGACATACGTAGCCTCACCTACCTCTGTAGGCGTCTGTTCAGTCGCCAAAGTTCGATAATCAATCACTAAGTCAGTCGTTCATATGAGCTACAAAAGTTCAACGGAAGAATACGACAGCCAGACACTCAAGATAGCGTTAAATTAGCCAGAAGTTCATTTCCTAAAGGCACTTCGTGCACAGAACGTGTTCGACCCAGAACCGGAACCGGAGGAGCCCCATGTCCGACCGGACGCCATCCCGGAGAGCATACGGCGTATCCCGAGGGTGACTGCGGTGGCCGCCGGTGCGGCGCCCCAGAAGCAACTCGACGAGTTGGCGCAGAACAACCGAGCGGCCAACGGCCACGTGAACCGTGCCTACGAGAGGGACAGCGAAGAAAGGTGCGAACGATGCGCTCATATTCTGGGCATTTGCGTGAACCTGAATCGGTGAGGTTGATCGGCCTGTCGGGCTATAATTAACTGTAGAGCTCATATACACGCTAACGGGTCAGAGTAAACAACTATCGCGTCGGATGGAGTAAACAACTATTGTGTCGAATCGAGTACGGCCCAGTGCAGTGGGTAAGTTCATTTAGGGCGACCCTTTCGGCAATCTACTTAAAGTGCACTTGAGTGAAGGAGCCAAATTAGAAAGAGAGAAGAGGAGGAATAGGAACCTGTTGCTTAATGCTTCTGTCGCACTTCAAGACTGCTGCTAAGCGCCGCTATTTTGGAGGCCACCTCTACGATATTTCACAGCTCTGCTCGAGGCTGAGACCTCCGCAGTGCTTCGCATGCTAAGGTCGCGCCGAGTTGAGGTTACACCTTTTCCCGCCTGCACTCAACGCACTTTTTCTGGCTAATGCAAAGTAAGCAACTGCAAGTTGTCCGCACGATCAAGTAAGATTTGTATAATCAGAAAGCTGATAGTTAAAGGATGGGATAAAAGATAAGCGATAATGCTTCCAGTAAATATAAGCCAGTGTATCTATAGCAACACAAAGAAAAGTGAGATTTTTTGCCTGGTGCGTTTATAATATAGAATTTATTTTAGAATGGAAGAGGGGGGGGGGGGGGGGGGGGGTCAAATGTGATCCAAAATGAGAGTAAAGTCGAATGACCTGCCGTTGTGCAGAACAGACTACTTCCGACCGGCAATAGTGGCCCGTGTGGGCCACTATTGCAAATGTGTTGAGAAAGAGCGTTCTATGTTTGTGGCGACTTTGTATATCGTCCTGCGCCTGAACATGTAGTTTTCATTAACGCGTTATCAGAAGCCTCGTCTGCAAAAAGATGGTTTGTGCCGTTCTGAGCAGCGAAAAATATTAATAAACATGAAGCTCCTCGCCATGGGATCGAAACGCGTGACAGAAGCGGATACTAGCCACTATACTAACCAGTAGCCGGCAAGCATAAACCCAGCTCCCACATTAGGAACCCGATAAAGTTGATAAACAAATGATGATGATTATAGCCAAAATATTGTGGAAAAAAGAAAAAGGGTAGGGGGGGGGGGGGGGGGAGGAGAGCAACGGTTAGGTTTTAAAATTGACAGGACTGCGCTTAAGTCTGCTTACGAGTGGAAATTGCGAAAACCAATTTTACAGGACCGTTTTCACTAACTGCGTCGTTATTGTGATTCCTACTATCATCTTTCCACTATCGCTGCTATCATAATTATGAACTGAATGTGCCGTCATTATCATCGCTACACCCATTATTATCATTATCACTAACTGCAGACTTATTATCATTGCTGCTATAATCACTACCATTATCACTAACTGTATCTTCATTGTCGTCGTTACTAGTAGCCTCAAGCTAAACAAGACAAATTACGATCAGCTTCTCACGAGCACAGCGTGGGGTAGTGGTTTGCGCCCTTGGCTGTGGATCGGAAGGATACTGGTTAGATTCCCAGTGGAGACAGATATCTCTTCTTTTTTTTTTTTTTTTCGTAAGTAGCTCGTGCGAATATTTCTTGCAAATATATCCTTCAAAAACTTCCTGCGAGTATTTACGTAGCCATGAGCCAAGAAAGGCTTTCGACTTTAAAGATTTGACAGGAAATAAAATGGCGGGAGAAGTGGCGCGAAAGTATCGGAGACGTATGAAAGGAACTCCGTCGACGGCTCCGCGCCAACTGCCTTCTGCTGGCGGTGGAGAACGGGACATAAAACTTGATGATCTGACCTAAACAACTTGTGACCTTGCATCTCCAATACTTAAAGAAATTGGGTTCCTTATAAGTTCTTTTGTGAAGTAATTCATGTAATTATTGGGAACAGTCTATTCGCTGGTAGAATTCACTTTAGGTCTTAAAAAGCTAGACAGAGCAAAGAGAAATTGCGATTTATACAAAGCGTAAGAAAAGGCTTAATTGTTTTACTACACAGGGGCATATTGATAGTGATATCGGCTGAAAGGTTTTGCATAGAATAAAGCTTAGGCAGAAGGATAACAGCTACCAGGCTATGAAATAATTACACAGTAAGTATATATTGTCATTCTGGTTGCATTTATGACTGAGAGACTGTGGGGTTTATAGAGTGGTGGGATTTTCAATATGAGGTTTGAGGATTACCTTTAATATAGTCGAAATAAAAGCTTTGAGATGCAATTTGATATCGATCGTCTAAATGGATGCATCATCCAATATTCCTCAAAATTATTAGGAAATTTAGTCCGCTTTTGTTAATATTCTTTTTTTTTCTTTTTTTTTTTTCACTTTTAATGCCCTTTTCTTAAACTCTATCGGATGGAAAGTCCCGAGATTTTAAACATTAGCAGAAACTCCCGTGCTACACAATCACGACTTGAATTAAGCTTTTTTCTTTACCTTCTCCGTGCCGTAAAATCGCCCAAGACGGATTTTTCTTTATGGTCACAAAATATAATGACTTTGATTATTTATTCCTGTTCTGGTTGTGAAGGGCATTGATTGATGTCTGCGAAAAAGTTTTTTTTTTATTTGTTTACACCGCATCGTATCTGTGAAGATGGCACATAAACCTCCGAGAATGCTGCTTTGAGAATAATATGCAGATAAATCCTCTTTAAAAAAACTTCATCTTACCACTAAACGTGACTACTGAAAACGATTAAAAAAGAAAGAAGAAAAGAAACACTTTTGAAGTTGCAAATACCCAAACCTGATATTTAAAAAATGTAACGAAATGTGTCATCCAAAGACTGCAAATCTGAAACATGTTTTTAGAACAAAATAAAGATGCAAACGTAACCTGTCGGAATCCCACTTTTTCCGCTCCGAGTCACCAAGAAGAACTACCCAAACAACATTCTTGAGATCGTCTATGCCCAAACGTAATACATTTTATGAAAGCTAAAAAAAAAAAAAAGACTTCCTTAGAAAATTGCTAAATGTGACAATCGACTTTCTCTAGTGTCTCACCCAGTGTTAAGAAGCCACAAAAGACGGAAGTTCGCGTAGTAATAAAAGGAAATATAAATTAATTAATTGTGTAATTAATTATTTAATTAATTATGAATTAATGAATCTCTTATTAAAACGCCGGGGACTGCTCTCAGACCACTGTTTGAAAAATTATAGAACTAGGAATGATGGACTTTTAGTTTTTCTCGCTTCTTCTTTCTATTCGCGTCTTCCCATACTGCAGACTTGCATGCAAGTTATTCGACATCTCTACTTCTCGAAGCAGGCCGCTCTTACTGTCAGTGCCGCAATGGCACTGTGCAATGCCATACAAATATATATGCGCAATGTTCAATGCCATACAGACTCCCGTTCGACAAATATTTTTAAACCCAGCGTAGTCAATCCAAACTTTTTCTTGGTTTGACCCGTGGTTGCTGAACGACGTAATGTTTCCGGAACTCTCTCGGTTCACTCGCAAAGCTCCGTGCTCACAAAGTTTCCTCCCTATGACGGCGTTATTACGACACTTTCATGGACGGCCAAGTTCCGCGCCCTTTTGTGCGGCCCGTTTGCCCAACTGCTTTCCAGAGCAGAGGCGCTGGCCTTATTACATTTCCACCGTATGCACAAGCCCCCGGGGCAAGGGCGCTTCCACGCGGACGTCTGTGTTTCGGCCGAGTCTGTAAACCCGACGCCGAGCGGAAATCTGCACCCACATGGCAGTACGAGCGCTAATTGGGCCAACAAGGTCGACTGCAAACGCCAGGGCGGATGCGTCGCTGCACTGCGCTGAACACAGCGCCGAGATCCGAGGCCACGCAAGAAACGAAACAGCGCTCCATGACGTCCTAATTTGCTTAGTTAAACGGCGCAGCGAAGAACGAACGGAGCCCCCTAGCAAACAAATACGTCGTCAGTTTGATCTAGACAGAGCTGTTAGTTGGCGCTATTAAAACAAAGACAAGTAATGGGGGCGTCCAGCTCCAAGTCTTGCTTCAGCACTCTACGGACGTTTTATGAATTTTACGTTCATTTTATACAGGGTATGAAAAGCTTCCTGCACGGGAATGCTCAGGAATGAGTGCGGCTTTCTCGCAGACTTGCCATACCGCAGGGATGCCTGCATGCAGCGTGCAAACGTGCACTGTGTGTCGTCACAGACGGTCCCTAAGCCCCGGGTGAGGCTAGTGGGCACAGCGACTAATTCAACCTTATACCACGCGTGACGTTTACCTGCATTGCATTATCTTTCTCTCTTGTTTTTCGCCCCATTCCCTCTTGACGCGGTTCGGGTTATCGCTGTGAGTGAGGCAGAGGACGCGGCTTTAATCCCGGACACAGGGGCTGCGTTTTGACTATGGCATAGCTAATGCAGACATCCGTGTTCTGTGAATAACTGTTAACGAACACCAGGTGGTTGAAATTTACTCGGCTGCATATACTACTGCACCTTCTATTATTCTTGTTCAGCGCTACTTTCTCCCTCCTTCCCTTCCCTCACGGTGTGGTGTAAGTGCCCACCAAAATCGAAACAGTTACTCGGCCTTTCCCTTCTCCTTTCATGAGAAAAATAAAAACTGGGTGTACCATTTACAAAGAATTTCCTTTCTATTCAACCACCCATTTTGTCGATTTGTAGGCGACACGCGATCCACTGACTTTCCAAACACACCGCAGTGGCTCATGATAGTGGTTGTAGCACGGGAAGCAGGAAAGTGCTGAAGTTCATTTCTTGGTGGACACCACACCCTCACCGTGATAGCAGCGGTGAAAGGCGAGAAAAATTTCACCGCCTTTCTTGTAATCGAGAGTAGATATAAGGATAAAATGGTTACTGACACCTACGTGAGTAGCCGCGTAATCATGAGTTGACGGTGGCGTAGAACTCGCAAATCGCTTTCCAGAGGCCGTTTCGCACCCCTCTTTCCATCAGGTTCTATTGCTCCAAAACGCATAGAATCCGTAATCATACCGAATTTTGGTGAGGTCGTGCTTAAATTTGTAAGGCGCTACTATATATTATATTAAACACCAAATTGGTTCAAATTCTGACGAATAGAAATTTCTGGAGTCCACAGGGCCAAATTTTGCGGCTCGTCCACCTAAAGAAAGAGGTAATCACTGAGCTGGCCATACTCAGATTAGGTTAAACACCAATTTTTGCCAACTCTGACCTCGTCCGAATTTGACTTTCACTGAACAATAAAAAGCATATTTTAATTCTTAGTTGTACTAAACAGGTCACGTATAATGGATTACTTGTAATCAATTTTTTATAATTTTGTTGTTAATCGATTACTTTCTTACAAACTACAAGGTTCCGGCTGCTTCAAATACTTTTACCTGTAATCGACTACTGTTAACGAGTTATTTTAAAAAAAAAACAATCAACCAGCGGTGCAGTTTTCAAAATCTAGGCTTGGCGGTTAATGCTGGTGCTACCGGAGATGCTTCCTTCGTGACAGAGTAACGACAGACCAGATGCAGAGAGTAAT
The DNA here is from genome assembly GCF_055883805.1 of Amblyomma maculatum. Classification (NCBI taxonomy): domain Eukaryota; kingdom Metazoa; phylum Arthropoda; class Arachnida; order Ixodida; family Ixodidae; genus Amblyomma; species Amblyomma maculatum. The sequence goes on along the minus strand of NC_139347.1, from coordinate 61,241,310 downwards.
CGCTCTCTATCATGTTTGGGCCATGAACGATTCCTCGCCGCCTCGATCCTACGGCAGTTCCCGTCTCGAAAAATATCCCGCGTCCGTTCTGTAGGAACCCTCCGTCCTGTCAGATGCTGCCACTACTTGCTTGCATATTTGTCTGCCACTAAGCAGTTGGATGCTGTATTATTTGCTTTGCTCAAAATGATTTTGTTTTATTTTGTACCTAGAGTTTATCTACCTCCTTGCGGAAGGTGAACTTCCGGCATCCTTTACGATTCCTCGATTGAGGCTGATGAAGCATTATTGAGATTAAGGGTGAAGGAGAGTCTTAGGTTATAGCTAGTGTACCGCAGGCCGTAGGGGCCTTTGTCGATGCCGGCTCTTTAATGGCCTTGGACTGAATGCCTGAGTAATCGCTGGACACTAGCTTGAAGGCAAACAGTGACTAGTAGCGGTGTGCAAATATTATAAAGTTTGAATACAAATTGAATGTATTTGTTGTTTTATTCCTATTCGATAAAAAAAAAGCGAAATTCACAATTATTCGCATACTCAAAAATTACCAAATACACAAAAAAAAAACATTTTGAATTCACCGTTGTTTTACCACACTCTGCACTTCACCGCAACGCTTCACCACACAGTCACGCGGCCAACCACCTCTACTGTGCGGTGAAGCATTTTCAAAACGTGATGGGGTCATTTTGGAGCGAAAGCTCTACCCTCCCAGCTAAACCTTCCAAGGTAAGCAAAGCCACGCAATGATCTTCAAACCAGGAGGAGCGGCTGCGCGTACATGACATCTTGCCGCGAGGCTAACTGGGCTAGATGAGGCTGTGGTCGTGCCGCCGCCTCCGCTCTCGCTACGCAGCTTCACTGCAGTCACGTGATTGCAACCACGTGACTAGTCGTGTCTAACTGCGCGTACTTCACCTGCCTCACCCCGGCCACATGATCACCAGACTACGTGACAAGTCGTATACTGAGCACGGCAGCTGCTCTCGCACTCGAGGTGCTTTGCCGTTCTTAGGGGCGCCACGAAGGGGCCTGGGCCTAGTGCAAGAACGGTTCAATACAGACGCCAGGCTGCGCCTGACCACCCGGGCGACATAGCTTGCCATGCGGAACATCTACGAAAGTGACTTGCTAAACGAGAAGAGACACCTGAAGGGAAGAAACTTCGCTTGGCCACACAGTGCACGTATCACCAAGAACACCCTGCTAGGCTGAGTGCTGAGGATTCTCCATGTCTAACCAAGTGTATCCATGTTAAGCATTCATCTCTCATATCATTAGGCCAAGCAAAGTTAAACCTAGCTAAAGTTATGTGAAGAGGGCCCACTGCTACCGTCCAGTAGGGAGGCCTTCCCGGCAGTGTGCGCCAAGCAAAGCAGTTGACAAAACTGGGAAAAAAAAAAAAAACGTTCTTCTCACTTCGGTTTTATCTCAACTGCAAATCATCACATCAAAATTTCATCAAATGATATTCCTGTGATGGAAACAGCTTTCGGTAGCTTTTTCCAGGTTCATTCGATCAATCGAGCTTTCAGTTAATTCGGGCATTTTTTTTGTCTGGTCTCTTAAACGCCAAATTAACGAGAGTTACTGTACTCAGCGGCGATATGGTAGGTCCACTTTGTTTCATGCAGGTTCTTCCTGTATATGAAATCCTGTATAAGGTTCATATTGGATTTTGCAGTAGGGTATATACACTTCTGTGCAATTTTAGTTTAATTTCCTTTGCAAATGAGATGTGCATTCTGAAATAATGAAGAACAATGTTTGCTATATTTTCATTATCCTTTTTTGTTTTCACTAGCTGGATATTCTACTCGATATTCAAAAGCATTTTTCCCATATTCGCCTTCGATTTGTATTCAAAATTTTAAATATTGGCCCACTTCTATTGAATTGTAACACGCGAAGTCAGGAGCTCATCACAACGGGTTGGACTTCCCGTTGGAATGCTTAAGCTCCGCACACACATTCAGCAAGTAATGTTCGGAAGAAATCATTTAAATAGATTTTCTCATCCTTTCTCTCAGTATGCTGGCAAAAACGAAGCTCGGCGTTCCATAGAGGATATGGACAGTATCATGGAAGCATTGCTCAACTATTAATTATAGTGCTGTTCCATACAGAGGATTAAACTAAGAGAATATTTCAGTGTTGCTGCCAATGTCCTCACGAGGAAACGTGAGTTAATTATCAATAACTTCGAAGGATAAATCTTGAAAATAGACGTACAGCAATATACCCAGCAAGCCGTACTCGATCACTCACTGTCTTCCAAGTGAATCTATATTTTGGCTATTGAAGTTGGAAGGAAAATAATTGAGCAGTAATTCATTACTTTTATGATATTGTTCAGTTGAATTTCTTTGGGCTGTAATTGGTTATTATGACCACGCACATTTCAGATGGAGTAACTGTAATTGTTTGCCTACTTATTTTTTGAGTCGTACAAGACTGATTTTAATTTTTTATGCTGTTATTCTGAATCGTGCATCATACTTCTGACTAACCCATGGTGTCGCACATGACAAACGCATTAAGACTCGTACCTCCTCAGTTGCACGTATTTTGCTCTATCATCGCAGCACTGCCCCGCGAACAGCATGCGATCCTCTCAGCAGCTTTCACGCGGAAATACCACGATCTCGAGAGGGATTGTGAATGGCACGAAAACTCCAAGAGAGCTTACGTATCTGGAGGAGAGATACCCGCGACCGCTCTTTTTTCTTTCTATATTTCTTCCGTTCCTCTTCAGCGCGCGCGCGCATGCAAGCTATGCGCAAGTGGACTCAGCACACCTCGTAAATCAGAGCGCGTAGTCGCGAACCGGACGTAACAAATCCAGAGCCTTTCACTAGTGCTTGGGGAGGTATTATATGGCTCGACGCTACTGCTGATGCTGTCTTTCGCTGCAGTTTTTCCCGCGCATGCGTGTCGTTTACTGGCCGGTGGCGAAAGCACATACTAGTGTTTTCTTTTTCCTCTTTACTGCCTCTCGTGTATCGTTCCCTCCTTTTTCGCCGCTGGCGTCGACAGCTGGAAGGCATTTTTACGTCGCGCCCAAGCACCTCTTATGGCCAAGAAGAGCTCGACCGATGACGTGGGGTTTCGGAAATGCAAGGAGAAAAACAAAGAAAGAACTCCAGAACAACCAAGAAAACTCGAGGAATTCGAGAGTCGAGATAATCTTATCCTTTTTTGCTTATGATTGCTAGCTGAATTTTCTGTATGCGTGTTTTCGAAAAGAAATGCATCCTCACGACTTCCGGCCAATTTGACTGAGACATATGTTTTCTTTCTTCCTATGACCCTCCGCGACGTGCTCAGCATTCTAACCAACTCTCCCCGGCCCCGCAGAATGGCACAATTTCCTTCTCAGCATCTTCGCCTCGCGCTTCTGCGTGTGCGCGGAAATGGGTACGGCACACGATGCGTGCGAGTACTGCAGAAGTATGCTGGAAAACGTGAAACGACGTTGGGCAAAAGAGCACCGAATGCCGCCGCAGGGCACATACTCGGCAGGGCTTTTTGTTCGTTGCCCGCTGCATTTCCTGCGCTTACAGCGATGACTGTGGTCATCTAACTACGCTCCGGGGCTCATGGTGACATCTGCATCAATCCGGTTGACGGCTGCAAACGGGTAGCCTCGAGTCTGAGCATGCCTTGTCTTTCCTGAGTAGCTGAGAGGAGTGTGTAACTACAGCCTAACAGTAAAAACGCACAAAAGAGAAGACAAGACGACACGTCTTGTCTTCTCTTTTGTCTGTATCCTGTAGCCTCGTGTCGTCTTGTCTTCTCTTTTGTGCGTTTTTCCTGTTAGGCTGTAGTTACACACTATCATGAACCAACTAGCTCAGATTCAGATCATCCTGTAGCTGAGAGGAGCCTTTACCGCTTTGTCTGAGTGGCAGATAGGTTGCAGCGCTCATACACACGCGTACCCGCATTTCACAGCGTTTTATGTTCGTTGCCTTAGCGTCGTAGGATTAAGAGCCCTACTCCTCTATTTCTCCAGTCTCGGTTTGGCTCTGCGCTGCATTGTTGTGTTTGTGGCAGTTGTGACATGCGGTACTAAGGCGAAAGCCTTTAATGGCTCATACTGTCGGCGTTCGTTCGTTCGGTCACACTGTAGCTGTCAATCAAATGACGTCATCAAACAAATAAAATCCGGTCACCACCGTGAATTGAACATCCATCCCTTGGATCCCCAGCACAACGCTTTAACCAACTGCGCCACGCCCGGGATCGTGATACGCACATCATAATTCTCCTTGTCTACCGTGAGGAAGATAGCAACGATGACAATGACGCTGCAATTAGTGACAATTACAATGATGACATTAGCATTCATAATGACGCTGCATTTAGTTGATAATGATAATGAGAGCAAACGTGTTGAACCATGTGTACCAGCAAAGCTTAGGGTTTCAGATTTCTGCAGTGTAGATGCAGTGTGACCTGGCTGGGACCTGATTGGTAGGCGGGTTATGTGACGTCACGGGACTACATGACATGGGCTTCCACATGAGATGGACTAATTGGCAAGAGCTGTCGACTCGGACAGTCCCTTTGAGATAGGAATCGTACCCTATTCCGGGTCAGTAGGCCCGTTAGTACTGATTGGTTAATGCGAGACTGAATATATGTCGGGTGATCCGGCACGTGGTCTAATTGCAAACAAGTCTGTGAAAGAATGCGTGTGTATGCGTAGGATAATAGAGGCACAAATAAACAGACTGGTTATTAGAAGAGAATCAAAGAGTGCATGCACTTTGCAACCTTAAAGGCGGAGCTAAGTGCCCCGAATTATAAAATGGTTGCTGAACCAGATTGCTGAATAGACTAGATTGCTGTAACCATGACCTCGATTAAAACCATTCTAGTAATCAATATCGAGTATAAACGAAGAAACAATTTCCATGGGCTCTTCAGACTGCTTGCATGCGTTGAAGATGCAAGCATGAATGCCTCATCGTGAGTTTAATTTTTTTATTTTCATGTTTTGACTAATTTGGAGCTAGTTTTAATTTATAATTTTCATTTCGGTATTATTTTATATTTTTCTTTTATTGGTAAATAGTAAGACCGGTTGCAAGGCTCGTGGACGCCACATCAAACATATACGCCCCCCTTGTTCCTAACTCGTTCAAGTATGCGTCAACTAGCATAGTCGGTGGCGTGTTTGGATCTCAACCCAATGACTGTGCTCTCGAATATCGCCTATAAATTTTGCTTTGACTGAAGCGCCGTCATTTAGAGAGTTGATGCAGCTGAGATACGGTTCATTTTTAATTCACATTGCAGGACATGTTTTAACCACTTTCATTGAATGCATGACGTCACGTAGGCAAAAAAGGCCCTTTCGAATTTTGCGCCAATTTCTAATTCGTTTCGGGGGTAATGATGCCCAGTACTGCATTACCGATCTTAAGTCGTGACGTAGTTTCAAATATTACTAAAATGTTCACTCAGGAACCACGAGAACTTACTTTTGAAAACCAGCTAGCCTACGACAGCAAAGTGAAATAAGAAACAACCCTGAAGAATGCACTTTCAGTTTAAGAAACACGACAAGAACGAAAAATATTTATGTAACCCCAGAACAGAAGCCGGCTTACCTCCATAGCTTCTAACCGCTAGTGCAGTAAAGTGAAAAAACAACAAAAGCATTTTCGCATCTCTGGAAAAGAATGACGGCACCTTCTGTGTAACGTCTTAATCAGAAGTTCACGTTTTCGAAAGCGGCAAACTAATTAAAAATAATTTATTGATCCTGGTGAGGTTTTTATCCTCACAGGGACAAATCCTTTCTGAACATGCTGCTGTAGTGGAGAGCTTCGCATTAAATACGAAAGCATGGAGTTCTGCAGTGCGCAGAAATATCGCGCAGCACACAGGCGCCATTTGCGTTTCACCTTCGCCCCAATTAAGTAAATTGAAATTGGTGCGGGGTTGACCAGCGAGGAACCCTTGGCGCTATCCTGAAAACGCCACGTCTACTTTCGAGCCCACTCGCATCCGTGTGCGCTTTTCTCGCAAAGCAGGGCGGTAGAAAATCTGCGCAATTTGTACAGATTCTCGCTCGAACAGCGCAAATGAACAACATCGCTTGAGCAATAGTCTGTATTTCATAACTCTAGAGCAAAGGCTAGGGCGACAATCTGCGCATCGCTAAATATTCGTTCAGATTGCCTTAACCATATGTGCGGACTTGAATACTACTCCGTACTTAAAGTTACGAAGTTACACTGCCCTCCTTTGTTAAGCCCCGTGCTTGCGACAGAATTCCCATATTGTTCGTGGCTGGTTTGATTCACTGATCTCCTTTTAGTAACGCTAAGCTCTGGCGTAGCGAACCTTCATTTCCTCTCTAACTGTCTGCTGAACAGATTAACTATGATATCGATTCTAAGAGCCTTTAGGTCATATGTCGCATAAAAGGCTTCTCGCACAGCTTTACATCCCCTACCCCGTCCTCCTTTTATCCCCTTTAGATCACTTTCCTCGTGGCACTCGCAGTAACAAGGACGTATACTGTCGCCACCATGGATTACTATGGCGCTAGTCAACGCGATCAAATTTTGCTAACCCCCAACATATTCACGAAAGTAGTAGACTAAATAGCCAGCACCATAGCTCCGTAGATAGTGCAACGGATGATATATTCAAAAATCGTGGGTTCGGATCCATTTGGTGACATAAGAACGTTTTCATACTACTGCATAATCAATCATCTTTCAATCGAAAAATAAGCTCGTAGCTACTTTCCTATTCATTAACACCTCAAATTAAAAAAAAAAAAAACTTCCTCTATGCTAGCTGTTGACTTCTTTTGTATCACCACAAGTAAACGCTATCTTAACATACACCTCGGTCAAGTGAAAATTCAAAGAGTGGATGGAATTTTGATTGCGTCTAGGTATAACTTCTGACATGAAAAATTTTTACAAAGATGAAAGTTTAAGTGCTGCTGACACTGAACGCTGATAAGATGTAAAGCAGGCGCTCGGTAAATGTGGTATGATATGGTTTAAAAGGGAACAGCGAAAACACAGAACAAAGAGAAAACCACAGTAAACAGGCGGTGCTGTTGCGGGCTAGTTGGTTTAACATTGGTTAAAGGGGGAACAGCGCAAAGAATGGAAAGAGAGAGGAACGAACAATACAGGCAGGCGCTGTGTTGTTCGACCCTCTCTGTCCTCTGTGATGTTCCCTTTTAAGCAATGTTAAACCAACCAGCCCGCAATAGCACCCTAGTGTGATACGGTATGCAGGGTGCAGCGTCCCAATGCGATACCGAGGCTGTAATAGGCTCAGTAGGGGATGACTGCGAAAATTCAATCACCTGGGTAATATTTAACGTGCGCTGACATCGCGCAACACACGGCCGTCTTTCGCGTTTCGCCTCAATAGAAAAGCATCTATACAGATCCTCCCGGATCCTCGAGCTCACTCAGCCGCCACGTCGGGTGATAAGGATCCAGTTTGGATACCATTGTGAGGACTGACATGTTGGTAAGCCTCTAAGATAATACCGTACGAATAGCTCGGTCCCATAAAAATGCCGGTTTCTTCGATTCGCTGACTCGAGGTCGCGCCTGTGGACATTTATGGCCATGCCTGTGGGAGTTTCAAGCCACTTCTGATAACAAGAACAACGAAGGGATAAATTCCATTCACCCATTCTTGCTGGTGGTGAAGTTATCTGCCTTCTGTCAACAGCGGAGACGTTACTCGTGTCCCTTTATGTCACACTGTTTACGCCCAAAGTGCACAGCGATGATGCTGCTGGTGCACTGAGCCAAAAAAAAGAAAGACGAGTTCCGAACTTAGGGTATTTAATCCAACAAAACTGAACAGAATTCGACCTAAATACAAACGCTTAACTTCTTTTTTTTTCTGTGTCCTCAATAGATAACGTCACATGTGTTATACAGGCGCCGACATATGTGTACGGCTTTGAGTGATGCAGCAAAACGCCGCGGGTCGACCATCTAGCCGACCAGTTCATGCTATATGTGTGCGTATCATTATATTCCATTTTAACTAAAGTAATTACGTCCGAAAGGGAAGCCATGAGAAAGCGCACTAGCGTCTACTACCAGCCTATGAAAACCACAGCATCCAGTTTCAATTAGGCGATGCATGGATAATGTTAAAAGGAAATGCCCATGTCCCGTATGCCTGCCTAGCTCATCAAATCGCCAAAAATATAAACACAGGCCCCTCTGAAAATTCATTCTAAAACTACATCCCACTGTCTTGTCCTTGAAAGCTCCACTTCTAAATTCGACGATCCAAGGATGTACTGATCGGTTTTATTGAGGCATTACACTTGCCGAAGGCGGTTTCACTAACCGCGTTAAGCGGCGAAAGCTAACTCGAGTCAAGTTAGGTTGGAATAGTAACAGCGGCACTTAATTAACGAGGCCAGTGGCGCCAAAAAAGGATTTTCCGCCAGCCTTTAGACATTGTTTCTGTGTTTATCCTGCTGTTCTGCAGCTCGACAGGTTAGACGTGGCTCCAGGCGCCCAGGTTATCGCGCGTCGCCGTCGACCTGTGGCCGCGAGCGATAAGCGACGACGCCCACAAGCCGAGGAATGCGTCCCATGGGGTGGACTCCGCCCGTTCCTTGCGCTGTCGGTGACGCCGAGGACAATCGCACTGGCCCAGCTCGATCTGCTCCCCCGGACGAGAGCGGGCAAAACTGAGCAAGAAGCTGCGAGCCTCGTACGCGCAACAATCCGCAGCAGTCTGCGTCACTGCGGCTTCGCGAGACGCCGCGGGATACCCGAGTAATAGCGCTGCGTCCGTGTGCAAAACCTCGTGGGAAAAGATACATTCGTGCTGTTTGCACAGAGTAGACGCCCCTTGAGGTGTTTGTAGGCCATTTAAGCTTTTCTGGTATCGCTTCTTGCAGTGTCTTTTTTTATACTTTTTTCGCTGCGGAATATAAAGACAGGTGGCTGCCAAATAACTCCAGATGAGAATTCTCCGATCTATGTGCCAGCACACAACACGATGCCTTCGTAGGAACATCCTCACGCGTACTTTTTCTCGCACAGCAGTAACGTAACTTTGAGACAGAGAGACGTTTTTCTCTACCCGTAACTATAGCATAGGTTTTGCTTGGGGCCTTTGCTTGGGGCCTTTGCTTGCTCTGTCATAGAAAGAAAAACGATAAAGAATGTGTACACACACACACACACACACACACACACACACACACACACACACACACACACACACACACACACACACACACACACACACACACACACACACACACACACACACACACACACACACACACACACACACACACACACACACACACACATATATATATATATATATATATATATATATATATATATATATATATATATATATATATATTGTACTTTATGTCTTTTTTATGTTTACTTGGATAATCACAGAAATTATTAATGTAATCTTTTTAGGGGAAAGATAATTAAACACAAAGTAAAAGAAAAAACAACGTGCCGATGGTGGGAACCGAACCCACAGCCTCCGAATATCGCGTTCGGTGCTCTTGCAACTGAGCTACATCGGCCGCTGTCCCCCCTGCTACTTTCTTGGGTATTTATGTTGCTGTATACGAACCTTGAGAGTGTTCACCAGCGCCACCGTCAACCATAGCGGCGGACGTTGAACGTCCTGTGTTACCGCCAGCGTCACGTAAAACGTGATCAAGAGCGAGGGCGAAAGCTGTGCTAGAACCCTCTTACGCTACCTATGGCCTCAAGACTGCCAGAACCGAGACCCCCGTAAGCTACAAGCAGATAAATGAAGGGAAATTGAGGGTGCTCGTTATAATACATGAAGGAAAGAAGCCAACAGTCGGCGAGGCCAAGGAAAGCATTGGGGATTGTACTTTATGTCTTTTTTTATGTTTACTTGGATAATCACAGAAACTATTAATGTAATCTTTTTAGGGGAAAGATAATTAAACACAAAGTAGAAGAAAAAACAACGTGCCGATGGTGGGAACCGAACCCAGGACCTCCGAATATCGCGTCCGGTGCTCTTCCAACTGAGCTACATCGGCCGCTGTCCCCCCTGCTACTTTCTTGGGTATATATGTTGTCTGTATACGAACCTTGAGAGTGTTCACTGTTGGCTTCTTTTATAACGAGCACCCTCAATTTCCCTTTATTTATCTGCTTATATATATATATATATATATATATATATATATATATATATATATATATATATATATATATATATATATATATATATATACATATATATACATACATACATACATGCGTACGTACATACATACATACATACATACATACATACATACATACATACATACATACATACATACATACATACATACATACGTACATACGTACATACATTCATACACTCATACATACGTACATACGTACATACATTCATACATACATACATACATACATACATACATACATACATACATACATACATACATACATACATACATACATACATACATACATACATACATACATACATACATACATACATACATACATACATACATACATACATACATACATACATACATACATACATACATACATACATACATACATACATACATACATACATACATACATACATACATACATACATACATACATACATACATACATACATACATACATACATACATACATACATACATACATACATACATACATACATACATACATACATTGTTACGGGATAATGAGGATGGTCACGTGCAACAGTCTTTTCTTTGCTTTGTAGAATTTGTGACTTTAAACGTGACGTACGGCCGTTATTTGAACGAGTGCTTGCGGTTAAACTGGGAATGACAAAAACACTTGCTTTGCTCTAATTCAGCATTTGGGCGAAGCAGGTTGAAAGAAACAGTAGCCATGACGTGAGCCTCACATGAGTTTTTTTATTATTGTATAATTTCTGTGTTGTATAGAAATGTATAAAGAGAGGTCTCTATAAATTAATTGCGATGCTAAATAAAATTGCTTTATTTCGCGGCCACTCGAAAGCATTAAGCTTTACCTTTAACAAGCTTTAACAATGTGAGAGTCTGCTCTTACCCTAGAACTAAAGGAACCATTGGGTGTTTGTGTTGTGCGTCTTAAACTTTGTTCATGTCACAGTTTTCTGTCATTTTTTTTCGTGCATGCATCTTTAGAGTGCATTTGTGCCTGTCCTTACTTTTGTTCCCTTGGTAGGTAAGGGGAATGTTGTTTACCATATAGAGACTCCTTATCCGATCGGACCTGACGGCACGCTTCGGCCGCATGTCTAAAGGCTTTAATCTGCCTCGACGCGTGAAGGCAGCTTCTAGCGCTAACAGGCTGTTATAAGCCCCATTTGGAACCCTCTTATTCTTCCGTCTCTCTCTCTCTCTTTCTCTCTCTCTCTATTCTTTAGCGGCTGTCTTGAAACGTCGTCAGTTAGCTGTTGTTAGCTGCTTTCTCTTCTCTGAATTTACTATTCTGCTATCGGAAAGCATTCCTCCATAAAAAATTACAAGGGTTCAACGCAGCTGAACCAAATATTGAGCGAAAGCATTAGCTGCGGGTGACCGAGCGTCTTTTTCTTCTTCCTCAGCCCACATATAAAGCCCTGCTTTAACCAACCCATATGAACGTGCCTTAGTGGCATATAGGGGTAAAGTGAATGCCAGGGTCCTAGCAGGCTGATTCTGACATAACCGTCCCATGTTAAACGAGAGACCCAAGTTGGCAGCTCCTGCCAGCCCGTGTGTCACGTAGAATGTGACGTCACAGCGTCACGTGGGTAAGACGTAACTGCGGCCGGGTCACACGAAGGCTTGAAAGTGCGAGTAGTATTGCTTTCGCAATGAAATTCGAAAGCTTTGCGGCTCCTGTAACTTTTTTCCACCTCTCTGAAGTAAGGCCTTTCCGTGGGTATAAAGAAATGAGCAACAATCGACGTAATGGCGTCAAAAATGCAGCACAGCTAGAATCAGCCATCCGTCATTGCCTTGCTACAAAATCGATGGCATTAATTGTCCCGTTCACCAGAATTCGTCGACGGTGCTGTCGGCGTTGTCGGAGTGAAAACTCGCCGGTATAGCTCTGGCGGGTGGTAATTGGCAGACGTCGTGGCCGGGCACTGATTAGCCGCAGGGCTGTGTGACATCGCGAAACCATTTTACACGATCTATTGGGCAGGAGCTACCAACCCGTGTGTCTCCTTTCAGGTTGGTAGATGAAATCAGGATCAAACTTTCGAGGCACTTGCCTTCTGAGTCAGACAAAATAGCCTTAAGCCACTCAGGCATGTTCATACGGCTTCTTAACTGGACTTGATACCCGTGTGGAGTGGCTTATCACATAAGAGAGTATGCTAAAGAGTGGGTATGAGATGTTAGAAACAAATTAATGAATTAGTAATTAGGCGAGCAACAAAGTTCGTGTAAGTGAGCATGGATCCGCAAGGAGAGTTAGCGAACGGAATCATTAATTTTAGTACGTGTACTTGAGGAGACCTGTAGCCCTCTACTGCAGCACATCTTTCTTTCTTTGTTACCGCTTTCACTTACACCTTCCTCCCTCCCCTTGCGGCGCGGTTCAAGTGTCCACAAAAAGTGTGACAAATAGTAGGTTGTTTCCTTTTCTGTGATCCAATGATTATTTTAAACATTTATCTTTGTCGTGTCAAACCCTTAAAGACGGAGATTAAATAATAATAATACTAATAATTGATTCACATGAACGGAAAGGCGCAGTATCTGTCACACTTGCTTCTGTGGACACCTGAACCGCACCGTAAGGGAAGGTAGAAAGGTGGGAATTCAAGTGGAAAGAGCGAAAGAGGAGCCGTAGTGAAGGGCTACGGAGTAATTTCGACCACCTGGGGATCTTTACGTGCGCTGACATCGCACAGCACACGGACGGCTCTTCGTTTCGCCTCCATGGAAACGCAGCCGCCGAGGTCGGGTTCGAACCCGAGTACTCAGGCACAGTGGTCGGGCGTCTTACCACTGCACCACCCCGGCGGGGTGGAGATTAAATGTCGTTCAAAGTCTTTCGCCATGTGTTGAAGCTGCCAAACTTCAGTCATGAAGGAACACCCAACTATGCAGCATATTTTTGAGGTGAAAGCCTTTCTAGGTTCATGGTGAAAATCTCGCGTTGGCGAGATTTCTCCGCGAGAGTTATCACCGAGATTCCGCGAGTGACAGATACTGCTTCATTACTTTCCTGTAAACCAATCGTACAATTCCAGTGAAGTTTTATGCGTTCAACGGAGCGCCGATTGCGTTCCACAAAGGGTGCGCGATTTACAGTTTGCAGCAACCCCGCTCAGACTCGCATTTTTCCACTGCAGGTTCTGCAGGGCTCTCGGAACTTCTGGCTAGTAGACTTTCAAACAAAATTTTTGCCCATTTAAATCCAGCAGCTTTGTCTTCCCTCGCAAATATTTACATAAAGAGAAAGCCACAGAAAAAAAAATTTATAAAGAACACTAGTTGAGTACAGTTCTCATCGGTGCCACTCTAGGGTAGTTTGAAAAAACAGGATTACAATGTGCCTGAAAAGCGTGCTTTGTTGCATTAACGGTCTGCATGTAAAGAAGCCAACATTACAAGACTGGCACTCAACCTCGCAGTTCCGCTTTAGTCTGCACGGTGGGTAGGCGTTCGCTAGCATGTGAGAGCAAATATTTTTTTTTTATTCAACCTCAATCACTCGGCTATCGAATGCGCTGGCGTACTTATTCTGTCTATCGTTTGCTTGACCGGCTGTTGCGTATTTTTCTCTTCGAACAGACCCCCGAGACAAGACACGAGGAACGAGATGCCGGCCGCGAGGGAGGCCGGATATCCCAGGGACGACGAAACACGTGCACGAACTGCCGGTTTGAGAGCCGACGGTCGCGAGCTTCAGAGGCTACAACCACCGCAGACAAGGGATGACCAACGAAGGAGCGGCTGGAGAGAGTCGCGAGTCCCTGACACAGACAGAGAGTTCTTGGATGCGTACGACCGTCGTGGTGATCGCGTTCCTCGCGGCGATAGGCCGCCCCAGGAGTATCCGATGAAAGAGTACGTCCGCAGGGAGTACCCGTCCGAAAGCGTTCCCAGTCGACCCAAGACGCCTGCCCTTGATGACGGAGAAGACTACAAAAACAGGGAGTCTCGGTATCAAGAGCACAGAGTGGATATCAGGAAAGAGTACAAACTGCATGCGTCCTCGGAGGACCTCTACAAGGGTAGGCCAGAAGCCCATCGTGGACAGTACGCAGGCGACAAGCGACAGCACGAGTACTATGCCAAAGAAGTGGAAGATGAAGAGCCTCGAAAAGGGGCGTACGGTGAGCTGCAAGGTAGGCGCCACGCTAACGCCGTCGAACCCAGGCGAGGCGGTGGCGTCTCAGGCGCGCAGCAACTGGACCGTCCGAAAGACGACTACGACTCCAGGAGGACGGACAGGTCGAAGCGCCCGGAGTACGACTACGACGAGGTTCGGTACAGGGCAGACAGACCGGCACCTCCAGAGCGTAGTCGGCGGGACAATTACGACGCACGTGGAGGACAGCAGCAACAGCTGCAGCAGCAAGCGAATGAAACTCGTCGGCCCAGACGGGATCTCGAGGACGATTACGATCGAAGAGCCGATACGGCCAGAGATGTGCGTCCACAGCAGAGCGCCAGGACTTCGTACGAGGATTACGAGCCGGACAGAGCACACCCAGTTGAGGACTATGGCCGTGAACGGTTAGTGCAATCTCAATAGTACTTACTTTCTTTTTTTTATATTTTCTTGCTTCTCGCTTTAAAATGGTCATTGTCCGTCCCGTAAGATTAGTTCGAGATAAAGGCGATCGATCGTCATAAAATGGGGCCCGGACGACAGCAATGAAATTATGTCGGGGTGAGAGAAAAATATCTCGCACTGATCTCTTTTCAGTCTTCCCGTCTGGAGTAAAAATAAAGAAAAGAAAAAAGCCTGAGCGCGCACTCACGGCCATTTTCTCCGGAAGGATTAGGATGTCTCTGCCGGCGGCGCCCTTCGGATGGCTGCGCCTCAAAGAGGCAGAGCAATGACCGGTGCAGATTTGTGGCCCGGAATAGAAGCAGGCCAGGCGCTAATCAAAGCCTTGATAATCGTAATGGCTCAACGACAGATCTTGCCCAGGCGGAACAGAGGGCTTACGTTCATCTGTTCAACGCACTGGGCACGCCGCTTCTTCGTTAAGATAAGCACAAAGACCGGCCGAGAAATTCCTGCCGTTAAGAAACTGGCTCTTGTTTCGGGGTGCCTTGAGAACTAATCGACAATTATAGGTTCACTTTTCTTGCAGCTGCAGTAAGCGTTTTGTCTCGCGCATATGCATTAACCTTCGTTATTGCAGCTGAATACCAACGTCTGTACGAGAGGCACGGTGTGTCCTCTCCCCCACCACCCACGAAGAAACAAAAATATGTAAACAATGTTTCAGAACTGAATGACATTTGAGTGCCTTCTGTGCCTTCACGAAACCTACAAGCTTGCTTGAGCTACGCCACCTTTTAACAATCGTAACGTAGTAAACAAAGAACAGACGCTCAAAATCATTCATGTCTCCTTATGAGCACCTACTCCTTCAGACACTCCTGCCTTTCCGTTCCTATTCTCTGCACTGTCTTTGTCCTTTGAAAGAAGACATTGCTCTTTCTTTCTTTCTGAGTCACGAGCCGCTAGCCCGCCAAAGACTTCTACCACTCTGAAATTGTGTTGAGTATTTATATTCACGAAGCAGTCTCACTTTTTCTTTCCACAAAAAGCTGCTGCAGTTTACATTATTTCTATTTGTTCTGGGCATCAAGCGAGCAAAGCGACGCACGTTTTTAGAAGTTTCTCGGTTGTAAATCTTCTAAAGTCAGTACATCCATCGAGCATCAGGTATACAATCAATTTGGGTGATACACATTTCAAAACAAAGGATGTATTGCGGCACCATCAGACCTATCATAACATGCACAAACGCACCCGCACGCACGGACTCGTACTAGCGCGTCACATGTATAGGGACGCCATTCTATGCTCACACCAATTATAGTCACACTACTCGTATACGTTACCGCCAATCCTGCTCTCGCGGCCAATTCTGGTACCGCCAAGCGTTCTCGATTACTAGGGTACTGATTACAGACAACAACATTCGTCATTCAATATTTTAGGCTCAAAGTTCATGTTTGGAGCACGGAAACAGCCAGGGCACCGTGCGTAACACAGTAGCTAGGAAACGATGGCCGCTTACGAAACACCATTCTGCGAAGCAATTTACGGGTCGCGGCAGCAGCCTTTACTACGATTTCATTTGATTGGCCTCATATCACGTTACGTCCCTACCGCCACGAGCACGTGTTTGCAAGTATCGCATTTTTCGGCGTACAGTTCGGTGCTTTTGTGCGGATGAAGAATGGGGGTTCTGCGATGCGCTCAGTAAGTAGCCTGCAGCCCAAGATTATATTAACCTACGCTTATTCAACGTACGTCGAAATAGTAATGCACGGGCGGTATCTCTATTCGCCTCCACTTATATGTAGCAGCCATGGGCGAGGTCATATTCACGATCTTTAACGTTAACGTGGCCGCAAAGCTCCACGACCACCTGATGCGGAACTTCAAAGCCAAATCCAAGTCAATTTGTTTTTTTTTCTTTTTTTCACTGTTAAAAGAAACTATAAAAAATGCAGCTGCAATCTCTCCCTCTCTCTTTTTTTTTATTACAATGCATTCATTTCTTTCGCGGCTTGTTCAATAGCCATTTTTTCTGTAAATTATGCATAGCATTGAAGAAAAAAAATGCGAGTTTCAAGCCTACTCATTTTATACAAGTGAGTGTACCTTGCACCATTCAGTATCGGACATGGCGTTTGCCGTAGAGGGTACAAAAAAAAAACAATTCAGAGAAATCTAAACGCACGTGTGTGGAAAACACTCTATCTGCATTTCCTTCTGTGCTTTTACAATACATTGCGATCTGAAGAACTAAGACTATGCACGACGGAGCCAGCGCTGCTTAAAACATTCCACTGAGACAGGATGATAATAATGCGAAATGCTATTTATATCGACTCCAAATTCAAATTAGAATTTGTAAATTCGGTTTGATCGCACGTGCCAGATGCGACTAATGCAAATTTGCGGCTTATCCACGAAACATTCTGAGAAATCCATCACACCTATGCTACTTCTAGGCAGGAAAATACGGCAGCGTGACATCAATGAAATTTTAGTTTCAACGTCGAGTCGACTTGCATGTCCTACCACTCTATTTTTACTCGCGATCCGAGAACAAAGTTGGCAGAGCCAGTAGCATTAAATATCAGGAACTGTTTTGTTTACGTGAGAGACCTTGAAATTTCCTGAGCTGAAGTATTCGGTTGTAGGCGTACAAAAGTACGATAAAATGAAGCCAGCTTAAGCACGAAATAGAGTATTTTTTCCCACGCGTGACTGCTGGCAAAGTGCTGAGCAAGATGAAAAAACAATGGAACAAAAAAAAAAGTAATCTAATTTCAGAGGGTCTTTTTTTTTTTTTCGCACTGAAAATTAAGCCCATGCGCGCGAGACACTGCACTAGCTATCCTTAGCGCGCTGTACATGCCGCAAACACTATGTCAGGACAGGATGCAGATACAATACTAACGAGACGTAAGTGGGGACTCAGTCAAACTTATTAAATTGGAAGCCTTTATATATAGGCTCGAGTGTCCGTCCATGCGCGCGTCTGCAGGAAGTGTCACACTTCTTAATCAGGCTCTCCGGAATACCGCGAGATTCCGATTCAGCCCCGCCGGGGTGGTGCAGTGGTAAGACGCCCGACTACTGTGCCGGAGTTCCCGGGATCGAATCCCGGCCTCGGCGGCTGCGTTTCGATGGAGGCGAAACGAAGTGGCGTCGTGTGCTGTGCGATGCTAGTGCACGTTAAAGATTCCCAGGTGGTCGAAATTACTCCGTAGCCCTCCACTACGGCTCCCCTTTCTCTCTATCCACTTTCACCCCCACCTTCATCCCTTCCCTTACGGCGCGGTTCAGGTGTCCACAGAGCAAGTGTGACAGATACTGCGCCTTTCCCTTCCCAACCAACCAACCAACCATATACGAAGCTGACCCCGCCGGGCGTCCGATCCAAGCGTTCGTGCTGCGCCTTTTATTTGGCGCTTTCGCGAACGCCGCACCACAGCTTTAAGAAAGAGCCGCAGTGAAGCAGTTATCAGCGGCGTTTCAAATTGGTTTACCGGAAAGAAAGGGTGTACTATATGTTACACCACTTCGCAGACACCTGAACCGCGCCGTAATGGAAGAGAGGAAGGTGGGAGATGAGGGAAGAAAGAGAGAAAGAGGTGCCATAGTGTAGGGCTGCGGAGCGATTTCGACCACCTGGGTTTGGTTTGGTTTGGTTTGCTGGGTTTCACATCGAAAAGTGATTCAGGCTTTGAGACACACCGTAGGGGAGGGGATCTTTAACGTGCACTGACATCGCACAACACACGGACGCTTTTGCGTTTCGCCTTCGTTTGATCCAGAAAGGGCAAGTTTCAGCATACTAGTTCAGCAAACATCGCGCTAAGACTCAACGATTAACCACCGCGCTATGGAGGTTTTGCTTCTTCGCACTTTAGTGGTCCAAAGAGCCCTCTAGAATCTTTTTAGCACGCTGTGAAATACGAGCAGTGCTAAGTCGATAATTCAACAAAGCAAGAATCTGGCAGACATGACTTGCCATATTGTTGAGATGTGCGCGTGCTGTACAGGGTCATCAACTCTTAGTGAGAACATGCGAACAGGTGATTGCTCTCCTCAAAGCGCAATTGCCCGCCGCGCATAGAAGCAAACTGGCGCAGCCAGAAAGATACACGGAGATGGCGTTTCGCAAGGACGCTTCTTTTAAATGCGCGACACTGACGAATGCAATAGAGCTTTGAGAAGCAACCACCTGCCCACGTTTTCGGACTAAAACGGTATGACATTGTACATGTGTGAGGTTTAATTGGGCGTGTATAATATTATTTTTTCGAATCTGAATCAAATGCAACTAGTTAGTTTTTTATGGTATTTGCTACTAGTGTGGATACTCGATCAAAACTAATATTAATGCCCCGCCACGGTGGTACTGTGGGAGGACGCCCGACTACTATGCCGGAGTAACCGGATTCGACCCCGACTGCCGGCGACTGCGTTTCGATGGAGGCGAAACGAAGTGGCGTCCGTGTGTTGTGCGATGTCAGTGCACGTCAATCCCCAGGTGGCCGAAATTACTCCGGAGACCTCCACTACGTCACCCCTTTCTATCTTTCCACTTTCACTCCCGGCAGCTATGTATATAAACCACAAAATTGAAGCAGTACCCGTCGAAAATGGTGAGTTCTACTGTGAGACAAAAAAAAAAATCGGCGTCAGTATTTCACCTATGTGAGCGTCATTTCACGCAAGTCGAAAAATTTCCTTTTGGTAACTGGCGATGACAGATGAGGCACCCGACAGTTATGAGCCTCTGACATAGGGCATGAAGGCAGTGTTTGCAAAGCTTGGCTGAACGCTGCCACATCGTCAAGTATTGGAGTTCGCCGTGAGCGCCGCCACACGAATGGAGCGCGTCATGGCGCTGAACGCGCAGACCGACCCCGGCAGCATGCTGTGCGTCGGAATGTGTTCTGAAACAGCAGCTGAAAAAAAAAAATGATGGCGCACCCGATTAGTGTTTGTTTCTCGAAAACTATTCTAGCACTTGAGATCGCATTCGATGTTTCTCGGACATATTTAAGTATAAATTATTCAATTGTTGTCACGAATCGAATTGCAGAATATTCGATCCGATATTCGGAAATTTGAAACATGGCACAATTCGTTAAATGGCCCAAATCTGCGCCTTATAGAGGGCTTAACGGAGCGCCGTAGCGAGGGGCTCAAAATAGTATTGACTACAAGGATCTCATTACCGTGTATTGACAGCCCATGAGGCTGGGGAGTATTTGCGTTTTCCCTTGATCTAATTATCGTTTTTCCTTCATCTAATCAAGCGCTCTATCCTATTTTCTTCTCTTTTTTCCTGACTGTGTGCGCGTTGGTGACACAAATAAATCTAATTACTGCCGTCGCGGCTGAAGTACGGTCTTGTGACCCTCAGTTCTATAACCAAAATCCACATATAGCCACTGCCACTGGTCCAAACCTTCTGGCGACCCTTGGCACAGCTCGATTTTAAGCTGTGGGGACGACATGTGTTCGCTTCGTACCCGAACCATTGCCCGCTCTGTGAGCAACTGTTGCCGGCTGTCTCCCGCAGCTCAGTGGCGGCGCTCTTCGGACTATTTTCGAAAAGACCTATAACGTCGCAATGCGGCAAAAAAAAAAAAAAAAAAAAAAAAGAAACAAAGAAAGAAAGAAAGCAGCGAGCGTGACTGTTGACCGGCGTCGACGACGGCTGCAGGTTCTCGTCACCATCGCAGCCTTTGGATGCGTCCCGCTACCTCCGTGCCGACCAGGGCTCGCTGAGCGGCAAGAAGCGGCCCACATCGGCCTACTACAGCCGAGAGTTCGACTACGGCCCGGGCCCTCTAGGCTACAACGTGCCGTCTCCACACTCGCGGCCACGCAGCATGATTCTCACCACCGACGAGGATGAGGTGGGCCGCCCTGGAGGCGGCCTCAAACGTGAGGAGAGTTTCGTGCAGAAGATCAAGCCCCGTTACGAGTCCAGCACGGGAGGTGCTCTGCGCACCGGACCAGCGCCAGTTGGCGGTGTTCCTGCTGTTGGGCCGGCCAGTTTGCGGAGCAGAGGTCAGCCCCTCATTCTACGCTCCTGCTGACTCCGGCTGAAATAAAAAATAAAATAAAGGAAAGGTCTCTTCGACATGCCTCACAGGCGCATACGAAGTGTAGCATGATGCGGCAACATAAAGAAGATAAGTACATGTCCCAAGTGCCACTTCGGAAGCTCCCATCAAAGCTCTTGCATGCTTCCCTGAAGTTATCGTGCTCTGTTCTTTTCCTTACAACTGAAAGCCGCATCTCTGGGACTATCACCTCCGTGTACTCCTACTTCCTCTTCTTTCTCTTTTTCCCTTTCTTCCCCGTCCTCCTATTTTTTTTTTCTTCTATGTCCGTGGACGACATCGATTTCCATCTAAATCTTCCTCTTTCAGGCTTACTTAAACACAATTGCTCTCGACACCGCATTCAGGTGTATGTTACACCGTACCGCTCAAAAATGTAAAAGACGGTCGATGTAAACTGCTCGGAACAAAAGAACGGGCACATGTGAAGTGTATCGAACTCGCTCTAACAAGGTTTGAACCTCATTCTACATCTCGAAGACACCGTCGAATCTTGGCAATCTCTGTTCACACTCCTCCGTGGCTCGGTGGTATAGTCCAGGTGGGCGCCAGGGCACGGTCGGCTCGAGCATGACAGCAATCCAGATTATCAGCTTTATTCACCTAAGAGATAGCACCAAAGCGTAGAAGCCCTCTACCATTTCATTCATACAACCCCCCCCCCCCCCCCTTTTTCATTCTCCACTACCCGAAGTCCGTCTCCCGTCAACCACAGCAAGCATTAGTAGCGAAACTGATGTGTTCTGAATACTCCTCTAAGACCAGATTCATAAAAACTGTTTGCTTGCCACCTTACTTAATGCTTAATAATTCTTAGATGAACCCTTCAGTGCGGCCTTTGGCTTAGTTTAAGCTAGTCGGCTTACTGGCAAAACACGTTACTAATAGTACGTGCCAGTCATAAAAAGAGCATTATAACAGAGGACACTTTCTGTGCCTAGGTGCGAATAAGTTTTTTATATAAACCGAAAAAAATCGTTACTTTCGCATTGCTCGTAGTTGTTTGGTTTGTATTCTGGGTTTAACGGCCCCAAGCCACTAAGGCATGAGAGACGCCGTAGTGGAAGGCCTCGGAAAATTCGACCATCTGAGGTCCTTCAACGTGCACTGACACAATACAGCACACGGGCGCCTTGCTTTTCACTTCCATCGAAAAGCGGCCGCCGCGGCAGGGATTCGATCCCGCATCCCTGAGTACAGTAGTCGAGCGCCCTAACTACTGCACCACCGCTGCCAGGGTGCTCGTAGTCGCGTCATCGCGCCCTATTGAAGTCGGTCACTCTGGCACCTGACCCCATAACGGTGAAGAAGCCTTCGATGTCTCTTACAGGAATGATGAGTATTTTTGTTTCTTTATTAATTTAATAGCACGGCTGTCACGCTCTAAATGTTCCAGGATATTAGATTTTTAGCATGACACGTACAAACTGTAAAAAATCCTGAATCTGTTCCTCCACGGCGCAGTCAGTAGCCGCGGTGCTAGATTCAACGTTTTGCTACACCGTGTTCGTTCCCATTTTTTTTTTTCGTTAATCAAGACGCTTTTTTGATTAACCAGACCACGATAAGCAAAACTATGAAAAAAGAAGAAGAGCACCTAAATCGAGATACAAAAGAGCGAAAAAAATGTGACAAAGGAGTAGAGATCTGGCAGAACCTATCCACGAACGCCCGCCCCGTCGCTACGTCTGCTGCGCCCTGTGAGAGCAAGGACCACTTCAACAGAAATCGAGATCAAGAAACAAGTCGGAGAACTGCTGCTGACAGCATGACAGGTTGCCTTGGCAGTAGTATCTCATGCCGTATGCGCATTTTCGATGAGGACGGCGATTGTCACGGCAGCAGATGATGTGCGATGTGCCAGAGATCATCGGAGGAGATAGATATCTGCGTTGACACGGGTTTGGATCGGGACAGGGAATACACAGGAATCATCCCGGAGATTTTAAAGGGTCTCGCGACGGTTAGGTTTTTTTCAGACAATCCACTGCTGGTATAGGGCTCCAAGAGGACTGTGGCGAGAGAGTTGATAGCGACTCGCTGTCCAAGATTCTATCGCCAACTGTAAGCCAACCGAGCGGAAAGGAGGTATGGGAATCAGTAGACTGAGGGTTTTAGAGGATGAGTATGAGAACAGTGCGATCAGTTAAGGCAAGAAACTTGTTCTAAATTTCGGTTAGAAAAATGTGATCTTTGACAGTAATCTCACACTGTATATGAACTGTATATGAGGTATGTTCATAAGGAAAAATAGCGATGAGAGCGTAGTAGAACTTTAAACTTCATTTCTTTCTCCACTGCCGCCTTCATGACTGCGGGCACAGCCTGCGGAAAATTCGATGTCGGTGTTATGCATGACTGGGCTAAAAGGATTCCGTGACTGAGGAAAATAACATTAAATGCAAGCCGTTGTTGAGTGCAGTCGGGCGTCAGTCTAAACTTATTCGTGACCATGTTTTTCGTCGTAATTCTGGGCTTCTGGCTCTTAGTACCCTTTAGATTCGGCTCTCCCAAGTTTCCTAATGGCTTGCATTTTATTCTCACGTATAGTGGTATTTTTATTAAAGGAAAAGAAGCAAAGATAATATGTGTACACGTAGGCAGGAATTGAATCACGAAGGAACGGAAAACATAACTAAAGATTTATTCGTAACACTTTTTGTCCTTTTTCGCCTTGACTTCTGAGAGACAGAGAAATAGCGAGTCGCGTCAACTTAGGCGCATGACATATAGAAGAGTCGCGACAACTTAGGCGCATGACATATAGAAGCTGAAACGACACAAGAAGACAAATGCGAAAATGTAATTGAAACCAAACATAAACCACAGTTTGAAACAGTATGCAATAATACAATAGAACAAAACGAAAATAGTTTTGTAGAGTTTTATAAGTATTTCCATTACTAATCCAGAAGCTTACCACAAGAAAAGAAAAGCGAAAAAGAATAGAAGAAAAAATATCGTGAAGCTTAAACGGCAAAACAAAAACTTGGCACGGAGTGTCATATTTAGAACAAGAACGGTACAGAAAGAAAAACGATGTGATTAGAAATTTAAAATCACCACTCTGGCTCTAGAATGATTGCCACAATAGAACAAAGACCAGGTGCCTCCAAATGACCTCTACTTCATCTTTAGTGTGTGACGCTTGCCTTTCTCCTTGACCTTTAGTTTCCTCTCTCTCTTTCTCTCTCTCTCTCTCTCTCTCTCTCTCTCTCTCTCTCTCTCTCTCTCTATCATCTTACCCAAATTGTTCGCGCCCGTTGACTCCACATATCGAAGCAATTTGTGCAAGCTTGCTGACGCCCCACCAGAACTGGAAGGAGGGTGTAGTGAACGTGAAAAATGGGAAGGCGTAGCGGAAATCCTCGAATCAGGTCAGGCCACCTGCGGTTCCCACTATTTCACAGCAAATATCGGCGCATGGCCGCTCTTTATGAGGCACTAGATGTTGGTATCGAACTGCTGCCACCAAAGCGGGAAATATATCACTAACGCTAACTACGCAGCGCACCAGCTAGGCACCAAAATAAAAACGTTAAGGCATACTATTTGCGTTGTCTTGTTTTCTTGGAAAGATTCACCGTTCAACCATCCCACTCAACAAAAGGTATTTGATAATCGGCTAACCGATACTAGTGTGAGCACCGTTTCTTTGTGCTCGTAAGTATGTTCGCGCGTTTGCGTGAGGGAATACCCTAGTTAAGAGGAACAGCTACCATGGAACATAAGAAAAACTTGAGAGGCATGCAGTAAGACGGGACGTGTGTTAATCGATTCGGTCGGAATGGCACATGAAACCAAGTAAAGCAGTTAGGGTGCTTTAACCGATACGCTCTGCGTTATTTTCGCAGGCTGCTATTAACCCGGGTTGATGTATAATGGGAATTACCCGCCGTCGGTAGCTCTGCAGAGATTCATTGGCTATTTCTGCTGTTGACCGTCATTTTTTCCCTTACTTTTCATATTGTGCATGTTAGTTCTCTCACAGTGAGGGGTCTGCGGTACGAAATTAATCATACGATTCGGACCTGTAATCACGCATGGCTTCTCGTTATTAACCCAGCAACATTTTTCGAGTATTTTTCTTCATACGCTAAGAATAGCAAATTATGCGCGAACGGTAAGGCAGGATGTAAGAGTTAACTAGAAAAAATAAAAGGGCTCTAGATAATGTAGTATATGACAGGACTCTGTATTTTATTGTCTAAAGGAATTTCTGCTGATAAACCATATGCCCTTTATTTGTGGCTGTGTGCATGTAGTCCGGTATCCAGTATATGTATATATATATATATATATATATATATATATATATATATATATATATATATATATATATATGGAAACATTTGTTTCTGTACTTTTTTTTCTCAATTAAAGCACGTCTTATGATTCATATATTTACACTGCCCTGGCAAGTCGCAAATATTTGCTTAACTTTCCGGCCTTCCTGTTTTTCCCGGTGCTCTTGTATTCTGCAATCGTTAAAGTACTCACTGGTTTTGAAACAGGCATCCCATGTCCCTATCTATAATCTAAAACGAACAAGTGTGTCGTCAGCCCACCTCTAGCTGAATTCACTCCGCAACAAAGCCTGTGCTTCTTCTCAAACGTGCCATACAAAAAAAGTGTATGCCTTGAAAATAATGACGCCAACAAAATGCTACCGAAGATGCTTATAGTACGTTGATGCAGCAGTGTCAGCACATTTTATATCGCCAATTTTCGGCAGCTCTTTCACTATATCTGTTGCCCGGAAAACTAAAAAGATAGTTTCATCTATGTGCTCTCTCGTGTCATATGTTTTTTGTTGTTGTTTTTTTTGCGCTATGCTCATAGAATTTATGTCACGAAGGGCACTGTGCTAATTGGCGACTGCATGAGCGCTACAGCTGGCCGATAATCAGTTAGGGAGACAAAAACGCTCCCTTCTAAATGCGCTGGCCAGTGGAGTAACTCCGTTGACGTGATAAAAAGTGTGTGGTTCTTGCCAGCGCTGTCTGACGAGAACTGCGCGAAGTACGAGAACGACTCGGGTATATATGATGTAGGTTCGGATGCGATTAGCCGGCGTAATAGTTGTATTTCTCTCGTCTGTTGTGCCCTCAATGTTACTGCATGGCTGTTGTTTTCTTTTTGTAGGTATTATGTATAAGCTGTTCGTATGTACTGCCGTCCATATTAAAACCGCTTGCCTTTTTATACTGTTGCAGGCACCCCGAAAGGCCGGTACTGAGATACACCTAGCCGAAGACGCTACGAGTCTTTCCTGTCAATACCAGCATGACAGTCATCTGTATTTTCCTATTTCTATCAACCACTACGTGCAATGAAAGTCGCCGGGACGATTACGTAATCATCGGTGGAAAATATTCCTGAGAGCGCCATCGAATCGCAATACTAATGCATTGAGCTAGCTTCCGACCAAAATTTAAGGGATTCATAAAACGCTCTCTGGCCGCGTTGATTTAAAATGTAGTCTTAATTTAATGGCCTTTGCTGCTTTCACCTTAATTTGTACAGGCATGTACGCATTTAAGTGGTCCCTGTGTTGAGGCGTCATATTGACGGATATGGCATGGAAAGTTTTCGGACCAAATACAAAAGGAGGAAAAAAATAGTAACAGTGGAAAGAAACGCCGTCGTGTGCCCGGTGTGCTACTTGAAGCTCACTAAATCTGACCAGTAGCGTTTTCTATTTCTACGAGAAATGGTGTAATCAGATGTACAAATATATTTTTCTCAAATAAAAGCGCTGGAAAAAAAAAGGTTTGTTGGCTTTGTATCGAAGACATAAATGTGAGTGATTCGTACTTCTGTTTCACCACCTTGAGCCACCGTATACGTGAGGAACACGTGATACATGTGTCTATATAACCCTAGAGACTGGCATGGTGGTGTAGGATTTGGTATCTTTTCACACTGTATCAACCGTCATTATTTGAAACTCATATACCAGCGGAAGCCACAAAGCTGCTTCGAACCTGGGACCGTCCTGCGATCAGTCTTCTTCTGTGGCTGCCGACCATCTAGATCAGGGGTCTCAAGCTCGTATTGTTATGCAGGCCGCATTGAGATCACTTCGTCCCTCGCAGGCCAGGAGCAGGAAAAAAATTACACACTAGTAGAAACAATAAGTATGTATATATATATATATATATATATATATATATATATATATATATATATATATATATATATATATATATATATATATATATATATTAAGAAAATGATAGCAATAAAATCAATAACAATAAACCAGAACTCGCTCGAAGACCACATCCTCTCATTTTTCCTAGGGAAAAAAACGGCGCCTCCTCCCTTTGCCTAAATACCGGACGATCTTTACTTCAGCATGGCTCGAACAGTGCTGCTGAAGGGGAACAACGTTTGATGGCATTGTCATTCGCGCAGGTTCGACTTTGCCTCGGAATCCTTACTTAATATTTCGCAGTGAACACATGTCCCACACGGTGTGCATTTTAATGAGCATTTTAATATTGCTTTTTCTTACTTGAGAACAAAGTGTAAAATACACACATAAGCGGCTGTATGCAGAAAAAAATGGTATCTACTAAAATAATCTTGGTTATCTCAAGAATACATCAGGTACCGACATTTCTACCGGACATACAAATGAAATTCTTAGGCGCGCTTTATTTTTTCATCCGTTACGTGTAAGGACACAATCTTGGTCTAGTTGGCCATCTCCCAGAGTTTCCGCGTTCACCATTGCACACTGCGGCAAAAAATGCGAAGGAAAGAGACTAGACAAACATTAGAAGGCTAACGGCGTCAACAATGTTAGCAGCATTAAGCCTCCTTTGTGAAAACCGGCGAGACCAGGCGGGAGTGCTTAGCAACCTGCGAAAGAGATACATCAACAAGCTTCTACAGCATTAAAATCATCCGCCTAAAAAAAGCACCTTTAAAAAAAATTTTTGAATTTTCCCAACTATAGCTCTCAAAAGCACTAGCTACATCACCGTCCAGAGCACTATTCAGCGATGAATCCCGAGCAGTCCAGCCGTTGCTTGTCCGATTTTAAGAAAATTGCAGAGAATTAGACTCACTAGCCGCTCTTCCGAGTATTGGTGATAGACCGAATCCACTGCCATGGGACAGTTTTCCCCGTATGTGCGATGTTACACTGACACATATTGCAAGGGTTTTTACACTAGAGAAGAAATATAGAGCATACACATCATTTTATACAGACGACGAAGACATCGCAGTACGTTAGAAGTGCAATAATCCAGAACTAATGGAAGAAAACCGTGCGACTGCCTCAGTGCTCCTCAATCTTCACTGCCGAATCTCATGCCATCTCAGTAGCGGTAGAAACAGTAATAAATAATAATATCACAGCGCTGCACCCCACAAACGCTATGATATCATTAATTGTAGAAATCATAAACAATGTAGTGAAAGCATACGAAAAAGGACCGGAAATAATTCTGCTGGGTCCCTAGCCCCCCTGAGGATCAGCGGGAATGAAAAAGCTGACGAATGTGCAGCGCGTGCCCGTAGCGCCGTAATAAAAGAATTCAACATTCATATAGTAAAGGCTGCATGAAAGTCATAGGGAGTAAACTGAAAACTGAAAGACAGGCTTCTAGGGACAATGAGGTAAACAATAAACTACGCCTCATTAAGCCTAGAATCAGAGAATGCGAGTCGTGCAGCCATCAAGAACGTTTTGTTGAAGGGATCCTATGTCGTCTCCGCATCGGACACACACGCACACACACCTCACCTCACGCGCAACATTTTTATTCATGAAAGAAGAAACACCTACATGTAAAGCATGTGGAGGTGAGCTCACAATCAATCACGAGCTGGTAGCATGCAAAAAGCTGGAGGAAATAAAGAAAAGGCATTTTATAGCTCTCTACAACGAACATATCCCACTGCATCCAAGCGTATGCTGGGAGAAAATGCCCATGTCGAATTTTCATGTGTTCTCAATTTTTTTCAAAGGAACAAACATTCTAAACAAACTCCGACATAACTGTAAACAATGTTACTCCTAACACAACACATATTTAACCCTGTGTTTGACGCAAGATGGCCTTAGTTGCCTATAATCTATAAAACCCAATACAATGCAATGCAATACAATACAATGAAAGCACTAGCACCAAATTTATATTGCCACCTAGCGTTGCCAGGTGGCGCATGACTGAAGTGTGAAAGGAGGACGAAGTGGAAGAGGACGAAAAAGTGTCGCTTGCACGTTTGCGTCTGTGCTGCTGTGTTCTTGTGTCTGGGCTACCCCCTGCTATCATTGGTATCCTTAGTCACCGCGTACGTGACATTCTACGATCGCCTATGCAAACGATCGCCTATGCAAGAATCTCCATCTACAAGACGTCGCGCCAGCCCTGTACCATTGGACACCCCCGTGCATCGCTCTAGTCGACGGCTCCAGGGACTGTCTCCGGAGTTTTACCCAGCACCTCCACCAGAATGTCACGTACACGGTGACTAAGGATACCAATGATAGCAGGGGGTAGCCCAGACACAAGAACACAGCAGCACAGACGCAAACGTGCAAGCGACACTTTTTCGTCCTCTTCCACTTCGTCCTCCTTTCACACTTCAGTCATGCGCCACCTGGCAACGCCAGGTGGCAATATCGTTAATGGCGCTTAAGAAATGGCTGATATGTGCGCAAACCTTACCAATGGGAACAACAAACTCCTTACAATTTAAAAGCAATAAAGCTCTTAAGACACAGTCAAAAAGCAATGCGCACGCGCCGTCTTTCAAATAACCACAACAGACAGGTTTTGACGTGTGCGTGCACATTTTACGCTCAGTTGCTTAAATTATAAAAATAAAATGTGGACAGTGAACAAAAGCCGTAAAGAAACGCTATCACATGGACATGTGCACGGAGAACAGGAGACGTGTGTCAGATGTTGGAAGTTCCGAAAATCGAAATGCAACATAGCAAATGAAAATACTTGAAACGTTACTTACCGTTCATGCTGGCTTAATGGCAGTTAGTAAATATTTTCGTTCTCTAAAGCTAAAATTGGTACCAAATACAAAGTTAAGAGGTTAAAATAGAGTGACAATGCATGTCAAAATATTGACGTCTATTGGGAAAAATACGAATCTAGCGGCTCAGCTCAAATACCTAACTTATTGCGCCATCTAGCGCTCGAAAGATGTCACAATGCGGCTACTACTGGGTAATTTGAAATGCACGTGTGCTTTAGCTGCAGTGAATATTATTGACAGCAACATTTAAAAATACTCACTTTTCTAAACTCAGCCGCACACTGGGCCTTCTTCAGTCAGCAAAAGTGAGACGTATTTTAAATCGAATCGCTTATCTTATATTTGATTCTAAGAAGATTACTGCGATGAGCCCATTCAGTTATTGCTGAAAATCATGCGATCTGATTTCTGCGTACAGATCACTAGATCAAGTTAATGCTTTCTTGGCATAGACGTTGGGATGCGCGATTAAGGCAGCATATCAAACCGACTGATTAGCTTGAGAAACATGTCTAGAAGTTCCTAAGACAAAAGCTAATAAATATGATATTAGTTTAAACGCAAATTTAAAACCTAAGCCCGGGCCTAGGCCAGCGTTGTATGCCATGACATGAAGGTCTCAGGGTCAATTCGCAAACTATGGAAAGTGACGCTGCAATCTTTCAAAACGACAGTGCAATTCTATAGACGCTCGGCATGCCATGCTGCGGTCAAAGTGAGGATACTTTCTGCAGACCTGAGACTAATGAACTGATTCGACGCCTCCGGAGCTCTTGCAGCTGTTCCATCACCGGCAATTGCACGAGCTTGCAAGAGAGCTGGCCAGGGTGTTGTTGCTGTTGTTGTGCCTTTGGATAATGAAACATACCCACAAGGGGGATTGGCCACACATGTAACCATCAGAAAAAGGTATTATGCTGCGGGTTAAGCTTGTGTTTCAGCGCATTATCTTTTTCGTCTTCACACCGGCTAGACCGCCAACAGAATTTCGAATCTAAAAAACAGAAAACTGTGCAGTGAGAGAGTTCTTTCAGAGTGGCTAGACTATGTTTAAAAACAAGTGTAAATGACAACGCATTAACTGATTGGGTGAAATAAACGGTACAAAATGTCCAGTAATTTTATGTATTTGGGATAGGATGGTGTTAGGCATTAGCGTCAGAGGATCTCATCCTGGCATTACAAATAACGTTTTACTGACTACAGTCTCCGGCAATTCTTTTCCTCGCAAGAATTTTAGCTGCGACATGGCAGTGACGACGAAGTCCGTTTCCGCTTGACATGTCGGTAAGCCTACAGGGGTGGCGACGTGTGGCCTGCTCCGTGCATTTCCAAAGGTAGGTAAGCGTTTGCATGTTATTTTGCAACAGGGCGACGGAAGTTAAGCCCCAACTCTTTCATAGTCTAGCGGATACGACTGCTCCCATTAGGAGCAAGTACGGCGACCAACGGCACAGTGCCAGCACGTTAGGCTAACCACTGCTTCAGTCGTGATGACGGCTATTACTGCTCCCGCAAGAGGGAAGGACCATTTGCTTAATTTCTGCAAACTCTAAAGTCATGTTTGAAATGGCTACGCTCTGAAGAAGTTTTGTAGGAATAATAATAATAATAATAATAATAATAATAATAATAATAATAATAATAATAATAATAATAATAATAATAATAATAATAATAATAATAATTGCTTCACAGGAAAGTAAAGGCGCAGTATCTGTCAAACTTGTCCTGTGGGTACCTAAACCATGCCGAAAGGGAAGGAAGACAGGTGGGAGTGAACGCGGAAAGAAAGAAAGAAAGAAAGAAAGAAAGAAAGAAAGAAAGAAAGAAAGAAAGAAAGAAAGAAAGAAAGAAAGAAAGAAAGAAAGAAAGAAAGAAAGAAAGAAAGAAAGAAAGAAAGAAAGAAAGAAAGAAAGAAAGAAAGAAAGAAAGAAAGAAAGAAAGAAAGGGACGACGCGTAGTGGAAGGCTCCGGAGTAATTTTGACGACAACTTGGGGATCTTTAACGCGCACTGACATCGCACAGCACACGGATGCCTCTTCGTTCTGCCTCCACCGAAACGCAGCCGCCGGAGGTTAGGATCGAACCCAGGTACTCCGCCACAGTAGTCGGACATCATAACAACTGTACCAGCGCGCCGGAGCTCAGTTTGGAAGAACGTAATGGCTTCTGAGACGATTAGTTGCGATTAGAATGAAAAGCGTCACGAAGAAACAGGCGACTTATTGCTTATAAGATGAGGTCTCGCTTTTCATATTAAATTATCACTTTTAGCACTGGCCACTTTGCTTTCAGATTACGAACAAGATGTTCTTTGGCATTCTCCTTCGTTTACGGTGGCGCAGTGGCTATCGTGTGTTCGAACGAAGCGAATTTCCCGGAATAAAATTATGGCTGCTCCGGCCGTGTTCTGATGGAAGTGAAATGCAGAGGATGGCCGTGTGCTTGATGTCTGGTCAGGTTACACAAGCCCGTCCACATACAAATGCAGGCCACTTACATGGCGTAGTTCTGCCTTTGTCGCTCGGTGCGCACACGCTTAAATGCGATTTATGTTGGCTCTTAGGCAGTTATATACAGCAAGGTAGAGCATGTGGCATGTATGTGGAATTGGCGTACATGCTATTTGGAGTAGCTATATATCTTGACTTTGTGGGCTGACAGGTTTGTTCTTGAGAGTCTTAAGTGATTAGTGATTGCGTGGTAAGTAAATATGAGGTCCATTACCGAGAAATGCGTCTCTATAGCGGGAAAGGGCTATAAGCTGTGCAGGTCGAGGGTCGCCGCCCTTCTTGCGAAACGCTGCGGCCCGTCGCGAGCTGCAGCATTTCCCGGCAGGGAGACACGCGCCGGATTTCAGATAATTTGAAAGTGACATGGGTCGGGATTGGATGTCAGGATTCGTTTCGCGCGAATGCAGATGCGACGTTTCGAGAAATGACAGTTTCACTCGTGCGCTTCTTACTCTTTGAGAGCAGAGCGTAACCTTGCCGCCAGATGACGTCACCTCGTCGTGCTATGACATGTCTTTTATTAAGAATGTGTTTATTGGTTCAAGATGTACGTGGACAGATTGTGTGATCCCGAGATGTGTACATGAGGTAACGACGATAACTGATTATAATCAGGCAATTAACAAAGGATCATCAAAGATTATAAGATAAGTCAGCAACGTGGTACACATATTACTAATAAAGGATGTGATAGATAAGACTAACAACGTAATTCGATGGGAATTTAGATTAGCAATAATGGTAATTAGGACGTCCTTAAATTATCTAAATAGTTACCGATAAGATAGTGGTAGTTATATTGATAACTGCAGTATACTGAGAGTGATACGAACGTGCTTGAAAAGAAGGTGCCAACAATGAGTTGATGTCGGGATAGCTACATGCGACAAACATGTATATACAAAGTGTAGACACGAAAAATAACGGAACTAGGCCGGGAACAATGCTTTCGCATTTCCGCACGTAAGGAGGAATAAATGGACCGCTGTAATTATTTTTTCGTTCCTGCCTTCTTTACAGCTAGCATCATGTCGAACTCTGATCTGATCGTGGTGGAGCGTACTCGTGTGAGCAGCCCTTCACCCGTGCGTTCCTCGTCTCGCACGCTGGTGACAACCGCGCCCACGACAGTCACGGTCACCGCGGTCCCCGTGGTGACCGTTGTGGAAGAGCCTGCGCCGCCTCCGGTGGTCGTCGAGACCGTTGAGACAGTTCGCACCATCGAAACAATCCAGCCACCGCCTCCTCCGCCCACCGTCGTGGTGCCCGTTGTACCGGTCGTGGAGGTGGTACCGGTCGTTCCGGTAGTGCCGGTGGTACCCGTTGTGCCTGTCGTCACCACACCCGTCGTGACCACCAGGACCACGTCTCTGACGACCGTCACCGACAGCGTCTCCGTGCCCACGGTGCACATGTTCTGAGAAACACGTAGTTTGTGACGGGAGGACGGATTCGATGGCTAGAGGCTTGCAATAACCCAACAACAAAAAAGACAGAAAACAACGCCTGTCATCATCGAACAACAAAAAAGATAGAAACCAACGCGTGTCATTATCATGGCAGCCTCCAGAAATGTTGGTATTCGCAGCCAAAAATCGTGGCTAGAACTTCACTGGCTGAGAAAGTGAATACCTGAAATTAGCGGAGGTGCTGTCTCAGCTCATAATCCATCTCCTTGTGTAACGCTACTTAATTAGTTCCCTTCTGCAGCTCCTGATGGCAGTAAAAATTGTTACCCATTTCTGGCTTGTTTGTTTTGTTTTGCCTGTGTTTTTAGGGGGGGGGGGGGGGGCATCCTTTACGTCTACTTCAGACATCTTGAGGAATTTGGACAGTCCAGTGCGAGTATGAAGTCAGAGGTGTCGTGCCTGAAATTCAAATTCAAATTGCTCACAGTAATCGACATGTTTTTCATTAGTGGGATAAACATACTATGGGTCGGATATAGATGCGCGAAAAATGCATAAGCGCAAGCGAAGTGGCCACGACTATAGGGCCCTGTACATGGGCTCCGGAAACAGTGCCATGTACTCGAGACGACTTTGCCCTCTGTTTCTCTGGAGGCCCAGACAGTAATGTGTCGAAAAGGGTTAAGAAGTTGCAAGTCCCACTAGGAACAAAACAAAAAATTCTTTTTCAAACTGCACACTGGAACATTGTCTGTGAAGTGTTTCCAAGAAACAAATGGCTTTTTCATACCATGGGGATCCAACTGCCTCATCTACGACCCGAAAGAATATAGATCACGTATTTTTGTACTGTTGAGAAGGGGTTTATTAGGGGCGTGCTGCAAAGGACTATTAAAAAAAAAAACAGTTACCGCTCACCTCGTATGCAATTAGATTCTTGCCCATAGATAATTAAGATGGGTGTCCTTTTGATTTAGCTATGCTCGTGGGCCTCCATTTTATATGGCGCTCCCTAATAGCCACTCGCTGTGATATGGATGCCTGGCCTGCACGCATGTACTTTAGTGAAAGTATTCACAAATTTATTAAGGTTTTGAAATCACAAACATGTGCCCCGGGCTGGTTACTAAGGTTAGGGCCCTTGGTTGCGCTTAGAGAATTTTAGTGTGCAAAAGCCATACTCCTAGCAGTTGGTAGGTCTTATGTTTTTTTCTGCGATGTATTTTGATCTCTGTTAAATCCTAGCAATAAATAAAAAAAAGCAGTAACAATGTGGTCACGAAAATAATCTCACTAAGGTGCCCTCGTTACAAGCACATTCAGCGACTTAATTCTCGTATTGTCGCAAGAAAAGGATGAAGAACGTCATTCAGACCAAAGTGTTTCACAAAATAAATTGTCACTCTGTGACACGTATTGTACAATCTCAACATGTTGCGAAGACACTAAGCCTTAATTTTCCATTTTTATTGGGTTTCAGAAAGCCTGCTACCCGAAGTGGAATAAATGAGTGTAAACTGGCAGCATAAAAAATCTTACGCCAATATGCCATCTTCTTCGAAGCTTGAATTGCTGCCGCGTGCAACTAGAGGCGCGTGACCCGGGCGGCGGAGGTTCTGCGCAGCCAGCGGAGACACCGTATTCGGCACGCTTCAAAATTTCCCCCGGCGGTTCTCGGCTGTCCGCGGAGGGCATCGCTAAAGATTGAACGGTAAGCGCGGGCTGCTGATGGGAGTGACTGTACTTCAGCACACGGAGGCTCGCTTCTTTCTGTCGTCACTGAAGCTTTTCAGACCCGAATAGACCTTCAATGAGTAAGAAGCCTTGGCCAGCGTAGCCCTTAGAGGGACCCGAGAGCGAACCTTAGAAACTGGCGTCATTTTGCACTTGCCAGAAGCTGTATCGTTAACGAGATGAAGTGTAAATTAGCGAAAGCGTGATATTCTTCGTGCTTAGCCCATTCCGCCTCGTTCTCTTCGGTCTTGTTGCCGACGCAGCGTCATTGGAGTGAGCGCTGGCTTTTCACTGCTTACACATGGTCTCCTCGGTCTGTGAACTGCACATACAGGCCGGCTTGGGGGTACGCGATACTTACCGTCGCAAAGCTATACATGGGTAATAAGAGCCAGAGCACTGAAGGCTCGCAATAAATTCCGACCACCGGCGGTTCTTTAACATGCATTCGCATTTGGCTAAGGACACTGGTGGGAGGCCACCTTGGTCTAGAATTCATTCCTCCGCGCGAGCCAGAGCGACGGTTCGCAGACCGGTTTCAAGCAGCCGGCAAGCGGCACGCAAAAGAACAATATAATTGGTAAGGCAACCCTAACGCTTACTCTTAACCATTCCCCCTGTTACTTACGCGTGTTTGCGCGCAAGTCGCAAACAAAAGTCAATCTGCTAATGCGATGGTGTCTTAACGACCGGAAGGACTGAACTTCTATGCAAGGTTGTTAAAGCGTTCGGAAGCGTCAAATCACAAATTGAACCCCCCCCCCCCCCCCTTATTTTCCCAAAGTATTTCGAACCAGCTCGCACGTTTTCGAAAGGTTTTAGAATAGCTAACACACACTTCACGTATACGCTAGATTTTTAACAGTGCCCAGTGCCCACACCGACGCTAAGCGTGCTGCGGTGATATCTGTATACGGCAAAGAAGGTTCGCCGCAAAGGTGCATGGTGTTCATAATGGTCTCACTCGTGGCCTTCATTTTTAGACTACATAACTTTTTAAGCAAGGTTTAGTAGTAGACCCTGCATTAATGCCCGATATTTTCTGCCTTAATGACCTGTTCAGCACGCACGAAAAGGCTTTCGCATATCGTGAGCTCAAGAAGGAAGAAAGCCAGCTTCGTTGCAAACAGAGCAGCTTTACTTATTCCAATGTAGTGCAAAATCGGCCATCACCACTGCATATTGTCACTAGCGGCAACTACAGTATTAATCTAGTTGTCGGCTAAATAGTCAATTTATTCAACTTCACTTTGTTACTTCACGGCTTCAGCATGCTCGTCATGCTACTTCCTGCGCCGTGTAATGGTGCAAATGTGCCAAACATATTAAAGGTTTACCCTGTGTTGCCATGCGGAACCGTTAAGCACTCTAAATAGCACCTACATAAGAAATGACTGAAGATGTAGGCACGTAAAATTCCGGGAGCCCAAAGGTGCATCCAACACACTGCTCAGAATACAGTCAGGAACAAAAGTTTGCGGAACGCTACTTTGTGGAAAAACATTTATTTCTTTGTTGCCTTGCTAGTTTTTCCTGTGATTCAGCCCATTTTATTCACTATATGTTTGTCCAGTTACACAGAAATAAATAGTTTTCTACGAGCTCATGTCCCGCAAACGTTTGTCCTTGACTGTACAAAAAACGGTTGATGGAAGTGGGCCGTCACACAGGGCTCAGCCGGTGTTCAGCTCGAAGAAAATAAGCGGATGATGGCGGCCGCGTAGGTCACAGCCACTCGATATGGCAACTAAAAAATACGGCCAGTACGAATGTGCAACTTCTGTTATAATATCAGGCGTCCTAGAAAGCACTGCGCGTTTACTTCAATGCATTTGATTGGTGCGACTGCTCTCGACAGCACTAGATTTCTTTTGTTGTTGCCATAGCTGTTTCCGCAGGTTCGGCCCATTTTTGTTTTAGCGTGACTTTGTACACCATAGATTCGCAAAAGTGCCGCTTCCTCTGATTCAGGGGCGAAATGATAGCACCCCTAAACGTACAACCAAGATCACGGTGATGAACCGCGAAAAACCGTATGAACAGAGATGACAGGCAACGAAAGTCTCCTCACGTTGCATACTGCGCATTAAATCGTTGAAATTAAACATACCATATGCCTCAAGAATGTGGAACGAATAAGGACCACGTGCACTAGGCCACTAATGTCTAATAATAGTCCAGCACAACACTAACGCTCATGATTCTTCTAGCGCCGTTTACGGTTTAGAGTTGAATTCCATGTAGTCCCATAGGCGAGAAAGCGAAGCTTCATTAAAACTCGTAACGCATACCAGAATCGCAGTTGCGTAGGTTCGTCGGCGTGTCACCCTGCACCTGCACCAGAAAAGAGCCCCAAGCTTAACCGTTTGATAATATCACGTTCAGCAATGGTGGACGTCAAGAAAATCATAGTTAATGGATATCTCTATTATTCGCCCTCGCAGGCTGTCTCCGCTGATTCCACCTTCGCCTATCATCTCTGCCTTGGGCATAAATATGTCCTGGACCCAGATATCCGCGACAATTGAGTCTAGCGGTTCTGACCAGAGCATGCGGTGCGGGCGTGCGCGGTCATCGAGCCGTAGCCGAAACAAAGCTCCAATTATCGTCATCGCCTCACCGAATCCCACTATTGTGGCAAGTAACATCGAGCCGGACAATCAGCTGGAGATAAATGGCGAAATGATGACGCCGCCCGCAAGCCCTATGCAGTCGCAGCACTCCGCACCGAGAATGGCTTCTATGTCGGGACAGGCGCAAGGACGCCCGCCTGTGCGGCAAACATCTTCGGGAAGCTTGATCATGACGGCCAACATCAAGGTGACGCCCTCTGGGACCACGCTTCTACAGGACATGCCTGTGTCCTTGCTCAGCCGTCGCCGCCAGTCATTAGCAGGCTCCAGAGGTTGGTAAACGAATCAGGTGTACAATGAGAGATGGGAAATTGTTGTCTGGTGGACAATGCATGTAGCTGTTAGGAATAATCACCCGAGATAGCAGAGTGTTAGATTTATAAAAACACTGTGGTAATCAACTACTGGCATTATCAGAGATGACAGGTCGTTGGACGCAGAAGTATTCATTGGCAGCGCATAGTATTGACTACGAAAGTCTCTCGAGTAGTCAAGTCGTAATAAAGCAAAGAAAACTTCGTTTTTCTAATAATCATTTCTTCGAAAGCCTTTGATACGTCCCTTGACCACGAACTTTGAAAATAATATTTCGCTTTTCTTGATTGTACATAGTTGCTACTGCTCCGCCTCTTCACAATAGGAAGAATTGATTGCACACAGGGGCATCGTAAGAAATGTGACTGTGTGACATTCCTAATAGCCGAACAAAACGAAAAATTGCCCATTTATTTCAACTTATACAATATATCTTCAAAAACGTGGTCAGCGATTGTAATAAATTTATTGGGCTTATTCCTTCGGGCCAACTTTCTTCGAGCTCTTGTACTGACAAACGCCGCAATGCGCCACATTTTTTTGCGACCTATATGACGTCACTATCTACGACCCACTGTAAAGCAGCGTTGGTGAGCATTAACAGGACTTGATTTCCTTTACACTGTTCCCTCATCTGTCACTCCCAGCCCCGCAGGCGCGCTCAACTTCAGGACCGCCACCACGACGCTGCGGTTCGGACGTGCTGCAAGTGGTCGCCGTTGAAAGCGGTGAATCCTTGGGCCAAAGTACCATGGTCGGCATGCAAATGGCAGGCCCCGACCTCTTTCAGCAAATTCAGGACGCGGGGATGCAGCAGCAGGCCATGAGGAAGGGCAGAAGAGGCTCCCGGAGAGGCAGTCGGCAGAGCTTTAGTCGAGGCAGCGCCAGCCCTTCGCCCACATCTTTTGGTGTGCTCAGTCATTGCAGCGCAACACAAGGAAGTGCCGGTCAGATGAACTTGGTGGTCAACATCCCTACTCCCCAGGATCCCACAGGCAACTCGCTTACGGTCACCATAGTGCGGGACGCTGATTCCGCCGCGGAACCACCTGCCCCCAGCGCCAGCATGACCATGTCTGGCACTGCAGTCATGCGGCAGATGTAGTGCGCCGACATCGAGCAAGATAATTCCAAAATTGAGGATACCGTTTATATTTATGCAGAACTTTGCCGGATGGAAAGAAAAACTGTTTTCTTAACTCTATCTTTCAAAAAAGTTTGCGTTGTTTTCGAATGCAGTGGACACACACTTCTTTGAAGATGTCCACGAAAAACCACGTGTGTAAGCTATGAACAGCTTCTGTGTTGCTTGAACAGATGAAATTATTACACGCCAATAGACCACCATTCTGCCTTCAAATGATGTCTTGCTTTGTGCTTAGTAATGAGCATTATAATATCCTGTGCCTTGCCGAAATAGTGTTCTGAATCAGGGTACCATAGCGAAAATGCGTGCCGCTGATCAAAAGAAGGAAGGTGTAAAGACGTTTCGGCTGCCCCCACAGGACCCTTATTCGAAGAGTCAACGAGACATATGGGGAACCGAAATGTCTTTCCTCTTTTCGACATTTGGTCGATGCGTTTCGTCATGCCTTGCAGAGGAGGGAACTTCAGTGAAACTATACTCCAAATGCCAAGCACAGGAGCGGCGATATAGGATTCGGCCCTTCCCGAGAAGAGTTTCTGAAATTTTCTGAGGATATTTCATACCGATTCGAAACATTGTATGGCACACAACAGATCTCTGCCACCTTAATGTCTCTAATATTGGTTGACAGTTGCATTTGCTATGCATATGGCTGAGCGTTCTTTTTCTCAAATCTCTCATTTTTCGAATACTGTTAACCCATTTATAACAAAGGCTATGTTTATAACAAACGCTCGCTCCTTTCGAACGTAATTAGCATCAAAGCATGCATTGGCATATTAAGCAGCGATACAGAGGATCAGTTAAAGAAAGCAATCGTAGTCGCACTGCTCGAGTCTAAAGAACGTAAGCTCACCCAGCTGTTCGAAAGTACGGCCGTCCCACCTGCGCTGAGGCAACTACCTCTCCTGTGATCTCCTTAGAGAATTTCTCAGCCCCACAACAATTAACAAAAAAATCAGGGGACGCTCAAGCTCGGGCTTAAAGTAGACGCGAAGCGTCTTTAACACAGACTTTTCATTCTGCGAATACTTTATTTTTGCTTACGTTGATTTTGGAGGAAACTACCACCGGTTTCCTATACTTGTTAGAGTGGCATATTCCATCGGTTCGAATCCCTGGCTCAAATTAACCTTTAGCTTGACTAAAGAGTGATGCTAATTGGGAAGCTCAAATGATATTACCACTGCACGTATGAACGCTGCACAAAATATGGTTGCGTCACAGTTTAAATACAGAATTAGGTGAGTTTTTTCGTCGATTTCATAAACTTACCGTAAACTGGTTGTTGTTGTGGCTGTAGGAAGAAGGAAAAGAAAATGAACGGGCCTGCTACTGGCTCTGTAGCTAAGCCACCTCCGCTGCCTCGTGCGGACAGGAGAGAAAATAGAGAAGAAAGGTAAAAGAAGAGGGAGAGAAAGACGCGCGCCGCAACAAGAGCCGCCGTCCACCACCAAAGCGGTGCCGGGTGCAATGACGGCCTACAATTCAGATAAAATTCGGTGGCTGGCTAGCCCCCGCCGCAAACGGCGTTGACCTACCGTCCCAGCCCCGTTGATAGGAAAGGAAAGCCGCTCTGTCACACTTCTCCGTGGACACTTCAACCGCGTTGTAAGGGAAAGGAGGAAGATGGAAGTTGGAGACATTGGAGCAGTAGTGGAGGACTTCGGATTAATTAGACTCTCTAGGGTTCTTTAACGTG
The DNA here is from genome assembly GCF_055883805.1 of Amblyomma maculatum. NCBI lineage: Eukaryota > Metazoa > Arthropoda > Arachnida > Ixodida > Ixodidae > Amblyomma > Amblyomma maculatum. The sequence goes on along the minus strand of NC_139347.1, from coordinate 61,199,969 downwards.
CCCTTAAATCGCACGGAACACACCTATATCCTTCTAAATTGCCCGGCGGATCCTTCCTCCACAGGGTCCGCAGCACTCAAGACCTGGGAGAACCGGAAGTCCACACTCCGATCCGATCTGAGGGCCCTGCTCGGCAGAAGACCGCCACCGGCAGGGTCATCAACGTCATGTACAGCCATCACAAACCTTTTATCGCGGGTGGGGCCTTGCGGGAACCTAGAGCCTTTAAACACCTTGTCTCTAATAAAGTTTTCATCACCACCACAGCACGTGCAGTGGTAAGACACCCGACCACTGTGCCGGAGTACCTGGGTTCGAACCCCCGACCTTGGCGGCTGCGTTTCGATGGAGGCGAAACGAAGAGGCGTTCGTGTGCTGTGCGATGTCAGCGCACGTTAAAGATTCCCAGGTGGTCGAAAATACTCCGTAGCCCTCCACTACGGCTCCTCTTTCTCTCTTTCCACTTTCACTCCCACCTTCCTCCCTTCCCTTACGGCACGGTTGAGGTGTCTATAGAAAACAAGTGCGACAGTTACCGCGCCAGCCTGCCACATAGCTTTGTTTGGTTTGGTTTGGCGTAGTGCAAAGGATTCGGTCTCGTGCGGTGACAATTTGCTGCGTTTTTCTCTATTCCATCAAGCTTTCACATGGTGGAATGCGATAATCTATCGAAGATGGTCGATGGCGTGTGTTTTTTTCTATTCCGGAAGCAGCGCGAAATGTGTCTTTGAGCCGTGCAAAGATAACAACAGACGTCGTGCGCTGGCAGGACCCGATGTTGCACTTGACCGTAAGCAGAAGTTTGCTGTGTACACACATACACTTCACATACACTTAGTTTGATTTGTGTGCTTGAATGCTGACCAGTTGTGCTCTCAAAGGCGGGGATAGATCACTGGCAGCACTTTCAGAGCTTCTTGTTTGACATTGAATTTATTCCATTTCAGCAGACCATGTTCAAAGAGCTACCCTCTGTCAAGAGATGGCTCCCAAGTGGATGTGAGCGGCATGATCGCTCAATTAATGCCGCATCCCTAACGGGAATCGCAATATAGAGTGTTCAAAGGCTGTCGCGCTGCAATCGAAAAGTGTTTTAAATGGAATCATTTAAGTGCACTTTTGAACGGCGCTTTGATGTGAGGTCGTAGCAGCTTAGGAACACAATTGGATGAGTCGCCAAGTTTGTCTGGCCGAACATAGCACAAACTAAAATTACCTGTGCTTGAGAGGAAAATCACCCACCAAGCACGGAGTTCGTGCGTACGCGGCTGCTTTCACTCCCGACTGCCCCACGTTTCGCAGAATGTCGGTTTTGTGAAGGCTTTAAAAAAAACAAAAAAATACTCGATGTCTATAATAGGCTTGCATGGACCCCCTTTCCTGCATGCCTAAGTGATGTATTTCAAGCGTTTTGCATAAGATTTGAGATCCTCTGCAACGGACCATGCGCGCTTGGAACAGAAAATTAAATGCACGCTTACCGAGACCATGTGATTATTTTGCAAGGTGAGAATTGCTAATGTGTACCTGTGCTAAGGAGTGCTACGTACTTGTGCCTGAGTTAAATAAGTCTAACGCAAAATTTGAGGCGAAAACTGCACAACAGGCAGCTCCCGGACGTTCTTAGAAGGGAGTAACGGGTGGAAAGGACGCTTTTTGCCCGCCAAACCGGTTTTCTTTCGGATGTGTTCTATGTAGCTGAATACAAAACGAGCCAACAGCCACTCACAGAAAAGAAAGCATGGCGGATTTGTTTTTGTTTTTTTACGTGTGTGTGATCACAGCAAAATAATGTACTTGTGGAAACAATTGGCTAGACAATAAAAGAAGACAAGCACATGGCGCTGTTAGAATCCGAACCCACAACCTCCTTATTTCGTGGCCAGTGCTTTACCGGCTGAGTTAAGGCGACGGCTATTCAGTCTTCTACTTAGACATTCATCTGGCGTGTAACCTATCATTGAAGTGCTCGCAAGCGCCCCCATCCTCCATAGCGGCGCACGTGGAAGTTCTCGTCATACCACAAATTCCACTTAGAACTTGATCTAACGGGGACGGTAAGAGCAGTGTTATAACCTTCTTACTGACTGAATTGCATCAAATTCGAACCCTCGTTGAATTAAAATTAGAATGCATTTATTCATTTTGCCCTGCTCCACTGAGATATTTGAGAACCTTATATTGTGCGATCGAGTGGTGCACACCGGTTAAAGAAAACAGAAATTGGAGAGTTAACCGTTGCCTCTTTGGATAAAGTGCTATCAAAGCGTTGACGTTCAATGCGCTGGTCTCCGAAAAAAATGCGGCACCGCCGTTGTGAGCGAAAAATTATGAGCATGGCTTTGGCATGTGGTACTAGGCGCAACGCTGCCATGAGTGGGTGCTGACTGCTCGCAGGTCTGCCTGAAGTCATGCGACCATAAGACAGATCAATTTGGTTGGCGCTTCCAACTTGGGCCTCTCCTTTCTGATCAGAATCCCTCTTTTAAGGCTCTTAGAATCTGAGGCAGGCACGCTACCCCTAGGCCAAGTATGCAGGCATGTTTGTACGGATTGGTTAAGAGGGTCTTTATATCTATGTCTAGTGGACGTCCGTATAAGTCTGGCGCTTAATATTGTGTATGAGATATTAAAGGAATAAATTAAGGGACGAATAAATAGTGAATTAAAAAGTCCATATACCCGATCGAGGATCCACAAGGAGAGTTGTTAGGCAACAGCCATTATTGCGCTGTCGTGTCATACCCTTAAAGGACGTGCTTAAGTGTCCTTGCGGCGACCTTTCACCTTCATGCGCGTAGGCGGTCTTACGTGTCTCGAATTTTGGAGCGTTACGTGCTATTCGAGCATTTCCGCTAGGCTAGCACATAACTAGGTTCTGCAGGCATGCACAAGCGGGCAGGAACCTGGTTCATTTCTCTGATACTTAAAGGCAGAACTGCATGCGCTGCCAGCATTTCTCTGGCTGTCTGTCAGGTAACTACGACGGCATTAATCACCTTCGAGCTGATCCGTTACAATAAGAATTGAAAAGTAGGCTGAATGGGACATTTTATGAACGCCGTGGAAGAATAGGAGGGCAGAACAGAAGAATAAATCTGCGTGCCAAAAGCTATTATGCTGCCTGCTCTTCTCGAGGGCTCCAACTTCGTCGAGAAGCTTGAGGTTTCTTTTTGTTTCGTTACGTGGCACCCTATACGTATACTGTTTTCAATAATTATGGTTAATACCATTCCCACGTTCTAAGCTTAATTCGAGTTAAGCACAGGGATGAAAAAACATACAGGTTCAGTTTATTTGCTGCGTTAGCACTACCTCATAAGCGCGAATGAAGTGGTCATGACTATAACCTCACTATAGCGGGCCCTACGGCGGTTACAAATGCATTCAGCGCGCTTTGCTCTTACGTTCGAGCAAGAGAAGGATGAAAATAGTTACTCAGACCGAACTGTTTCACAAAATCAATTGCCGCTCTGTGAGACTGCACTATCTCATCATCCTACTTGGGCACTAAGTCGCCTTTTTATCGAAAGTTAGGAAGCCTGCTAGCCGAGATGGAATAAACGCATGAAAACCGGCAATATAAATAATTTTATTCATCGTGACCCCCATCTTCTTCGGAGCCGAAACTGCTGTCGCGCGCAGCTTGTTGCGCGTGACCCGGGCGGCGGCGGCGGCGGTGAGCCAGCGGAGAAGCCGTAGTCGCCACGCTTCAAAATTCCCTCTTGCGGTTCGCTGTTCTCGGCTGTCTGTTGAGGTCATCGCTATTGACTTAAAGGTAAGCGTAGCGCAGCTGACGGGAGTGCCTGCCCTTTAGCGAACCGAAGCTCGTTTCTGTCGCTCATCACAGGAAGCTTTCGAAGCCTGAGTTATGCCTTCAACGGGCGGAAAGCGTTGGCCGGCGTAAGGACATAGAGCGAACCTCAGTGACTGCCGCCTTTTTACAGTTGGTAAAATCTGTTAGTGAGATAAGGTGTAAATTAGAGGGAGCAGGAGCAGTATATTATTCGTGCCTAGCCCATTCCGCCTCGTTTTTCTTGAACCTTGTTGGCGACGCAGCGCAACGCAGTGCACTGGCCTTTCACTGCTACCCATACGGTCTCGGCAGTCTTTGAATTGTGCAAACAGGCTATGGGTATGTGAGACTTGTCGTCGTGAAGCTGCTCTTGGATAACGAGATCCAGGATTATGCGGGCCCCCTATGAATTACCACGAAACGTGGACTTTAAACAGGCATTCACATCGTCGTTCAGCCCCACCGTGCAGTGGTATAGGGCGCTTGACCGCGGGATCGATTCTCGATGCGCGATCGAATCCCCGCCGCTGCGGTTGCGTTCCGACGGAGGCGAAAAGCTAGGCGCCCGTGTGCTATGCGATGTCAGTACACGTTAAAGATCCCCAGGTGGTCGAAATTTCCGGAGCCCTCCACTACGGCGTCTCTCATAGCCTGAGTCACTTTGGGACGTTATAACCCACAAACCAAACCAAACATCGTTCAGCGCACGGGCGTACGGCCGCCTCGGCCTGGATTTCATTCCACGGCCTTGTCTCTGGCGCTGAGCAATAAATCCGCAACTGAGCCAGAACGATGCGCTCTCGAAACTCATTCCAGTAGCAGGCAAGCGACACGCAAAAGGCTTCATAATTGATCAAGTAGCACCGGAGCTTGCTCGTTAACCTTTCTGTCTGTCAACTTGTTTGCGCGAGCCGCCAACGGTGTCCATCTGCTAATGCATGCGATGGTGTCTTAACAAGAGGAAGGGCTGAGCTTATATGAAGTAGCGTGAAAATATTCGAAAGCGCTATGGCACGCACTTCATCTAGCGAGAAGCGTCGATTTATGAGTTCATTGCGCTCTCTGTCACCATACGGCATGCTACGACGGTAGGCGGTTACGAGAATGAAGCTTCATCGCCATGATGTGGTCCGTTTGCGCAGGGGGGTTCATAACGCTGTTACACGTGACCTTCAAGTCTAGGCTACGCATTTCGTTCCGCCACGTTTGGTAGACCCTGCATTAACAGCCGATATCGGCTGCGTAAATGGCTCCTATATTGTGATCCCGAGCAAGAAAAAAAAAAAAACAGCTTCATTACAAACGCAGCAGCTTTTTTTTTTTTCTTTTTTCCAGATTTCCATAAATTCGGTTATCACCAGCATTTGTGTTGCTAGTTTCAGTCACAGTATAAAACTAGCTGCCTGCTGAACAGTCAGTTTAGTTATTTTTTTCTCTGTTACTTCAGAGCTTCGCATATGGTCGTGGTGCTATTGCCTGGGCCGTGTAAGGGTGCCAGGTGCGACAAATATGAAGGCTTCGCTTTGTTGCTATGAGAAACCGGTATGTGCGTTGCCATGCGGAGCCAGTATGTACGCTGAACTAGCTCCATAGCCCCATTCACATGGAGCCGACAAGGGAGGGTCGAGTTGGGAAATTGAGTTGAGCGAACTCGACCGTACCGGGTTTACATGAACCCGACCCGACGAGTGCAGAACCGGCTCTGGATGAGCGGCGATTACGTCGGCATCTACAGTCGAGGCGAAGAACTGGCAAACGGCACCCGATTCCGGTTTTTCCCCGCGCATCTCTAGCGTTTTCCGTATTGTTCTCCTCTCCTACTGTGCCCCGACTCAACCCGACAGTGTTTACATGCTTCCTACAGCGGGGACGAGTCCAGTCAACCCACCCCCTGCGCGGGAGTTGACTGGACTCGAACTGTCGTCTCCTCGTCCCGACCCGACGAGGTTTACATGAACCCGCGGTAACCGGCTTTCGACCCGATAACTCAACTCAATCCGCTCCTGTCGGGCCGCTCATGTAACAAACGACTGAATGCGGAAGCACGTAAAATTCCGGAAGCGGAGAGGTGCACCCAACACACGTTCAGGTACGGGTAGCGGATGACGGCAGCGGAACGTCAAACTGTTCAAGCAACTATAAACCAGGCGAATGCGGTCGGACAGCTACAACAGCCAAAGAATATGGCCCGTAAGAAAGCGAATACCGGCTACTCTCAACGGCGCTATTTGTCTTTCAATGTCATAACTATTTCCTCAGATTCGACACATTTCTGTTTTAGCACGGCGTTGCAGACCATATTTTCGCGAAATGCCGCGGCCTATGTGATTCAGGGGCGAAATAAGATACATCCGAACGTAAAACTAAGGTCACGGTTAGAAAGCCATTTGGACGGAAATAACAGGTATCGAAAGCCGCCTCTCGTTGCGTAGTGCGCATGCAATCGTAGAAATTAAACCGACCTGATACCTGAATTATGTGGAAGCACCTCAAAATAGTGCAGCACGGCATTAACAATCCTGATTTTTCAAGCGCTGCTTACAGTTCTGAGTTATATTCCATATTACCACAGAGCAGAGAAACCAAAGCTTCGTTTACAAATTTGGGAACGTTTACACCAGAAGTTCAATTGGATTAGTTAACAGGTGCGTTCTCACGGCACCTGCACCAAAAAATGAGAGGTCCGAACTTGACCGTTTCGTAATATCACGTTCTGCGGTGCCAGGCGTCAAGAAAATTGCACCTAATTGGTATGTCTGGTCTTGCACTTCGCAGGCTGCCTCCACTGACACTACTTTAGCCTATCATCTCTGCATCTAGTCTTAAAAATGTCCTGGACTCAAGTATCCGCGACCATTGAGGCCAGCGGCTCGGACCCGAATATGCGGTCCGGTCGTGCGCGGTCATTGAGCCGTGGCCAAAACAAAGGACCAATTATCATGATCTCCTCGCCGCACCCCACCATTGTGACCAGCAACATCGAGCCGGACAACCCACTGGAGATGAGTGCTGAAATGATGACGCCGCCGCCAAGTCCCATGCAGGTGCCGCACTCCGCGTCGATGATGGCTTCTATGGCAGGACAGGCGCAAGGATGCACGCCTGTGCGACAAACGTCCTCGGGAAACTTGGTCATGACGGCCAACGTCAAGATGACCCCCTCTGGTACCGTAATCGAGGCCAGCGGCTCGGACCAGGGCATGCGGACCGGGCGTGCGCGGTCATCCAGCCGTGGCCAAAATAGAGGTCCAATTATCGCGATCGCCTCCCCGCACCCAACTATTGTGACAAGCAACATTGACCCGGACAATTCACTAGATATAAGCGCTGAGATGATGGCGCCGTCGGCAAGCCCCATGCAGGTTCCGTACTCCGCGTCGATGATGGCTTCTATGGCAGGACAGGCGCAAGGATGCACGCCTGTGCGACAAACGTCTTCGGGAAGTTTGGTCATGACGGCGAACGTCAAGATGACCCCCTCTGGTACCGTAATCGAAGCCAGCGGCTCGGACCAGGGCATGCGGGCCGGGCGTGCGCGGTCATCAAGCCGTGGCCAAAACAGAGGTCCAATTATCGCGATCGCTTCCCCGCACCCAACTATTGTGACAAGCAACATCGACCCGGACAACCCATTGGATATAAGCGCTGAGATGATGACGCCGCCGGCAAGCCCCATGCAGGCACCGCACTCCTCGTCGATGATGGCTTCTATGGCAGGACAGGCGCTAGGATGCACGCCTGTGCGACAAACGTCCTCGGGAAGTTTGATCATGACTGCTAACATCAAGGTGACGCCCTCTGGTACCACGCTCCTACACGATACGCCTGCGTCGGTGCTAAGCCGTCGCCGCCAATCGTTGGCAGCCTCCAGAGGTTGGTAGACCAATCAATCAGCGGTAAAACTGGGTGGGCAATTGTTGTCTGTCTGAACAATACCCGCAGCCGTTATGAATATTGTCTGAGAGCAGAGAGCGCCATTATATATTTTACAACCACTGCAGTGTTCAACGGCTGGCATTATGAGAGATGAGAGGCCATATGACGCACAAGTGATAATCGGTAGCGCATAGTATGAGCTGCGAAAGCCTCCCAAGTAATCATGTCGTCATAAAGCAAAGAAATGTTGGTTTTTCTATGGAATGTTCGCATTTATGCTCAAAAGCGGGTTTCATCAAAAGGCTTGGATATGTGCTCCTGACCCTAAACTTTCCCATCGAGGATTATGTCGCTCTAGTTTTACATCATTGTTCCAGCTTCGCCTCTTCAGAATACGATGCATTTGTTGCGCACTAGGGCATATGGTAAGAAATGTCACTGAGTGCCGTTCCTACTAAAACAATAAAAACGAAAAAGACTCTTCTACTCCCGCTTATAAGGTACAGCTTCAAAGAAAACGTCAGCGGTGGTAATTTTTAAGCCGCTCATTCCTTCGGGTAAATATTTTTCGTGCTCGGGCATAGCGAAACACTGTAATGCACCGCTTTTTTTTTGTTTTGTTTTCACCCTGCATTGCGTGAAACACTACCACACATGGTGAGCCAGGGTTGACGAGCATGACTTTATTCTTTTTGTTTATCATTAATCTATCACTCCCAGGTTCCCAAATGTGGTCCACTTCTTCAGGACAGCGGCCGCAAAGTGGCAGTCAGAACGTGCTCCAAGCGATCGGCGTCGCGAGCAGTGAATCATTGGGTCAAAGCGCCACTGTCGGTATGCAACTGACAGGCCCCGACCTCTTCCAGTAGTTTCTTGACGCGGGGATGCAGCAGCAGACGATGAGGACAGGCAGGCGAGGCAACCGGCGGAGCTTAAGTCCAGGCAGCGCCAGCCCTTCGCCCACCTCCCTGTCTTCGCTCACTCAGGGCAGCGCGGCACAAGGAGGCGCTGGGCAAGTGAACTTAGTCGTCAACATTCCTACTTCCCAGGACCCTACAGGCAGCTCGCTCACGGTCACCGTAATCCATGACGCTGGCTCTGCAGCAGTACCGCCAGCCGCCAGCGCCAGTATAACCATGTCTGGCACTGCAATTATGCGGCATATGTAGTGCGCCCTCATAGAGCCCGAGGATAATGCTGAAATTGAGGACGCTGGTTATAGGCGACCTGCACTCCACCGGAGCGAAATAAAAATTATTTTCGTAACGCTATATCGGAATTTTTTTCATTTTCTTTTGCTTCCGATACACACGCTTAGATGTTCACCAAAAATGCACTTGTGTGAACTAGTTTTCTGAATAGCTACAGTGTTTCTTGAACGGGTGAAATTGATTAGGCGACAATAAAACAGTGCCTATGAGCCGATGGTGTCTTGCTGGTTTGCATCCATAGCGCTGAACTTAAAGTCGACTGTCTGATTGGGATGACATATGGCAAAAATAAATGGCGCTGACCAAAAGAACAAAGGTGGAGACATTCTGGCTACCCACGGTAGCCTTGTTCAGAGTAAACGAGGCTCGCATGGAGAAACGACGTTTACGGTATTTCTCCTTTTGGTCTGCGCCATTAACGTTCGTCTTACCTTGCGGGAAAGTAAAACTCTGCTTCACCTCCCTACCCGAGAATGATTTCTGAACTCTCGTATTCCATGCTTACCGACTCGAAACATAGTATGGTACTATGTAACAAGCCTCTGCCACCTAAACAGTTCAACCTCGCTACAAAAAAGCTGACGGGGCGCATAAATATGCCCAAAGTACTGCCAGATTAGACTGCACAATCGGAGAAATTACAAGACTGCGATTTACAGGTCTGTTTTCACTAACTTCGTCGTCATTGTCACCTGTACTATACCATCATCGTCATCACTATTGTTACTATCATCATCAGTAACCATTACGCCCGTTTTTGTTTTGTTTTACCTCTCTGTTCATGGCAGCGTCCCAGCATCCACTCTTTCCACTCCTTCTATTCTTATTGCCGCTCATCTCTTCTCTCTTATATTTCATTTCCGGTTGCTTTTAACGGTGACCATGAACGGACTTCATCCACGCGAAAGCAAAGAGCGCTTCATATAATGGCTCATGCTGCAAGAAAAAAGCTTTATTGAAAAACGTTTGACAAAAAACAGGTCCACTGGACTTTTATAACCGCGTCTGGCAGGCAGGGAGATGCACAATATTTATGCATTTCCTTGGTATGACAAAAAGATAACAGAACCGAGGAATGTGCTACCAGATAAATTAAGGCTTTGGAAAAGACAGCTAGTCCACGAACGAGCGTGTGTGGAAAAGAAAGGGCGTTTCATTAATCAAATATACTAATGTTGTTCTCAAATTATATACCTCAATAACTGTGAAATGACAATACCTCAACAGCCATTGCTGAATCTCGTGTTGCGTGTGGCCCCTGTGTTGTGGGTTTTCCACCCCGATTTCAACTCAACTGAAAAAAATTTTGTTTTACGATGGACAGACTGTTTCAATAGTGAAGTGAACGTCGCGAGTACTCTGAAAAAGAATGCCACGGTCCTTTGAGCGAAAGGTAAATTTAGCCGTGCATCTAAACCATATTTCATAACTCACGATATATTCAATGTAGTCAGAGCAAAGTATGAAATTAATTAACGACTGTTTTTACATGCTGGCTGATCAAACCCGTCTCCAAATGAGATGTCCAGACTGCTGTCGCGTTTTTCTTTCTTTGTGACAGCAGCTTTTGTTTCATCTTTTTTTCAAGCACGTTATAATCCTTATGACCTAATTATGGCTGTGCTAAACGAAGCAGCTAACGAAGCCAACACTAATGAACGCTCTGAAGAGATTTCTCGCTGCTAATGACAAGCGGCTTTCTTACAGTATATATATTTTTTCGATGTCCCTCACACAGTGATGTCCACTTTAACCTGACAACATAAACCGTGCGAGATTATACAAAAGAAAACATTTATGTAGGCTTCAGCGTTTTTCGGCAACAAATTGTCTTCAAGCGCTAATTAATAATTCTGACACAGGTATTAACAAGCAGATGCAAGTGCCTGGTGAATGACCATGTAAACTGGCTTTTGTTCAATATAAAAAAATTGCCGCCCCCAGATTTTATTGTAATTTCATCGTTGACGCTGTCATACTTCATTAGTTTAACAAAAATTAACTTTGCCCATCTTCATATACAACCAACAATACAAAAGAGCAGTAACTTTCGCGCACCGTGCTGCTGGCTGGCCGTTATGCTTGTCAACATTCGGCGCTTCAACGTATGCCATGCAGGCTGCAAAACAGAGTGCGCAGCATTTCTCGCCATCGTTTGAGGACGATTCATGCCACACAAGACAAATTCTCTCCACTGTTCATCAGCTCCCTCGAGAACGCAGTCACATGTACTTGTCAAGCCACACAAAAAGTATCAGGACTGATTTTTTTCTAGCAAAAGAGACAGAACGCAAGGTGACCTTCTCATAGGCTGATATGTTGGTGGGGAATTCTAGATACATACGAAGCGACCGGCCAGACTGGGCTCAAAACGAGATGAAACACAACGTGTATAGAGCACATACTACACATTTGACCAACCTAACTAAATGGAAGCATTTTTTTTTTTTGCCAGATATGTGCGTTATCATTGCAATAGCGGAGTGGCACAGCAACGCGCCAGAAGAAAAAAATATGTAGGCGATGTTTTCACCTTCCAAGCGGCAGCGCTGATATCGAGTCAAGCACAAAAGGTGCGTACTCCTCTCGCAAGATTTGTTCGGAGGTACAGAAAGCATAGTGGGTCAGGGATAAAGTATGTGCGTGTCTTTCTAGGTCTCCATTTGAGCATGACGGGCACTGCGTAAGGGCCCATCCCCTAGCGGAAAATTTAAGAATCATCTTTGCGATTATTTCCTTTGAATGGGTTTGATGTATCTGTGTTAAAAAAGGAAGAAGTCCTTCCTTTCCTTGAATGAAGACACTTCACTAACTCACTTTCCTGCGCGTGAGATGCGCCCGCCGCAATCACCATATTAAAGTTAAAACTCGATTGAACGAAGTTGAAGGAAGCCGTGAATTATTTCGTTAAATTAGGAATTTCGTTAAAACGAGTGAGGCATTTCTCGGTCCTATAATATGGTGTATTCGATTACACAGTGCGGCGGTATCCAAAAAGCTACCGCGTCATCATACTTGCGAATCCTTAATGATCCTAAAATGAAATGCGGCCAGCAAAAATGGCCGGCGCTGGTAGCACACAAGAAACAAAAATTGTTACTCATTAGGAAGAGCGCGAGAGGTCTACCAATTTATTTTCCACCAAAGAAGTCTGTGATCTTTGCCTGAGTGCGCTTTGTGAGCAATGACCGCACCGATTTCTCGCAAGTCTGAAGAGCTACGCAGCACTGTAGGCCTAACAAGATGAGCTTGTTAGAAGCATGCACTCAAAGGCACGGGAAAATATCCGCAGAAGCACAATGGCAAGCGAACCACACGAAGCACGCCAAAAAAAAAAAGTAAGTACCGAAGTGCAACACCGGCTCATGGAATACGACATGAGACCATTTTTTTTACCGCTGGTACCATCTGCTGAATTCAACTGAGCACAAACTTTTGTTTTGCGCCGCGCAGTTTGAAAAAAAAAGCGGAACGAAGGTGCCCCGCCCCTGCTATCGTGGGCTCGCAATCAATAAATTCTGGCATACTCGCTACAAAATATACCAAAATAGCCCCTTTCCACCTTCATTTTTCAAAAAAAAAAAAAAAAAAAAAAAGATTCGTTAAATCGGGACAGATCATGGAATTTATGTCATTATTTCGAGTTAGTCAAAGCCATGGATCCTATGGGTGTCTGAGGAGGAATTACGATATCTTCGTTAAATCGGGACTTTCGTTAAATCGGGTTTCGATTATCATGTTCTGACTGTATGTGATCAGTGACACATAACTTCCTTGCCCTCAGGCAGTCGAGTGCACAGGAATATTGAAAAAATGCATTTCAAACAAAATACTAAAAGGCGGCGGTCTTTTTTCTTTTTTTTTTTTTTTTTTTTTTTTTTTGCAAGACTGCTGGCACACTCACTGAACAAGGCTCCATTTGCAAGCGGTCAAAAAGAGAGCTCTTGTTCACACGGGCGTCTTGTAGCGGTTTATAGCAGGCGTGGTCTGGCACTCAAAGCGTTTGTGGGGCTAACAAGCGTTCTGCGCATTTGCAGTAACGCCAGCATTAACAAAAGTTAGCATAAGTCTCTCTAACTGAACCGGGCGCTGAAACGCGAAACAATTGTGCCTTGCTATCTGTATGAGGTCTACAGAATGGGAAACAAAACGCCTCGATGTATACAAAAAAAAAAAAAAAAACAGCGATCGATTATTGCAACCAGCTGCTAGATATACGAAATATAGCTGCCTTCCGAGAAGAAACTGGCTAAAAGAGAGGACAAGATAGTTTTTCCTTCAACTTTGCCAAACATGTACCGGTGCGGACAAAAAAATTGAGGTTATTTGCAGTATAATAATTGTGTTTGATTGCGATATTCAGCACAAATTACACACGCGCGGAACCCACACTACGCTTGCGCTAAAGAAAAAAAAAGAGAGAGAGAGAAACTATCAACTTCCTCTTCGATCATTTCAGTCATTTTTTTTTTTTTTTCTAAGATTACAGCGTTGCCTACAATAGACAGTTTAACCCCGGGGTTCCAGACACGCGGTTGGATCCCAAAATTGTGTGATGCGTTCCACCGGCTCCGAAATCTCCATCCTTTGTTCCGAAGCACGTGCCACTTCACGAGGCATCTTTATCATCAGACTCGTTTTCCGACCCAAATTAACTAAAAGACTGTTGTATTAACTTATGTACCATTTCAGCAGCTCGGATCTGAGCCACTTTGAAGACTGTCCGCCGTTTGGGTATAGAATGCAGCAAGCGCTGCTTTTAAATTCTACGAAAAAATGAGAGAATGTGTTCTTGGAACGAGGCATTTTGTTCATTTTCATTTTATTGTTTAAAAACGGTTTAATTTTGTTATTGGTAATATCCATTACTTTCTCATTATATTGCTTGTGGCTCGCAAGGGAAGAAATTTTTCTGAATGCGGTCCGCAATGGATAAGAGTTTGAAACCACTAGAGCCATTCAGCAAGCTCGTTTTGAAAATACTTGTGACGTCACATATAGGTCACAGTACTGCCTTGTTTCGCACAACATAGTTTCGGTTTCTTTTTATTGGCTTTTGTGATTTGTCACGATCTAAAAACTACTCGCTGCAGAAAGGAGAGAGAGAGCTTGAAGCGATATAATGCGATCATCAAGTCAACTGAAAAATTACCCACAGAGGCACGTTGAATTTTCACCGCAGAGGCCTAACAGGCCAATGTAGCCCGACGTTTATCCGATGATAACACAGTGCCCCGGAAAGTACCGCCACCCGTCGACATTTCTAGTAGCGCAGCATGTCCGCCATACTAACCAAACATCATACAAGAACAGTGATGCTCTGCCCAAGCTTCCAGAAGTGACATATGATCGACGAGCCTACATAACATCATTCAGCTTCAATATGGCAGGTTTCTGCTCCATTCGCGCTCCTGCTCCACTTGGCATGCAGCTTTCGCCTCGCCCACTGGCGCATGGCCTATCCATTCTTTCGTAGCTCGTACGAACCGCCGATCGATACCGAAAGCGTGAATCTTTCTTCAGGCATTTATTCGCACGTCTTGTGAGAGAACAACATTGTTTATTTCGGTCATTTATTGTACTAAAGATACCAAACCACAGTCGCAGAATATACATTTAAGTACACGACGCTGCAACGTTAAGGCGAAAGAATGTGTCTCGTGTTAGTGACAGTAACAGTAAGATGACCCTTTTAGTCCTTCTTATCATGGCCTCGACTGATACGATGCTGCTATATTATGAGCAAAACATCTCGCGTTGAAACAACATGAGCACGGCACCCAAGATATGTGGTGGCCCTACATCATCGTTTTTACTTTAATTTCCGCTTGAAAAGATCCATCTCTACAGCTTTTTACTAAAGCCGCAGAGCGCGGTATATGTCACCATTCGAACAAATCGCAAGATTGAAGACTGGCGAAAAGCACGTGATAGTAGCCCTTAAAGAAGCATTACCAGCTTAATCTGCTAATCGATTTCGCTGTTCCTACCCTCGTAAGATAAAAGGCCATGAACGAGCCCGGGTTTATCGAACCCGTACACCGAGTGTCCCATTGAAACTCTTGTGCAGCAGTGTAGGAAAGTCGTGTTGTATATTGAACTGCAATTTCATCGGTCGTTCGAAAGTTTGAAGTGCTTCGAATCAGAGTACGAGGTTGTGACGGCCCTAGTACGGAATGACAATTGACCGCCTGAAAGTTGCCGAACTCGGGTTCATACCGGGACGATTAGCGGAGGAATCAACACCATAACTGTTTGTTTAATCAAAAGTATTGATTCCTGAGCTGCTGCTGCCTGAAAGATGGTCTGTTGATTATGTTGTGTGGGTTGCGACTGTTTCGTGCCCTGACATCTACGAAGCTTGCAGAGCAGACAGGAAGGGCAGCGAACCTGGAGGGTCTGGACTCGCCATGTAGAGCGAATAAACCTACCTTGGCTCTGACAGCTCTATCAAGTCGCATGCAGGACGGGGATCGAGGGACCTTCTAGGTCGCTTCTTTTGCTTCTTAGGGCATCAGCTCTACTCGGTGCAAAGCCGCTCACCGTTCTGCCCAAACAAATGACCTTCAGCCCTTTGCATCGGGTGAGGGAGTTGTCGAAATTCCTCCTCTCTGGACAGTCGGAAACCAATTTCGCTACAGCTTCCACGGTGCTTGCCCGCGGTAGGGTGGCTGGAATGCCCGCGGTTAACACGACTGTCCAGTGAACAATATGGCAACGCCCAGGGAGCCCAAAATTCAAAGGTTTATAGCTTCTATGCCAAACCTTCCAATTAACTACGCAAATGTTATATCGTCGCGTAGCCCAGGCCAAGTGCAATAGACACAAGTGTTATATCATTGAATAGCATGCGTTGGATATAACTGCACTGGACTATAATTGTGGATCTTATGTACCGTTCACAGCGATTAAAAATTGTACTTTACGCTGCATCGTCATATGTCGTTGGATAGTCCATGTCAAGTATAATTTCATAACACATGACTAATTCTGAGTATTAATTATAGCTAATTTATTTATTGTGATATACTCCACACTGCTTTACACTACAGCATCAAGGTCTGAAGCGACTCAGGCTAAGGGGTTCCGTAGTGGGGGACTCCGGAAATTTCGACCTTCCGGGGTTGTTCAATGTGTACTGACGTCGCATAATACACGGCGCCTTATAATTGTAACCCCGTAATTCGGAAACGCGCTAGCTCCCCAGGGGCTAAGACAAAAATACTTAGTAGAGAAGCCTGGGAAACCCTTCTGCGGAGCGAGGGCCCGACTCTTCAGAAGCAAGCCATCCGCCTGGCGGAAGAGGCCGCAAGGAACGAAGACCACTTTGCCTGCCTCTAATCGCTGAGGTCGCGGCCCCCGTCCCTTAGGCCAGCGTGCCGGGGGCGGGGAGTAGGGGGCCTCCATTCTAGTTGTAATATAAGTTGTTCACACACATACATATACGAAGCTGACCCCGCCGGGCGTGCGGCCCAGGCGTCCGTGCGGCGCCTTTCATTTGCCGCTTCCTCGAACGCCGCACCACAGAGCAAACAGAAGCGGACACAGATGTCTAGGAGGCGTTAGCACAGCAGGCATCAGCGGCGTTTGAAATTGATTCACAGGGTAGAAAAGGCGCAGTATCTGTCAGAATTCTTCGCGGTCACATATGCACCACGCCGTAAAGGAATGGAGGAAAGTGGGAGTGAAAGAAGAGAGGGAGATAGAGGTGCCATAGTGGAGGGCTACGATCCAACTCGCCTTCTGCCAAGAAACCACCTCGGATCTGAAGAGAAGCTTTTTGGTTCTCCTACGCCGTTCAGCAGCCGCTTTACTATTCTCCATGGCTGACTGCTTAATGGCTGCTGCGCGCCTCTAGCCATATATATAAACCACAAACGACGCAGATGGCGATGCGCAATGGCTCCTGCGCATCAGAGAGAGGGAGACTGTCGGCGAGGCGATGGAAAGCGCGCGGCGGCCCCGGACTACACCACCTAGACTACTACAAGGCCTGTGCAAGCTGTGATATCGTAGTGAGATCATACTGAAAGTCGGCTTCATCCTACGCGGTTGCGTTTTTTTTTATTGCGAAAGCAATATTACTTTCACTTTTCAGCCCTTCGCGTAGTGAGGCGGTAGCTACCATTGACCTTTAGCGTAACCTTTGACGCACCGCCAAGCACAGCTGCGCAAAAACAGGGGCCCCAACTCGCGCCGTCAACTCGCGAGGTGGTAGCTACCAAACGTGGCCTAACTCCCGCTCCCTCCCTGAGGCAGCGCTACAGCCGGAGTGACGTCATCCCATCTGCTGCAAAAACAGGGGCCCCAACTCGCGCCGTCAACTTGCGAGGCGATAGCTACCAACCGCGGCCTAACTCCCGCCCCCTCCGTGAGGGAGCGCTACAGCCGAAGTGACGTCATCCCATCTGCCGCAAAAACAGGGCCCCCAACTCGCGCCGTCAACTCGCGAGGCGGTAGCTACCAACCGCGGCCTAACTCCCGCTCCTACCGCAGCTACCGCCGAGCGGCAGGTGGAACCAACGCAGTCTCCAGGGATGCTTTCATTTCTGCTGGCGTGAAGAATGCCGTTGCAGCCGGTGCCGGAGCGGCAGTTGTACATTCTGCCTTAACCTCCCCCACAACCAAGTATATCGTTGCGGCCACGGCACTCCTTACCTCGCTACTGTTATACATAAAATAACCAGGTAGCACCCCGCAATAAACAATAGTTGAACCATATGCCGTGGCCAGAGTGAATCACTGCATAACCATAAGCATAACCACAAGCACCACAACTAGCTACACCACCAGCTGAACTTAGGCGTAGCCATAGCTATTGCTTTCGCAATTACCAGGCTTGTAAGGCTGTAAGCCACTGCAAAGTTTTTTTATTCAACGCTGCTCTGGAGCTACCTCTTGGAATTTTTAGTACTAGCGATGAAGAGGGTTATACTTGTGTTATCTGTGTTATCTAATATTGCCAGTCTTTTGAAGTATATGAGAAGTTTGACACAATCCACCTGCCATTTATTTCAATGGCAGAAATGAAGTTGCGAGGAAATTTTCACCTTCATTCAGGGTTACTTGAATAAACATTGACAGGCACAAATTTCATCTCAGAGCACATTTACTGTTACATGGATAGATAAAGATAAGAATGGAACGCAGAGATATTACTCAGAACGGTGACCTTGACAACATTTGGTGTAGCTTGTCTTGAATACGAGGTCGCTTTCACGGAAGTGCTGGTCACAAAGCTGTAACGTAAATATAAAAAAAGCTGCTTAAGCTGGGAGCAGCGATTACCACGAGTATACTACGCAGCGAGCAGCTAACTCGGCTTTAAACCAGTCATTTACTACAGCAACTACGATCACGTGGCCACTAGCGAAATAAAATTGTTTCGATAAGAAAATAATTTAGGTTGCAAAAGAATTTTGTTCCGCACTCAAAACAGGGCGAATGCTACTCGATTATTTGTAGCTGTGCTGTCCAAATTGTGTGCTCGATATGGGCACGTCTTTTAATACACTGTGCTAAATCAAATAGTGCTGAATAGCAGCACGAGTATAAGAGCCGAGTCCGACGGAAACTTGTACACTTGCGCTTTGGATCCATTGGCATAGTTAGAGCGACAGTTTAGCGCACAATAGCCAGACATTGTAGATACCTTGCTCGCAAGCGCCTATGCAACACAGATTAGGAACACAGCAAACAGGCTGAAAACACGCACACTCTGGCCGAGTCGTTCCAGATCACCTTGCTTGCGTACGCTTGCGCTCGGCGCCGCCGATCTATCCTCAGATCTCACTGTCGTGACGTAGGGTTAGTGGAAAGGGGGACTTGCGCTGGTCTTTTCTTAGTCTAGGTGGTGTTGCCCCGGAGTTCCAGCTGTGCGCCGTGTAAGGTCACCGGCTCCTCGCGCATGCGCAGCTTGGCCTTTCCAGAGCTCCGCGAAATGGCTTGGACTATAGGGTAGTGTTGCTTTCGCAACAAAAATACGGTCCTTATCGTGAGCGACAAATCACGAGCTTATTTTCACGGGCAGTATTTTATAGTTGATGAGTGGCATGGCGTAAGGAAAGCGTAGCAGGACGTGGCAGAAAGTTAGGTGGGCAGATGAGGTTAAGAAGTTCGCAGGGGTCAAGTGGATGCGGCTAGCCCAGGACAGGGGCAATTGGAGAAATATGGGAGATGCCTTCGCCTTGCAGTGGGTATTCGCCGCGAGATCGACCTAGAGGCGGCGCCACCGTCCCTCCGGTAGTGTTATAGTGCCTAGAGTAGTGTGGATCGGCAGCCGGCGGCGCTCGCAGAAACGCACGCTGCGTAGGTCTGCTTCCGAGTTTACGGAGGGTTTGTTGGCGACGAAAACGTGTCTTCTGCAGTATTCCTGCAATGTTGCAGAAAAAAAATCCAATGATTTCGCCAATGCAGCAGAAGAAGCGCGGATTTTAGGAAAATAAAGCACGCAACCACCAGTCTTCTAGATTTACTTTGCACTTTTCTTGCGCTGTACCGCGCTCACGCGCCTAATACTTAAGCCTGCCTAATGACAGCTTTATTTTTCTTATCGACTTTTAAACAGTTTGCGCGTGTCACATGCGAGCGAGACAGGCGATTTTAGTGTCAAGCTCACGCAGATACAAGGTTCGTGCTCTGACCTGCAGTACTTTAGATTGAATCGAGAGAGCCTGTTTCATAATATCGTACTTGACTCGATATTAAGCAAATTAAATGTATAGCACTGGCAGCTTACTGCATGGCGAGTTGCTTTAGACTGAGTGCACGTCAACTCTGGCCCAGACAACCACGCACAAGTATTCCCCAAAAATGAGATCACGCCGACACTATACAGAAAACCTCGCCGCACAGGAAAGCTGATTGTTCACGTATACAGCGCTGAGTGGATTAAATTTGCCGAGATGCTTTTTGCGGCCACTGTCATAGAATGTGATAGTGTATTATTGCATGCGCCACTAACTGCGTAAACGATTTCCTGAAACCGAGGAAAAAATAAGGGATTTCTGATGTGTGTGATGTTAATATATAATGGTAAATATAGTTATTTTGTTTTGCAATGCCAATAAATTTCACCGTGTGGGAGAACTTTTACACACTTGATAGAACTTATAATATTCAGCGATTAATTTTCTGTAACGTTAAAGAGCAAGCTACGAATTACTCGCTGCGAAGCCATCGTTAAAAACTGCGCATGGGCACTGTTATGTTCTGGGAAGCAATTTTACAGGCTGAAAACTTCTTTATCACTAATTATTTAGCTGTGACTAAATCTTCTGCGAAGTAAAAATTAAGGTTGCTTCCAAAACAGGTGCTGGATATAAAACTATTCCGAAAGAAATGGAGGGCATCTTATCATGCGACTATAAAAATGTATTTATTCCAGAAATAAACACTGATATTTAAGCCCGCATGAAGCTGTGTTACTCCCATTGTCAGAAACGACGAGTTTGCTCGGAAGACAGCACTTGGACGAAAAGGGATTATAATGATTATAATTGGCTACCAGTAACGTACATTAAGCTAGGTGTATTATGTAATATTCAGGGTAACAATTAGGTGCAGGGAAGATGTTTCCCAAAAATTCGAGCATTTCTCTAAAGCAAAATGTGCTCACTACCACTTTTACGGATGCACAGAAGCCTTCAACAGCAAAAAGAAAAGAAAAGAAATGCATATTGGCCCGGTTTAACGCTCGAAAGCGGCATCGGCTATGACGGGTGATTACAGTGGCTGGTTTTGGTGTCGTTTTTTTTTTCATTATTAACACCGCATTTGCCACTTGGGATTGTTTATTGTGCAGTCAAATCCCACAGCAGAGGAGCGTCTTTTGAAACGGTTGTGATTGACTCCACCGTTCTCGAAATCAGCAGTCGAGCGCCCTTACCATTGAGACACCGCGACAGAGGTTTAAAAGCAAAAAAAAAAAAAAAAAAAAAAAAAGTACTGACACAACTCTATCGTGCATACAGAAGGCATAGCAGGCATAGAGTGGTCTGTTCAAACTGCATTCTGCTATATGAAGCAGTCTGCGGTGGCACATGTTTTAATAGCTGCGGTATTCCAAACAGAAACGGCAATATGCAATTTCTGAGCGTTTGCATTAATTTTTATTGACGGCAGCGACCTGTTTTGCTTTGACACGGCGAACGACAGTACCACTTTGTATGAGACATTGAGTGTCAAAGGATCTCAAGCGCCGAAGACCGCGATGGATGATGTCCTTTCCAAGCATGACATACTCGATACGGAAAAGTATATATATTTTTTTAATGAAGCGTGGGGTTATAGACCGTTCATATTTATTTTGCAAGAGGCATATAGGTAAGCAAAAGTTCACAGGAACCGCGAAACAAACAAATACACTCCTACACACGCCGCATGAGCGCACGTAAATCACTGCGGGCTGGCACGCGACGCGAAAACGCATCCACACTGAGTAGGTTTCGCCGCTGAGCCGCAAGGTGGCGACTCTGCTCGATCTCGAGGCCAATAGTCAGGCTGGTGATGATGATGATGATGACGTACGATGACTGGTCCTCGGGTTGGGTGACGTCACGAGATCGCCTGACGTGGCTGTTTCCAGGCACTGTCAACTCGGGCTTCCCCTTTGAGATGGCAGGGTTGATCGAAGTCCAGCATTCAGGACCTTTGAAACCCGAGTCAGGCACGCTGCACATAGGCCACGAAGGCACGTTCATAAGACTCGTTTAAGCGACGCTTTATATCTGTGTCGAGTGGTCTTACACACCGCAGGGCTCAGTCCTCTCACCCATCCTCTTTAACATCGCCCTAACTCCCTTAGCGCGGATACTCGAAACTATACCTGACCTTCAGCACGCAATATACGCAGACGACATCACACTATGGACTACTAAGGGTTGCCCTGGCCAAGTTGAACAAACTTTGCAATTCGCTACAGATGCCATCCACACATATACACAGGCTATAGGTCTTGCGTGTGCACTGCAGATATCTGAGCTCCTAGTCATCAAGCCTTCCCCACGTGCCCCAACCATCACCGTACTCCTTGACAACGCTCCGATTCCCAAAGTACCACGGCTCCGACTGCTGGGTCTCCATATTCAACAGGACACTAGAACCACCTACACCATACACCTTCTGCAGCGCCAAATCAACCAGATAACACATCTCAGTCGTCGCATTTCAAGCCGCAATCATGGCCTCAAGGAAAAAGACACTTTAAGACTCGTAGACGCCCTTATCGTTAGTCGACTAGCTTACCACCTCCCCTGCCATCACATCACCAAAACCCGACTCAATAAACTTAACGTCCTACACCGCTCAGCCGTTAAAGCTGCCCTCCATTTACCTCGTCATACCAGTACGATTCGGCTCCTTCAATTAGGCATCCATAACAATGTTGAGGAGATCATAGAGGCGCACCTCTCCAGCAAACAACGTCGACTCCGCACATCTACAGGCACTCATCTCTTGCGCTCAATGGGCTACAATACCCCTGATCCCTCACCTCATACACCCATCCCTCCGCATCTGCGCAGCCTCCTCGAGCTCAAACCCCTCCCACAAAATATGGATCCCGAACACCACAAAGGTCGTCGCGCAGCCCGTGCCTCATATTTTTCCAAACAGTACTCTACACGCCAAGACATCATCTACACGGATGCTTCACACAATCCGGACATTCCTCACATCTGCACTGCTATATTCACGGACATTCGCCGCTCAACATTCAATGCCGCCTCCATCCACTGCACTAGCATCGCCGAGGCCGAATGCTTGGCCATTACACTCGCAATTGCACACATCAGTCAGTTGCAGACTCAGCACACCACAATATGCACAGACTCCCAAGCAGCATACAGATATCTACTGCGAGGAACCCTCCCACACTCATCTGCTAAAATATTATCTACTCTACCTACCCCTCCCGATACCATCACCATCACAAGGGTTCCTGGGCATGAGGACATCCTCGGAAATGAGCGCGCTCATGCGTTTGCCCGAGAACTAATTAACTTCCGGACGCCGGTGGATGTCATCCCCAAACCTTCATTATACACCACCATCCAACCTCTTGACTACAATACAATTGTTCACTACTATCTTCGCTGCCGTGCCACGTACCCGCCACCACATCTCACGCTTTCTCACATCGACAGCACGTACTGGCGACAACTCCAAACACATTCGTTTCCATCTCCTCAATTTGCCCACATATTTCACCCCACCCACCCTCTACCATTATTTATGGGAATGCCCACATCCCATCCGCGTTCCTCCCGTCAAACATCCCGCCCCCTCCTCCTGGGAGGCTGCCCTTCTAGCCACGCAACCTGCAGATCAGTTACGGCTGATCGAGCGGACTAAGCTAGAAGGAACAGCCAGAGGGCTCCTGGACTAAGAGGTCCTCCTGGGAGTGTTCACATTTTTTTTAAATAAAGTTTTTCCTCCTCCTCCTCCTGGTCTTACACATAATGTGACTACTTACTATACAAAAGGTCCCCTACCCATTGAACCACTGGTGCGTAACTAAGACTCACTTCCGATTCCGCCTCAATGTCTCTGGTCGAAACGGAATGCAACGAACCGCCTCTTCACTCCCGCCGTTGGCTCTAGCCAGACTTATTGTACGCATCCTTTTTTTTTTTAGAGCACAGATCTATGGCGCCTATTCCTGCGTTTCGCATCGTTGTCGCCGTTGTGCCTCGTAACCTCAGCCCCCCCCCCCCCCCCTCTTCCTCCGTGGCGACGGCCGCGCGTGTTCTCAGATTGCTGCGGCGCGCACTCTTGCCACCACCGTTCGCTGCGTGTGCCCCCCTCCCTCTCTTCATGCGTGGCGGTGTTCTCCGGTTTCCGAAGCGCCGGCTCGCTATCAGCGGATCACGATACGTGCATCCCAAGCCGATACGCAGAGCCACGTTGCCTTGACTCGCTAGCAGCGTCAGCGGCATCAGTCTGTTGCTATCTCTTCACCGCACACCGTTCCTATGGGCCCACGCGCTGCCTCCCGCAACCTTCAGATAACTTGCTTTCTTCATTTCTCCGACCACAAAGCTTCCTTCATGAGAGTCAAAACTGTTAGTGGAGTGTTTCTTGGAGGAAATTGAGTGAAAAATTGAAAAAAGTACTGTCTGTAATTGCATGTTAAAGATCCCCAGGTGGTCGAAATTACTCCGTAGCCCTCCACTACGGCTCCTCTTTCTCTCCATTCACTTTCACTCCCACCTTTCTCCCTTCCCTTACGGCGCAGTTCAGGTGTCCACAGAAACAAGTGTGACAGATACTGCGCCTTTCCCTCCCTGTGAACCAACCAATCATACATACATGTCTTGCTCGAAATATTTGTCTCGATCTATCGAAAAGGTGAAACAGCTGATGAGCTGCGCTCAAATTTTGCGTTAGGAAGTAACGTAATTGTCGGCATTTTTTTATTATCTGAACGCACAAGTACTTTCCCAGCACAGGCATCGACCGCCGAGTCGATAAGCGCCGTATGACGGTGCGCAGCGCTGAAATCAGCGAGAATATACACGCATGCACCGAGCGAACAGCCCGGTATACAGCATTCACTGCCAGTCTGTTACGGGAACCACATCCAACCGTCAACAACGAGATTCTTACAAGGCCGGCGCATCACCTTCTCTCCCAATTGCGAACGTCATGACGAGCGGATAAGCGATAAAGATTCAGCGAATAAATCTGCGCACGAGCGTAGGTAAGTACTCATACCTGATCCTTCCCTTGACACGTGGAATGAAGTTATGAAGTTACGTCCAGCGACGACTGGATCACATAGACCGGATATCCAATCCCGATCACAGACATCCAATTCCGAGCCGTGGCGTGGGCTTGTCGGCTGGGATCTTCATAGTCTCGGAGGCATGTGCTGACCACCTTTCCTTTCCATAATGAAGTTGTGCATCACGAATCACTTCATCACTTTTTCCTTCGGCCTTCTTGAGCGCTCTTTCAGATAAGCAGAATTTAACAATACCACCTCTGAGAACATAGCGATGCACTCACAAATGCCGGAGGTTAAAATGACTTTACCAGAGGCTAGTGTATTTGTACATTCTCCTAGTAGAAGCCTATACAGGTATGCCAGTTCGCTCTGTCAGCTGCTATAGTGCATGGTTTGATGATAAGGCAGTACCTAGTTGAAACGATTTTATTTACCATATGTTGCACATACCAAAGCATGTTGAACTAAACAAGAAACTTGTCGGACTCGGAGGAACTTCTAGCTAGTTGAACAATTACAACGCTTATTAGGGGAAATAACTGACAATGCAGCATACATTCATTGCAATGCTTTAAAACTGTATCTCTTTCAAAATGATATTCGACACACTTTTGCCTCTTTAAAAGTACCATCAGTTAACAAATGGCCACCTTCATTCATAGAGTCACTGCCAAATGAGAAAATTACTTTCGACAGTTTTGTGCACAGACATGTCTATGGACTGCACTGGTCACAATGCTGCCTATTATCTCCACTCAGGCCTAACATTTCCAAGCGCATACGCATTACAATACATCAGGTTCAAGCTGGCATTTCATATTTTATTTTCCCGTAGGATTGGCAAAGGTTTTTACCAGCTAAGGGAAGACCTTACAAGTGCACTGTGAAATCAGCAAATGGGTTTTAGAACTTTTGTTGACATGTATTCCTGTGGGGCAAAATTCTAGCTGCTGCCACCACAGGCCTGGCCACTGACAGCAGCACTACTGTACCTTGCTTACATCACAGATTGGTATTTACCTGCAGCTGGAAGTGACTGCCATTGTAGCAGTTAAACAAGGCCTCACAATTAGCTGAGAGCACTGCATGGAAGTCGATTCCCAGGATCCTGCGATAATCCATACAATTAACTGAAAACATTTTATTAGGTATCTTTCTAAAGAAGCATAGCTTTCAACACTCAATTAGAAGGATCTCTAGCTTCTTCACACTTGGAGTTCCTGTTTGTCAGCAACTGCTGAAAAGCAGAAAACTTGCTCAATGGAGAGAGAAAATGAAGCATATATACACAGTGATGAAATTGCATATTTATTTGCAAGCAAGGTAAACATGTTAAAAATACATTTCTTTCTCTGCGGTACACACTTGGAGTTCCTGTTTGTCAGCAACTGCTGAAAAGCAGAAAACTTGCTCAATGAAGAGAGAAAATGAAGCATATATACACAGTGATGAAATTGCATATTTATTTGCAAACAAGGTAAACATGTTAAAAATACATTTCTTTCTCTGAAGTACACACAACACTAGCAACAGTGCTCATCATAGAAGGCTTCAGCACTCTTGTATAAACAGCAAATATGGACGGAATGTGTAGCTTCAAGTAAACATCTTAAAATTACAAAGCTGTGCTTGGAGGAATTGAAATTAAAAGCTTGTTAGTATCACTGAGAGATGTTTCCGTTTCTCATCAAATGGTTCAAGTAAAGCATCCTCATTAGAAATAGAGTTATTACACCAGAATATGTTCAATGAAAAATGCTGGTGCAATAGCTAAAAAGTAACCTGAGATCATTGTTTTTTCAATAGTCCACTTAGGACTGACATCAATATGACGGTAAGAAAAGAATGTGACAGGTTTGAACTACTTCAAGTTATTAAGCCTAAAAGTAAAGATAACTTGGTTTAAACCATGATACACATATAAACTGGTAAAACTGTCTGAAGAGTTCGATGTGAAAAGCAACAATTTGTAAAAATAACCACTGATTATTTACCAAGATAAGCGAAAGGCTGAAGATAATGCATTAAATAAAAAGCAAGATTTAAATTGTAATATGTAGTAATAATTAGGAATGTGATAAAGTATAAAACAAAATCACATCAAAAGAAAAAATATAGAATGAAAACAGTTCTGGAAAATATTTCAGAACTGAAAACGAGCACACCTGCTACAATGTCAATAACATTGTTAGCAATTACATGTCTGCAGTTAGATACAGCTTGAGAACAAAGCAGGAGACGCCTATCAAAGGAGACCTTCCAACCAACAGCATTAAGCAGTTTTTCAGACATCACGGATAATTGTTGTTTAATTGCTTATCATGTTAAATTATTCCATGGTTTTAATCTTCTGTCAGGCTAGCATTCTAATTAATTGAGGCCTATATAATGATAGCATCATGGAAATCTGTCAACAGAGTTGGCTGGAGGGCTTTGTTTAAAGGGCAGTTGCAATTCTTTGTTGAGCTGCCCCTAACTACAACTGCTTCTAAAGAGCATGTACAAAAATAGACTTGTTTTATGCTCAGATCAATGTTCTTCCGAACAGCCCAGACAGCACAAGTTTTTGTGAGACTGTCTCTACACGACCTAACAAATGTAGATAGGTCATAAATGGTTTACAACCCTTATGTAACAAGTATAATGCATTGTGGGCCACTGGTGGGTCGTGTGTACATAAGAGCTGCGCAGCTACAAATTAGCATCATGTGATGAAGCTGCGAGAGAGCTCAGTAATGAAGCGTGCTAAAAGCAGACATGCAATGTCATCCCCTCATGGCACAAGGAAGCTGGTATTGCCATAAAAAAACTGGACAATAGCCCATCAGTATACCACGATAAACAGAGACTGAGATTCCTAAAAATGCTTCCACAGTGACAGCATCAGGCACGCCAAGGTTGCGAAGAATGCCGAGAAAGAGTATAGAATCAACAGCCTTAATCTGCAAGCTGATGCTGTGCAAATTGCTTTCCCAGCTGTGAAATCGTACATACACACCGCACAGCTCTGTAAGCTTGTAGAGCAAGAAAACCAACCTACATGCATCCTACATATGGAGCTTTCTCTAGTACCGACAGCAAGAACATGCCGACATCAATGACAAAATAAATCTGTTCCAAATTGCAGTACTATACAGAGCACAAAAAATGTAAATCAAGGGATGTACAAGTAGCTGTCTTTCAATATTAGACAATACATTGGATCTTGCTTTTGAACGCTCAGGTTTCTAGGAGTTTCATTAACCTTATAAAAGTCTCAAGATCTAAAAAAACTTCCTAAGCGTTGAACACATGGCAAACCTACTTGCGGTAAAATTCCACCAGTCATGTATCCAGGTACCAGAACTGACACCTGCTAGTAACAAGGTACACTTGTGCAAAAAGAAAAAGGATATAAAAACAACCTTGGTATTTTCAGGATAAGAAAGCATGAGAGATTACTGCTCCAGATTTCATCATCACTGTCTTGCCACTGCACTTTATATACACAAACTGTGTGAGACAAAGCTAAAAGCAAGCTGCTGAATGTCAAAAGAACTTACCACTGCAGCTGTACGTCACCAGGCCTTACACATAATCATGAAATAACAATGAGATATTACCTCATACTATCACTTTAAAAAAATGCTCAAAAATTAGCTTTCCTAAACTTCCTAAGAGCATTTTGTGCCCTTAGATTTCACAAAGGCAGCATTCCATCATTTCTTTTAACACTGTTTCATCAATGTGTTTATTTAATTAGTAGCGACAGATACAAAAACTTTCTATATATAAAAAAAAAAGGTACTGCAGAGTTATGGCTCCTGCAGTGCAATCATAATGACACTATTCTGATAATAACTATATAGTTATAACAGCCCCATAACCATGAAACAGGAATGGTAATATATTTTCTACACTGCGTGTCTGCGATACTCAACGGCAGTTATTCCACGACAGCTGTAATTAGAAAGGGCGACACACAAGAGCCTCAAAGTTCAACCTGTGCCATATCAGCATGTTATGAGATTGTCTAGGGGTTTTCAAATAAACATATCAAAATGAGGTTTATGGGAGAGTGGGGGGGGGGGGGGGGATGCCTGGTTTTATATGGAAGCAGCAAGTAGACTGTGCCACTATAGGCACACTTCAGCAAAGTTGCATGTCATGGAGCAGTAAAACCCACTTATAGCAATATCGAAGTGCCAAGGAAACACTATTGTTATAGCTGCAGATCTTTTTTTTCATAACCCTGTTATAATGAAGAAGAAATTACAGATTTCAAAGCATCTAATGACAGGAAAATATTTTAAAATGTTGATTCCTGTGCAGAAAAAAATCTGTACCAGCCAGCTTCTACCGATTCACACGATATTTCTTTCACATATCTCTGCGGGGTGCCCATAAACTGGGCAGCAAAAATGAAGTCTATCATTACTAAGGCCACAAGTTTCCTGCTGATCGTCACTATCAGCATAGGTGACAGTTGAAACAATCGACTCATTGGTGAAATTTTTTTACTGTGTCATGGACATGCACGAATTCTCCAAATCCCGACATGCCACGATCATCATTACATCGGTGGGAGCTTCACATACTTTCGTGTCGCATTCCAAACGAATCCCACTTTCCAGAAGCAAATCTCATTAGTCTGAAAGACTGATGAAACAGTGACGGTGGAAAGAAATAAGAAAATCGTGCTCGCAAAACACGCGAAGCTCAGTAACACCCAGAGTTGCATATGATGCACATAACCTATGCAGCAATGGAGCAGCACCAGCTCCAAGAGGTGTTTTTTAGGAGAAGCACGCCCTTGGAAACATTAATAATGAACCACTCCACTAAAGAAGACTTGGAAAGTCGCAGTCTTTTATAAGAAATTTACTCTGCCATAGGAAACGCAACAATGGCCCGGTTAGTGTTTTATGCAATATACTGTTATTAAATGGTACTATTATACAAGTTTCACTGTATACTGCGCCACAGCCAAGTTATACAGAGGACCAATGGCCAAACCAGGTTTTATCTAGTAAGAACTTAAATAATAGCCTCAGTAACAACATAGTTTTGCGCAATTAGATGTTAACTAATTATATCCTTGTCTGAAATATACTCAGGCTTGATTTCTTTCAGCAAAAAGCAAGTGACAAATGCTTCTGCCTTTTTAAATTTTTGACATATTTGGCCTCACCTTAAGAAATGTTAGCTGTCTGGATTAGTTTGATTGGTGAAGTGGCCTGGCAGAAGTGATGATCCCAGGCTCAGGGCTTGAAGAAAAAAAGCTCTCTTAATCTAAAATCATAAATTGAAGGTAAACGCAGTGTTCTTACAACTGTACAGCAATATTCAGATCAATTTTAACCAGTGTTATCTCTTTGTTTCTCAAGAAAAGTGAAATATTCTCCAACTTGCTGACAACTCTAGACGTAACAACTTTAAATTATGGTACCAAAAAAGAAAAAAAAAAAGCTTTACACAAAAAGTTAGAGGCAGCAGAACTCTGTTCAACTCCATTACCCACCGCTGTTTTATGAACTAAGCTTCAGCCTAGTGCCAAAGGAACAAAAATATAAAAGTAATACATATGCTACAGTCTGGAAAGGAAATGGCTGTCAACACATAAGCTCAACACCCTTTATTTCCAGCGGACATCCCTGTGCACCAGCTAGCATTATGCTCATTATAGGTAAGATGATAACTAGTGCTCCATAGTGCATAATTACTGCTCAAAATTTTGTTCACAAGGTCTTTGGCAACCTTCAATCTCAACTACTCAATTATACACACGATTTACCAATGTAGCTTTCCTTAAAAGGTACAGCTTCACTGTATAAAAGTTCCGGCTGTTTGAACTCTGCTGATACAGGCTGGCTTGTGATCTAACATGTAAAGCAATTTTGAGCTACCCATGGACAAAGTAGTCTGTCTGTACTGTGTTGGGCCCTGTTTAGAATGCGTGAGGTTCACAACAGGGAAAAACATTCAATCATGTAAACATCGAATTTGAGGGAAGCACCAGCTGCGTATAACAAATGCAAGCTTTTACAGTGCAAACAGCAAGGTGAGTGGGCTCAAGCTGCATCTGTGTAACCTACATTACTAAAGGAGGACAATAATACTATCTCAATATGCATTAATACAGCTTCGAAATAGAGAATGCTGCCCTTGTATAAACTTTGGGCATATCAGAACTGGCAGTCTCACAAAGCTAAGTCTTGCGTTTCTTGAACCCATGGCTTGGTGGATTAAAAGGCTGCAATGCCACGTAATGTGCTTATTCAAATGCAAGGTAGTCATGATTAGGTGAAGTGCTTTGCACAAGTATCAGAGGAGTCTACAAAAGCAACAACAACAACAAAAAAAGAATCTGAGCGTCTGCAAAATAGCTTTCCGTCAACAACACGTGTGCATATCATGGTAATAACATCACTGGCCAATTCTTTACTGCCAGCCAGGACACCAAAGTTTTCTTTGCTTCTCTCTCAGAGTAGTGATGGTTTGGGTTGGTTAATGAGGTTTAGTGTCCCACAGTAACATTGGCTGTGAGGGACGATGTAGTGGAGGTCTCCAGAAATTTCAACCACTTGGCGTAACATGCACTGGCATCGCACAGCACATAAGCGCCCTTTGTTTCAGCTCTATCGAAGTAAAGCCACCGTGACTGCGATCGAACTCACGTCCTCAGGATCAGCAGTAGAGCGACCTAACCCCGAGCTACTGTGGCAGAGTTCTTGTAATAATGAAGGCAAGTTGTTCAAGTTCAAATAAAAGCAGAGTGTCTCTATGCCTGCTTGTTCATCAAAGGCAACACCACTATTAAAGCATGAGATGACATAAGTGGATGAGGCACCAAATGCTGGCGAAAAAAAACAAAAACGCACCTAGTGCTACTGATGACATGAAAAAGGCTTGGAGGCTGCTCTCAGGCTGAGGCAGTCGAGAGTGAACCCTTGGCACTCGTCGTCGACTGGAAACTGATGTTGTGAGGTGTCATGCTGTGGGAGTTCTTCATGGAGTCGATGGAGTGATGAGAAACTGATCGTGATGCATTCAGGCTGCTCAGAGTTCCAAGCTGGAAAGAAAGCAGAGAGTCCCAAATGAATGAATGAAGAAACAAAAAGTCACCATGACAAATAAAACTGATGACTAAAAGCTGCAGACTAATAAAGGTAGGAAAGTAGGAAGCACTTTTATAGAAAACGTGGTAAACATGCTCCCCAGTGCTAGAGATAAATCGCACCTCCTGCATTATTCACATAAACATGACAGATGCGGGTCGACTAAGGCGTCAGGCACAGCAAGCTCAGCTGCTTGTCTGCACGAACTCGATCTTGGCGAACCAAGACTTGTGCAACGGCAGCAATGCCAAGCCTTGAGCAGTGCAGTGAAAGCATGAAAAGACGGCATCCAAGATCGCAGCACACCGCCATTGCCTTTGGAGGTGCAACCGTGCCACTAACAAGCAAGCTCTAATTTTTCTTTTCTTCCGCTAATCCAATGCTCTTTACTTTGCCGTGTTTACATGTACCTCGCAGAGCTGGCCAGGAGAGTTAACCTACCCTCTTGAGGCACGTTAGCTTTACTTGCCTTGTCGCCTGCTCTGAGCAACCTGATGATAATTGCGTGTATTTGACAAACTGTTTTTTTTTTACCCAGACTTAACTCGGCACCTCTTGAGACACTAGTTATTAAAATATACATGCTAGTTGACATTCAAGCAAGTCAGACCATGTTGCCCTCACTACTGACTGATGTAGTGCTAAATGCAAACCATAAAATGGTTCTCTCGGTTAAGCCGCTTACTTATTTGCACAGAAATTTGCTGCCCACTTAGCAAGAGAACGCCAATCTTTTTAATACGTATGCGCACAATTCTATCAAAATTACAAAGAAATCCTCATTGCCTGCAACTTCAACAACCTAAAACAAGCAGCTTTTGTACACGAGGTACTGGTGGCACCTGATGAAGTCTATCTGCAGAACAATTAACTGCTTTACTTTTGAAGGTGCGATGATCAGGGGTGGAGTGAGCAGACTATTGAGATGTTTCTTGACAGCCTTAACGATAGTGATCACAGAAAACATTTGCACAAACTGTCCTCAAAGTTAAAAACGTATGGTTCATGCCTGCCTCAATAACCTTATCTAATTGTTTCGCGGATATGCACCAGACAGTGCCCCCAGAATCAGTTACATGAAAGCTGCTTGTATACACAAATTTATTTTATTTATTTATGAAATACTGCGGATATGCCTTATGTCCAAGCAGGAGAGAAAGAGTACATAGGTGAGAGTATACCAGACACCAACAAGCTCGAAAAGGCCAGCAAGAGCAACCAGTTATACAATCTATGCAATAATGTCGAAAAACACACCAAATACATGACACAATGAGACAAAACAACACAATGCACAGCACCAAACAGCTGCAGTACATCAACCAAGGAGGTTGAAAGAATTGGGAACTGGGGGGTAGGGCATTCCACTCAAAAACTGTTTGTGGTAAAGAAGAGTATTTACATATGTCGGTGCACAGAAATGGGTGCGAGACAGAAGCTGTGCTTATGGCGTGAGGGTCGCGTGGAATCTTTGGCGATATGGTTTTCGGGTTGGCTACCTAGTCGAGAAAAATATAGTGACTGCAAGAATCTGAGACGTGCTTTTTTTCTTCTTTCTACAAGCAGTGGCGTCTATGCCGATTGAAGATAAAGCAAGCCGCAAAGCGTTGGATTTTTTTCGAGTTTAATCAGAAACTGGATTCTTTTTTTTGCCGCTTCAGCAAATCTGCTCATTCCCGAACAGTTTATATGAGCAACAAACAGTATTGCTAACGGAATCACATGTGCCTCTTGTCTGTATTCACGGAGATGCTGGTTAAGCATCGGTTTTTCAATGCTCTTCAACGACTGGTAAACAAACAAACAAGCAAGCAAACAAAAAAAAGGCAATTTTCAGGCAGTCTAAAGTTCAGCGTCTGATTTAAAATGGGGCAAGTACTTCAAATGGCTCCGGAGCTATACAAACCTTTTGAGGAAAAAAAAAATAAATAAATAAAGATCAGTAGTGACTTGTATATCATCAGAACTAACCCCCAGAAATTCTGGAAGATCCTGCTACGAAATCATAACTCGACACGGAATATTATTCTGCCTGACTAACATGGCTCGCACGTTCCTAGTTTTTGTTGTGTAGATGTTATGAATGCATGCCGCTCTTGTTTTACTCAACAACCAGTCCTTAATGTACCCAACCATTCCAGTGTTAATTTTAGCCAGATGCCTTAAATTTCCATTTCTACCAAAGACATAGGTAAACTTATTGACAACTTGAAGTCACCTAGCACCCTAGGGTGCAACGAGATACCTGCCAAATTTCTAAAAGGCAGTAAAAAAATTCCAAGCTAGACATCACAAATAATTCTCAACCAATCAATTTCAAGCAGCTCAATTCAAAATGACTCAAAATTAAACAAAACTGTTCCAGTTTTTCCCAATTCAGTGTTGCTACTGCCAAACTGCGATTTGGAGCTACTTTTGGAGCAGTAAAAAATGAACTTTGGAGAACATTGGAGCAGCTTGACATGCGATTTGGAGCACTTTGGAGCCCCTGTGTGCCAATTCTAAAAGATCTGTGGCTCAGCAAGAAGCCAATATATCAGCACAGCTATGTGAACAAATCAATTTGCCACTACTATCTTGCTGTTGCCTTCCCTGTCCATTATTTGAAGGTGTTTTGCAGCAAGGAAGTGTAACAACAAGAAAGCAAGTATTACATGCATTATCTATACCAGTGATTATCTGAAGTACAGTGCAGTCCATTCATAACGATACAACATATAGCGATATATCGCTTATAACGAACAAATTCTTGAGATTTTTCATTTTTTCCATTGCCCCATGTAAAAATAAATCAGATACTATAACGATCAATTATCGGTGGTACATCTGATACAACGATAGCTTTATTGCCGCCTGATAGGTGTTTACCACAAAAAATTTGACTGAATATCCAATAAAAGATAAAATATTAAGAAGCCAATGACATAAAAACTCGACATATGCGGCGAAAACAGAAGTAAATGAACCCTATCATCAGCACAGTTGCAGTCGCGCAAAGGGTGCTGCTGCGGCCGTATCGTCATCGCCATCGCGAATTCTGCGTCCGTGGAAGATGGCGGTGACCACATTGACAGACGGCGCGATAGCTCACGAGATGAAACGGCAGATTCATCGGGATTTTTGGCAAGGATTCAAGGTTGGAAGCCTCGTGAAAAAATACGGACATTCGCACTCTATGATTTTTATGATCATCAAGGGTGGGGAATGCCGTGCAGTTCATCCAGTCGCTAATCGGTTTCGTGCACGCAAAAAGGACTGCCGCCAGCGTACACGCTACTGGAAGCGATGCTCACAGCCATTGTCAAGCTTCAGCTGCTGCTCAAGCGAGCGCCAATTTCCGACTTCTTTAAGTATACATTATTTTATGGCTACTGATGTATACTGTAATAAAGTGTTTAGTGCTCTTTATGATGATTAACGTTGTTCAACCCGATTGACTCATTGCTAGTCAGCAGGCAAGTCTACATACATGGGAAAATACGTGGTTGGGCTTTTCGTTTTTTTCGCCGGTCCAGATATAACGATAATCGGTTATAACGACTGGATTTTCAGGTTTCCTCAGTATCGTTATAAGTGGACTGCACTGTATTTATTCAATCAAAAACAGTGAGTTGGGCTATTTATAGCCCAACCTAGCAACCCTGCGGTGCGAACGACGCGAAAGCTAGCAGCGCCATGTCAGCGGCATCAAGGCACCGTGCTTTATATATTCTTGAGGTTGATTACAGGATTATAAACTTTAAGTGTGCGCCGTTTGTACCTTTAACTTAGTGGATTAAGGGCCCGGAAAAATCTTATTCCATTGCCACACTTTTTTTTTTCCTCCCTTTGCTCCCCCCCCCCCCCCCTCCCATGTGCAATGTAGCCTACTGGGCATCACCTAGTTAACCTCCCTGCCTTTCTGTTCTACTTCTCTCTCCCTGTCTTGACTTTACATTAAATGGGTTTCATGAACATCTAAAAGCAAGGTGCATTGAACACCTGGCCAAATATTTACCATGCTCAGCAGTGCACCAGATGGCACTGTTACACACGCATGTCTGCAACACGTCTGCGATTCAAAATAACCTGGAGCAATCCACAGCATTGGGTTTCTCCAGCCTGGGCGCAAGTAAACTCTACTTCTAAAGGGGCTCAAAATAAGTCAACTGAAGATCATAACGCAAACACTCTTCATGAAGAAAAAGAATTTGTCGCCTCATGGCACTTTGCGAGCATGCTGTGGCAATTCTTTGCAGGGAAGCTTGTGAGGCTGTTCTAAGACAAGATAAAAAAAAATAATGCACCGTGCAGTGCTTGCTTGATGCAGCAAGCCAAGCTCAGCCAATCTAGCAAAAATGGTTTTTCTTTTTGTGCATTTTCTTACCTTGAGTTTTGCCATGTCCTCAAGCCTGGTGATGTCAGTCAACTCCTGGTAATTAGAGTATACGATGAGCCATGCAAATACCTGTACGGAATAGAAATTGAAGGGGACAATACTTAATGGCTAGGCCTGCACGAAGTGACAGATTCACTCCCCACATTAAGGAAAGGCTCTTTCCAGCCCAATACCAAATGCTACCTCGACATTTATACAAAATGAAGAGGTTCTCCTCGGGCAACTATGAAGTGCTGGCATCAGCAGAATCAACTGCAAAGCCCCCTCTTCGGCAAAACTTTTCTTTTTTCTGTGCTCTGGAAGCATTCAGGAATGGGTATGGCCAAAAAAGGTTTTGGAGCAACTATGGAGCAGAAACATAATCATTTTGTAGAAGCAATATTAGCATTTTGAAGTACTTGTGAGCATGCAGTCAATATAAATCTTCACTGAAATTGTAAAGGCTGCCGCTACCCTCTTCGCAGTGCAACGCAGTAGAAGTGGTGCCTGTTTACAAATGGCCCCGTCACATTTTGAGGGTGCTTCACTGTACAGTTTCTGAACAACGCGTGAACACCGTGCAGGTCCAGCGCACTGAAAGGAACGCACAGATTCAAGTGAAGGGAATATACGTAGGTGTTAGAATATGTGATGCCACCACTAAATAAACATAAAAGACAGATGACGCACCAATCAGCGTTTAAAACGACACAACTTGCCGATGCGTGCACCTGGTCACAGTCGTGGGATAGCATAAAGTAAAGGAAACCAAAATTATGCAGCTGAGCTGTATTCATAAGTGGGGGACTCTGACCATTGTCATGCCTGCCCAGTGCCTCCTTTAATAGAGTGCCTGAAGCACCACTCCCTTCCCGCTCAAGGACTGTGTGGTAGCGCTAGCCTATTACATAACTATGTACGTTTCCTTTCTATTTTTTTTTTGACATTGTTGTTTATGATCAATACTGCAGATAGCATTTTGCAGTTGAAACATATACTATTTCTTTTTGCAAGAAATGCGAATATTCAAGCAAGAAGTGCTTACGCGTTAGAAGGTAGTTCGGCGTCGTGGACACTATGCATTTACCAAATTTCGGGGGATGGATTAGGAGAGGAGCAGGAGGATACTCGAACCCCTCATGCTGAAAGCCCTGTCAACAGGAGGCACTGGCCTGCCATAGCATGAACGAAGTGTGTGGGCACCCCTGCCTCAATAAATTCAGAATCGGAAGGACTATTTCAGTGATGGATGGCTGCGCAAGTCGTACTTCAATGTGCTCCCACGTCCTAATTAACCGGTGCGAGGCCACCCATGTCAGACATAACAAACGACCGATGCCATAGGCTTATATAGGCCTGGCTCTGAGTTTGAATTAACGAGGGTTGAAATAACAAGATTTTAAAACCATGATCAAAATTTAAGCGGTCGCTACGAAGGAACCATAGCAGTGCTCGTGTGCTTTTTCCATTCCGCAATGTTTCCAATAAGTTTTTTGCGGGTGCCGCATCTCTTATGGTAGAGTGATCGAAAAATTTATCACAGTCATGGCACCAGTTCTCCTCCTTCGCATTCATCGCCACTCTTTGATTGCACCGTGGCCTGACGGTATGAGGTGCTGCTCTGCACCACGTATCTCACCCGCTAGTGCCACACGCCTGCTCTCGATGCCATCAAAGCATCACTTTCTTGCCTAACTAGCATTACCACACATGAACACAGCACCAAAGATTAAGCAACTGATGTGAGCTTTGTGAAATGTAGCAACCAGTGAATGCCATTAGGAGTCTGCGATAGCTGCTGCAAGCTTGGGTGCACAAAAATTATCGTAATTTCCAAACATTCGCACCGATGGGACATAGTACATACAATATGTGCCGTGCGAATTAGATAGCAATCGCTACCGAAAGCAATTTCGGACATTCAGACACCCCTAGAATAGCGACATGCTGAAAAAAGCACATGGGTGCAAGTGAGGAAAATATGCGTAGGTGTATTTCAGATATACATACAGTCGTGCCTCGTTAATATGGACACTTTGGTTCCCGACCAAAACTGTCCATAAAGCGAGTCATCCATAATAACGAGTCATGAATAAAAACAAAAAGGATTTTATTGAGAAAAGAGAATTGTAATTAACGACTGCTTTTGTACATAACGGTGTGCACTGGACTCAAAATTTCACAGAACACCGGCACATTTGAGTGCATTATCCTTGTCATTGTTGTCTTCGAAAAATTGTAGTGCAGCCTGAAGCGACTCGCTTACCATGACACCCGTGATGTTGGGCTTTGTGTTGGTCGAACTTTCGCTCACA
Source organism: Amblyomma maculatum (assembly GCF_055883805.1). Classification (NCBI taxonomy): domain Eukaryota; kingdom Metazoa; phylum Arthropoda; class Arachnida; order Ixodida; family Ixodidae; genus Amblyomma; species Amblyomma maculatum. The sequence continues at coordinate 61,161,590 of NC_139347.1, read as the reverse complement.
AACTCCTCACTGGGCGATGAATCAGCGTCTGATTCTCTACTCACCACCACTTCCAAAATGTGCTCTTCACTGAGCTAAGTAGCCGCTAAGCAGCTGCTTGAGATTCTCCTGAGGCGAGGAAACAGCTGAGCTGTCGATACTAGTCCCTCGCAGCTTGGATTGACTGAGATGGCTTTTGCCGCTTGTATTCACAAATTTCTTCGCGCCTACGTTCAGCTTTGTTCTTTTGCGTTTAACTCCCGCCATGCCAAAAGCCAGACTCAAGTTCAGGGCTACAGGCTCCTGATGCTGTGCACTTTTTTGCCTAGTTAACCTTTCTGCCTTTCCGTTCTTCTGATTCTTTCTTTTTTTGCCTTGTACTGTTTCTGTAAGAAAGCGAAGGAGTCAAGCTGGCAAGCTGCTATGCAGAGGGCTATCGAACATCCCATCTTCTTGGCGCCATTTTTATGTGTTCCCATAAAACAAACACTGCAAGCTGAAGTACAGTTCAGAGCGACGGCTAGCCGACTACGAAGAGCTCAGACCTTGTCAAGGCCGCATCGTTGACTCAAAGCGGAGCCGACATACGGACCGCCTAGTGTGCAAAGTTTGGCCGTTCGACAGCGCTACAAGGACGAAAACCAGGAGCATGAGAGGGAAGCGCGTCCAGGGCGGGACGCCCGGTCCGGGTTGCGTGTTCGTACGTCGCCTCTTTTGTCGCTGTACTTTGTGAGCGTGTCTCACCGAAAAGCGTTAACGGCTTCATGGAACACACATTGTGCTTTGGGAAAGAAAACTTCAGTTCCCACCGCCACTGTAGGCACTTGTCTTTCTTCCTCTCATTTCTTTTTTACGCTTTTACCGTTTACGTTCAGCAGAATTTATTGCAACCACATGTTGCTGTTTTCCAGACTACGGCGGCACTTCCGCTGCACCCAGAAGCCTCCTGGTTCCCCCTTTTGGGGTCTTTCTTACGCTGGCCCTCGGTTTGCTGTGTACGCTCCTCCCCCCCCCCCCCCCCCACCTCCCCCCTTCCTTAAAACTGCGACACGCCGGCTTTGGTTCTTTCCAACCCCACAGGACTCGTTCAGGCATCCCGCCGTATCGGCTGTCGCGTAGGTTCGCGGGCGGCGCGCCCTTCTTTAACTTGCGTTCGGCCTACTCTGCTTTTTTTTCAAGCTCTGTCCATATTAACGAGACAAAAATACATGGGCCCAAGTGGGGCGCGTGCATTCTTCCCCTGTCCATTGTCCGGACAGCGAGTGTCCATATTAACGAGGCATAAATACATTGAAAAGGTATCGTCCCCAGAAAAACTGTCCATAATTCGGGTCGTCCATATTAACGGGGGTCATATTAACGGGGCACGACTGTATTTCTTGAGACCCCCTGCGATTCAGATAATATATGTCCCACTGCACAGAGGACTCTGGAACAGCCCTCATTAACTGACGAGCTTTTGGCAAGACAACCGCATGAATGTTCTGTTAGCTGGATTAAAATGTGTACTGCAATCCCTTCTCTGCCCAATGCAAAACCCCGATGAGTGCAAGTAGGCTGTGCTTCTGTAATAGAAACAAGGCTATCGAAATAGCGTTTATTTTCATTGTGGTGTCTTAAGTGTCTAGCTAGGTACTGCAGCTGATTATGGCAGAGGCCTTCTGGCTTATGAACGCAACGCATAATACTCTTAACAACACAAGTGTGGGCTAGCTGGTTAGTGCTTGCAAAACAGCTTGAACGACTTGCACAATGACACAAAATAGACATAGACAACCCAGACTCAGCCCACCGAAAAGAAAATTTTCAATCTGCAGTGCATAACTGCAGTTTGCAAAATTATAGTGGCCTGCATGGCTCCCGCTACACTTTCTGCAGTATGTTCGTGCTCTCAAATAAGAGAGGGAACCGGTTCCTCGCTTTTCCATGGTCCTTTACATATCCACCAATAAAAGGGTGATTCCAAAATCTGAAGTGAAATAAACGTTTACTATAAAAAATAAGTAAACATTTTTATTAATTCCTTTTTTAATTTTTGAAGTTTCATCAGTATATGTATGTTAATAAAGGGTGCCACATGCCCAGTTTGTTACTAACCTTACTACCCCGCGACTCTGCCAGTGCTTTAAGGAAAGTTTGACACTGCATTCACAAATAAGCTGTTAAAGGTCTCCGTGCAGCATGCGGTCATGCCGTCTGCACCACACAACATTCGAGTGCTTGTTTCGGTGCCCGTGGTTGTTGGTCTCCTTTTTTTGTCAAGGTCTGGCCACCGTCGCATTCCAAGAAAAGAAAAATTACAACGAATAATTGTAGTGCGCTTTTTAGTACTACTTGTCAGAGAAATGGTAGAATTTGACTGTCAGCTGCTGGCCCCTTTTGTTAAAGTGGCTGTTATGACCTGTAAACACACAACAATATCTCGTACTACTGTTTGCCCAGGACGGAGCAGCGGCCATCGTGGAACTGAGTCAGCCTCAAACAACAGACGTGCCAATCATTCTATCCTCCTAGCCAATCCTGCTTCCAAGGTCAAAAATTGCCCTCTCACTCAAGTGGATAACTGAGCTAGGGAATTGCACAGGTTAGTTGCAGAACTTGTCAGATTGAGATTTCCTGCGAGAAGTGTCCCCGCCTGCATCAAAAGTCGTCAGGCATGTCCTTGCTGTTCGTCTCATGGAGTCAGAAAACCGGAGCAAGTATGGCATCCTTCAGCTTCCTAGTCAATGACCCAGGTCATTAGGAACCACTCACCATTACAGGCAGATAGGTCATCGATTTCGGACAGCAGCATCAAACTAACTTCTCCAGGCATTGTTGGCATGAATCGAAGGGGAAGGTGGCAAGTTTCGTTCCACCGACAGGAACATGTCCTAAACTATGTCGAAGAGAGGCACTGTATGGCACCGATAACATCCTGTGTAGCTGTCACCTCGCTAAAGTGAGTGGTTAATATTGGGTGGCAATGTTTAGTTCCATTGACCTTGTGGGGGGCATTGTTGCCTAAAAGAGTTGAGTGGGTCCCTTCCAAGCTAATGGCCACACAGGGAAGCCGCAGTCTTGTCATTTATTTGCTCTACTAACCACCACCCGGAGCCCTCATCGCTGCGTACACAAAGCATGATGGATCTCCACCAGGAGACTGCACCCTTCCTTTCCCTGAACAGCAGGGACAGAGATGTCGCGGCTTCCGCATTGTTCTTGACTTTCTTACGCCTTATAACACAAGAGGTGCCACCTCGAGCCCTTCAAACCTTCTACCTTTTGCATCTCACATTAGATCTTTTTTTTTTTAAATAATGCAAGGTCTGTCAACGTGCAAGCTTTGAAAATGTCTGCGGCTCTTTTTTCAGGACCTGTAAAGCAGCGCATAGTAGTCGCAGTCTACCAGTTCATTGTAATTTCTCACTTCTGAGATTACAGAAAAAAAGAATGTTTCCAACTAGCTTCTTTGTAATCGAAGGAACTGAAAAATACAAAAATTAGAAGCCCCCTTTTTTCGCGAAAGGAGCCGGTTTTGCATGCATCTCTCAGCAACTGTTCCTCTTCATTCCTCCTCCGTGTGCACGTGCTGCACCGGCTCGCAAGTGCCTTTGCGCACCCGCGCACACGGGCTCTGTCAGCAGCCCGTAAGCATGTAATATAGTTAAATCTCGTTACAAGAAACACTCGTTTATAAGAGCCATTTGAAAATGGTTTGGTTGGTTTTCCTATGTCTGCCATGTTAACAACATTGCATACAAGAGACATGGTTACAAAAGACACTCGGTTACTAAGGACACCTTTTCCAGGTCCCTGGAGTAAAATCTTCACTATTTAGAAGAGACACAACCCAGGTGTGCTCATGCAATGCAGCTGAAGCGTACCAACTCGTACATGCTGCACTTCAGATTCCCTTAGCACTTATTTTACCTTAATTCTGTCCCATATCGGCATCTTTTTTGTTGCTATATGTAAGGAACTAAGGAGTGCCTCCCCATGATTGGAAAATCAAAACGACCCCGTTGTTTCAGCCACTGGCATCGCATTACTGTCACCTAGGAAGCTAATCAAAATGCATGAATGGCATCCAGCATTTTTAACTCCTCGCTGTTAAAATTTGATCACAAGATGAAAGCTCGAAATCCTGACGTCTTTTTCTTTGTGGACAATGCTTCTTGCAGCACCTTTTTTCCCTCCAAACTTCATACCCTACCTTCAACCAATAGACAAAGGCATTATGCGCTCTGTCAAGTTGCTGTACAAAACAAGGTTGGTAGAACGCCTCTTGCTCTATAGGCAGCAAGACTGTACAATAGTATTGATGTGAAGTTTGCTGTTCAAATGATATCAGGTGTCTGGAATGGCCTGAGAAATGACGCTGTGTAAAACCGTTTTAGACATGCAGGCTTTAAACGTGGTGACATGATGTAAGAAGGTCCAAATATGGATACTGTGGAAAGCTTCCTTGAAGATGAAGCTTGGGCGAGCATCCAAGAGACTGCTGAGGTACCATATTGTTTTGAGGAATTCGTATCTGCAGATGTGGATCTTGTGTGCTCCCGAAGAGCTTAGAGAGAGTGCAATTCTCGCACAAGTAAATGGCACATGTGCCATAGAGGATGACTACGAGGACATTTCAGAAGAAAAGTGTCAGCATCTGAGGGTGCCGAGCATGTAGGAGTGCTTCAAAGGTATTAGAACAACAGGAAGGCTTACAAAGTGAAGTGCTTTACTCTCAGAATTTGGGAAGGAATACACTCTGCACTCACAAAAATATATACTAGTATGAATAACTTCTTTAAGCTTTCCTGAACAATTTCCTGTTAATGCGTGTGAATGCATTTATATGCTGATGTGCAGTAAACTGATCAACACAGTGCTTTTATAATTTTTGGTTACAAGAGACCTAGCTTACAAGAGACATATTTTTCGGATCCCTTGAGAGTGAGTGTAACGAAGTTCTACTGTACCACTTCTCTCCGATCCGTCAAAGAACGAGTGCTAGCGTCGTGGAGCAAGTTTCAGCTCGGGTTCAGCATGAAGGATGGTGGCACTAGCGAAAACTATCTTGGATAGGTTACATGTAACATCAATACCCGAAAAAAAAAACAAGACTGAACAGCCATTGCAGTAGCTCAGTACTGGACATGAAATTCAGAGGTCGTGACTTCGGATCCCATTGACAGCAAGTGGTTCTTTTATCGTCTACTTTCTAACCAATTATCTGCAAGATTACATTATTAATTCAGATTGATCAACGTCAAAGAAAAATTCCCTATGCTTTCCTTTGTGTCAGTGGTCATCAGCTCTTTTCTTATGAATCTCACAGCAAAGTCAGTCATTTTCCCTGCCCTGGCTTGCTGACAGACTCCTTTGGTGCGATCAGGTACATTCAACTCCTTTTAGATAACAGAATTAATTGAAACTAATATAACTGAATTAGAATTAAAGACAGAGAAAGAAGAATAAGTTAGGAACTTACATTGGCTGCAATAAGGAGAATCCAGATAATGAGCACTGCCTGATGGTATGAGTAATAGAGGTCCTGAGGGGAAAAAAGTTCAATAAGAGTCACACACAATGATCTGCAATGCAGTCCACTGCTGAACATCGATGAACGCACTTGAACTGTCCCGAGAGTGTGGGTGCTAGTAAAACCAGTTTGGGAATGAGTGAAATCAAGGAACTCGCATAGATCCAAATTGTCTTAAGCTTTTACTTGGTTTGTTTGTAGGGTTTAAAGTTCCACAGCGACTAAGGCCATGAAGGACGCTGCTGCGGAGGGCTCCGGAAATTACGACTACTTGGGGTTCTTTAACAAATAGTGACAGCATATTTTATTTTCATTGGCTAGGTTTTACTAGCATCCACACTGCACCTACTGCCAATTGCTCTTAATACATTCCCCTGATTAAAGGACTCTAATCGCTTTCTCATTGTTTCTCACACTGAGAATACAGCAACTGCATCTGGGGATCACTGCATATCACAACAGGAAAACAGTAAGTGGCCAAAGTAAAGACATCGCAATGCTTGTGCATCCAGGTTCCAACTCTGTACCGTTGTCTCCAACTGTTCAAAAACTTGTGATATCAATATCAAACTTTAGAGGAAGCCTGTAATTACGCCATCCTAGCTGACATATTACACATGATGAGCCCTCTCTTAGGAAGTGGTTTTCAAGTGGTGGTTGGCACAAGCACCTTCAGCATTCGAAAGCCTTTGCTTATTAGCAGTAATGATGCCACAAAATGGCTGTGCATTATGTTGCAAGCTGCACCTCACCTTGGCATAGAGCGGATCCATAGTGCACCCTGTTTCTGATGCTACTAGCTTAGACACTTGTTCCTTTCCAGTTTGTACTCTTATCGCTGCTAATGTTGAGATCATAATTTTTGCAGCTATGCTGACAGAGTAGGAGACGGGGGAGGTTGAAATTGGATTTTTACACGTCCTAGCGTATAAGGCATACTAGTAGTGAATAGCCAAAGAATGATTTGGCCTACGCGGGTACCTTTATTACATACCGGGACCACAGTATGTGTACAGAACCATGGTACGCTGTATTGTTAATCTTAAAGAAAATCTCTTTATTTCCCTCTCACTGTAAAAAAGATTGAAATCTGCCTCTTTTTTAGGTTCTTTAAATGAGCACTCTTGTTTCCTGGCCACAATCAACCACCCCATTCATATATTTATTACATGTTACCATGACCCTGCCCTCGACACCTTTACAAAGCATAAGATGCCTCATACATTTAATTGGCCCACAATGGGTCCCCAGTACACTCTTGATTCAGAAAACCTGCATTAAAATATACACACCAATACCATTCCTGGACAGCAGCTGTATCCTCTACACCCATGTTGCTCAACACTACATAATGTAAACCTGTCAGCTGTCGCTGCTCACTTAGCCAAATCGTTAAATAAAAAAAAAACACACAATGTAGCAAGAAATTACGCATATTTAACTATTTTTTTATTGTAAACTTCACCATAGCTGCCTGTTAGATAGTCTGTTGCAAGGTAAAGGCTTCCACGATGGTCTTAGATCAACCTTGTCCTATATTGCCCACAGCCATCCCATTCAGGCATTTCCAAACTTAATATCACACCAGACTCTCAGCTGCATCTGGCTATGTTTTCATTCCTTTGGTTACCACGAACATATTGCACTGTCTTTTCTTGGGTAAATGCTAAATATGATTAGAGATACTTACATTGCAAATAGAGCGGAAAATAATTGCGAAGAATCTCCACGCTGTGAACGCGAACATTAGGAACAACCAGGGGCGGAACTTCGCCTCTTTCTCCTGCAAAAAGTTGGAATACTCAGTCAGCTTCTATGAATGAACTCTGTGATACACTGCACTTCACATGCTTGACCATACATAAAAGAAAGCACTCTTTACACGGTCAAGGCATTTCAAAGGAAGAAAACAAGGGCAACACTAATGGCGTCTTCGGCTGACGGAGCATGAGGCTTTCTGCGCAATTGTGCAGTGCCACACTTTTAGCTGGTCACCGCCCATGGAAGAGTATAGTACATCTGACTGAGATGAGCATAACGCGAATGCACAACACTGCACTGCTGTGGTGACTGGTCACAGAGCGCAATACAGCGCCACTACCCGGCATACATCAGCAGACACCACAAGCAGATGACTACAGCGGCAGAGCAGATTTGTGCTGGTGATTGATGAAAGCAAACTTCAACGAAAAGGAAACGCATAACCTAAGATAAGCTTGGAAATGTCAAATATGATAAAAATTTCAAACTATTTATTCGTGCTGCAATCATGCACATACCAGCAAGCAAACCATATGCCTTCCCCTTCTGGAGAAATCAAGAACTTGAGTTAGTATTTTATACCTCATCTTTCCTTATGCAGCAGACAGTTTAGACACATCTGTTACTACATTGCCCTTTGCATACACATGTGGAAGGATGTCAATAAAGCGACGATGTGGAGAGCTGAGATCAGGCTGAGAGTCGCAAATAGATAAATTTAGCCGCTACTCTGGCTGAAGCTCCCCAATGTATGCATCAAAACCGGTACGTATAATGTCCCAGCATTGCAAGTGACAAACTTCAAGCTCAATGAGATCATCATAGCCTTGTAGTCAAAGAAGTGAACACTCCCATGCAAGCTCTCAGAGGCATGCTCGCGATTTTTTGAGGTGGTGTGGCTTCAAACAAGAGGTGCAAGAATTTTGTGCCTTCAATTCCCACCTAACCCATCCTTATGAAAGCCACTGCCCTAGTTAGTAGCTGCTTCCAATTGGACCATGCCATCTGGTCTCATGACATCACAATGCCTGACAACCAATCCCACATCTAACGAACGTCTGCCAACCTGGTGAGATCAAAAATCAAGAGATTTTTATTTGTGCTTGCATGGGGGGGAGGGGGGGACATCCGAAGTTTCTTGAAACGACTAGAAACGACCACCACGCCGCTGCGCACACCTCTGTTGCAGCCTCTGATGGTGATGTTGACGATTACAATGCAATGGCAGAAGCCACTTATCAGGAGAATCAGGGCATTGGTCGTATAATTGGGAAACTCAGTAAAAAGAAGGCTGAGATTTAATCCAGCTTTAACCTAGTTAGGCAAAGCAAACGTGTCATTTTGCTTGGTTTTGTTTTTGTTAGGCTTAGGTTTAGACATGAGAAGACATGGTTTTTCAGTGATTAAGTTGCTGAGAATGTGGTGTCGAGGACGCTGTCAACTATAAGAGGAAACATGTAATACTGTATCTGTCGCCAAAGGTCAAGTGGTGGTACACCATATGTGGTACCATGGTTAAGACAGCCACACCGTGACCTCTGCACTGCTGAAGGTCAAGTGGCCTGCCAGGTTAACCTTGGCTGATGCATGTCGTAGTGAAGCTTTTGCTTGAAAATCGGGAGTCTCCTGAGCAAATCAGGAGGGTTGGCAGGCATGGAAATAAGTGCCAGCATGCCACTGCACCTTGGACCTATCAGTGGCCGGCAATGTCACCTGCCAGAGGCATGCTCGTGGTTTTTCGAAGCTGCGAGCATTGAACTGCGCAATGCCGATGATGCTGCTCAATTTTTGATGACATGGTGATATTAATTAACGCTCTTACAATGAAGTTTAGTGGATCTTGACACGCTGTAATGAAGAGTTCCGGAAATTTCGACCGCCTGGGGTTCTTAACGTGCACTAGCATCGCACAGCACACGGGCGCCTTGCTCCCAAATACTTGGGAACAGCAGTCGAGCATCCTAACCACTGCACCACCACGGCAGGGTGCTCTTACGCTGAAAGCCTGCCAAATGCACGCTCATGATTTGAAGTTGTGAGGCTTCAAACGGTAAAGCCGGCCAAATTTTTTTCGGTGTAGGGGTGCTATCTTGTGTTAAAACTACCGTGAAGTTCTGAGCAAGCCCCCTCCCCTCTTTGTGCAAGCCAAAATTACTGGCAAAGTGTGTGTGTGTGTGTGTGTGCGGGGGGGGGGGGGGAGAGGCAATATACGCAGAGTGTTCTCACTAGGCTGCTGTCACCACTACAGCTATTTTCTCTTGGAACGCCATATAAACATGTTAGCGATCATCCTATATTTTATTCTGGTGTTAGCTCCAGCCTAGACAACGGCCACCTTCTCTTTGGAGCGCGTTCATCACATGTCTTGCTCGTGATGGTGAACCGACGCCCTCCGTTACAGCCTTGGGGCTTTGGGCATGTGCACATCCACGTAAGTCGGCATCATCAGGGTGCAGTTTTTGTTTACACTGACTTTAATAGTTAAGATTCAATTGTATTCTTGGACTAGATGGGGCTGGTCGGTATTGCTTGGGTGTAGTGCGTGACAACAGTGGGGAGAGATGAGTATTGAGGGGATGCTTTCTCGTAATGGCATGAAAATACGAAATTAGCAATAAAGATAAAGGAGGTCCTAGTAAGGGTAGGGGCGTTTGCTCAAAATTTTATGGCATATACTTAATGAGGTGACAGCACTAGGCCGGCGATAAGTCTGAACAGACGGCACTAGCTAGCTGACAGCGCTTAGCTATGAGGAAAAGTCTTCTGAACTACAATGTCTCATAACTCACTACCACTGTGCTCATTTCTGAGGAGACTCACTGCATTCCGTTCCAGCACTTTCATAGTTTTCTCCTGTGACCTACTGCAATTGGTAGTACTGCACAGCCAGTTAAAAGGAAGATACCTGCCAGAAATGCTGACCTATGTCGGTTAAAACCCAATATCAGGGAAAAAATTCAGTATAACTTTATCAGCACTTTTTGGTTTAAAACGAAATGTCTAATCAGAGATATGGTTAAATTGCAACCATCTGACCTTGATCGCCAAACTGTCAATATAGCAGTCGATGAAACTCCTAATTAGAGCAACTCACATTAATCATTCCTGCCTTGGCAGCCACAAGGTTGCCAGTAGTATTGAAGGAACAAATGAAATTTCTTACCTTTCTCAAGGCCATGACCATCATGACAGAGGTTACCAGAAGTGCAATGCTTATTGCAAATGATATCACAGAAACGGTAATCAGCAGGTTTCGAACTGGAAATAACAAAAAAAGGACACAATAGAGTGTCGATCAATCACCATGTAGTATTAACCAGGAAAAGTAAGTGTTGACATTAAAACAACTGCGGGGATTTTTTTCTTTTTTTTTTTTTTACATTTTAAGGTGATAGCTACATTATTTCTTAGCATTCCCTCTTTCAGCCACAACAAAATTTGGTAGAGGCATTTAAGACTGCTTATGTGTATCAATGCACTTTGGCATGCAGTAAAGTTCTTTTTGCATGTATTGCATTCAATGTGCATGTGATGACACGCAGTTGCACAACCTTTCAAAGAGATACTTAAAACAGCTATCACGCGAGTGCTAGCGCCACTTAATTCATGCAGCAGATGGTCTGACGCAGGCACCTGCTGCCTCCCATGCACCGCCCTCTTCCGATGCTTCCCACTTTATGCACGCTGTCCACCAACTCTCTTTCTTTGCCAACGCCGTCTGCAGCCCAATTTTTTTGTACTTCTCTATGCCCTGCCCGCTGCAGTAACTAAGTGGTTAGGATACTTTGCTACTGACGCAAAGTAATAAAGTTCGAATGCGACCGTTGTGGCCACATTTTGATGGAAGCAAAATGCAAAAGGCTGCGCACTGTGCTACGTCGAAGGTCTCCAGGTGGTCAAAATTATTCCACAGCCATCTGCTGGGGCACCTCCGCGTCTCTTTTTTCTTTCCCACCCCCTCCACTCTGAAGCTCTCTCGAGCTGTGTTTCTTTGCTCTGAAGCTACTGTGGTCGCCTCCGTCTCCAATTCGGAGAGCCATCAAGATGGCAAAAGTGGAGAGGAATATTTGTCCTGCAATGCCGACCACAACTGCAGGCTTTGTCGTAATGGGACATATAAGAAATTCGCTTTAAAACTGTTTTTCAATATAATTAGCAAAACTACTTCAAAACAACAATACAGCAAACTAAAACTCAGCCTGTCATTGCGAATGCTTCTTTGTGTGACATAGCAATGATGTCAAAAACGCTTCCACAAAAATACTTGTGCACACGTTTTATTGGCTTAAGTAACAACTGAAAACGAGTTCCTTCACAAAATGCTTGAGACAACCTAACGCAAGCCTCAAAGTTTTGCTAATGAAGCGAGGAGTGGGTATAACAGTGCCATAAATTGTTGTGATATCGCACAATGCAGTGCTGCCTGTAGAAATAATCTGAACTTAAACCTGTCCTGTATTATGAGGCATAACATGAGGCTATTGAAAAGTCCTCTCAAGCAAGAGCGGCAGCTGTTGTCACAACAGTGCTAAGAGTCCCAGGTCTACGCAAAGGCAGGGAAGCTTGCCTCATGAAGCAAGAGATTGTGTGTCAATATTACAAACTGTTTCCTTTGGAGTACTTTAATTTCAGGGCATCTAGGAAAACGCTCCATACAGTAATAAAAGAGAGCTGCAGAAAATGCCGAGGTTGTGATTTTAGGAAAGTGCACCTGATTCTACCGTGCAAAATGTAAAACTTGTACTTGCTATCGGCAACTTGCAAGAATGTGGATGCAATTTTTGATGCTGAGGCAGCAGTAGTCTGAGGTTAGTTGTAGTTATGTCTGCATAGCTATTAGACAGCAATGTATCAAAAGATGGATAACAGCCTTCATGTAAGAAGTGACTGTAACAGAAAAGTATTTTCCCTTTTACATAATACATGCCGGGTAAAATCAACGCAGTTATAGGCCGGGTAAAAAACGCCTGTAGGGATCAGAGACACAATTTGCATACGCACTCCCACTGAGGTACACCACACACAGTTTGTCAAAATTTAAATACTATCAACAACACTGGCATGAATGATCTACCAGGATCATTGCCCTAACTTCTCCAAGCAACATGTGAATCACAAAAGCATTGCCATGAACAATGTAAAACAAATACATTTATAAGGAAATTTGACTTTTTTTTTTTTTTTTTCATGGCAGTTATTTTGACTATTACTTCCTCTGCACAGCTATTGTTTCATTATCAAGCTGTGTGTGCTACTCACTGTGAATGGCATACAAGGTAAGTTATGTCATATAACAATTACAATTCATATAACCGCACATCTATCACTGCTCTTCTTAATCAAAGTGGTTTGCTTCCAGTCTCTCACAGAAACCGCATCTGTCGCCTAAAGTTCTTTTTTCAGTTAATCAAAGGCCAGTACAATATTGAAACATCCAACATTATATCGTTCTCCTCGGGGTACAACACTAGACAACGGCATGATTTTACAGTCACACCATTACACGCACGAGTTAACACCTTTAAGTATTCCTTTTTCCCCAGAACCATTACAGACTGGAATAGTCTAACTAATGATGCAGTAACGCAAACTTCACTAAAAAGGTTTGAAAACCACCTTTAACTTTTTTATATTGTTGTACCGCTACATTCCTGTGTTTCGTTTGTACTTTTGCAATTGTGTTGTTCATATTTAAGATCGTTGTGTTGTTTCCAGCACTGATGTACTTCCATATTGTGTGCCCACCCTGCGAAGGTATTGTAAAAAAAGATTGCAGTATCAATAAATAAATAAATAAATAAATAAATGTGGTATAAATTTGCACATGCTGCTTCAAAGTACATCTTCTGTATGTCAGTGCTAAATACTTGTACCAGCCTGAGCATAAGCATATGAAAAAAATTAAAGGGTCTCTTATATGTCTCTTAAGAGGAAAATGATGAAAGTCTACCCTTCCTATCCTATCATTTGCCTCTCATCAGTGTTCCAGTGCTACATATAATTTGGTTTACACGTATGTCTCTTAAGAGGAAAATGATGAAAGTCTACCCTTCCTATCCTATCATTTGCCTCTTATCAGTGTTCCAGTGCTACATATAATTTGGTTTACACGAGAAAAAAGAAAGGCGCAGCACCTGACGCACTTTTTTCGGCAAGTGTGAGTTTGGATGGTACACCATCGCTCCTGTCGGAGTAGCGCTCCTTAGCGCGGGTTCAAGTGTGAGATTGCAGATGGCAAAAACGCTAGCAACTCGCGGAATCTCGCGGAATATGACAGATCTCGCGCACGGGATTTCGTTCCATGAGCCAAAAAAAGGCTTTCGCCTTAATAAACAAGCTTTAATACTGACGGATGAGAATGAGCTCCATTAAATGCAGCAAGGTATTGCAAATAGGTGAACATTACCAAAAGTTGCAGTTGCATGTAAAGCCCCCTAAAAGCCTAAAAGCAAAGGAAGGCAAAAAATACACAGGGTGCCGGGTCTTTTTGGTCCTGCTGGGTGCCTTGTGCGATGACGGCTGGAACATAGTGAAAAACTAAAAACTAGCCCGATTGACACAAAGAATATTGACGCTCCAATGCGTGAAACATCTTCTGTACATCTTCTGCATGACATTGATTCATTGTGGTAATCATCGTGAGATCACTTACCATGCTGGTTGCCACTGTACACAAACAAGAAGCTGAACCCAAAGTAGCGGTAATGTGTCGATCCAGGTGACGCCTCTGCGAGGCAATATACATCAAAGATTGCCAGTGTGATCATGAAGATGCTCTCGACCTAAAGAAAAGAAAACTGAATTAACAATCTGAAGTATCGCGCGCACACTATAGTTATTTTTAGAGCCCTTCACTTGAGTTTTAGACACATTCGCAGAAGTCATGCAATTCGAAATGGGGTGCCAACAGGATGCGCCGCTGATGTAATTCAGAAAGTATGTCATATAGTGAACAAATAAATATGGGTCCTTCAAACAGATGACCCAGTTTACAGAAGCCAACAGCATCATAACTACATCTAACCTACTCATCGCGAAAAAGCCACCCATATGACATAGGTGTAGACTTCCCCACTGTTGAGAGGGATCGACGGCTGCACAGCAGCTCTGAACGCATGAGCGACCACTGATTTCGAACCGAACACACCCAAAGCGCACTAGCTGACTGACGATCGACTTACGATGGAATATATTCCAGAGATATAACTCCCATATTGCAGGTCAGTAAAGTACGCTGTTCTTAGCAGCGGACGCCGATGATACCATTTCTGCCGGGACCTGTCCAGTACTGACGGCATTATGCCGAAATTCCAACACAGGTATTTCAAACGACAAACGTCTACCACACCGAGGACGAGGAGCTACCGAGGTTGTTGTTGATATCGAAGCGGTAGTGACGTACAGGATACGTTTATTGCTAGGGGTCGCTCGCATTCGTTTAGGCGAAGACCTAAAAAAACCTTCACGACCTGCACTTATACCCCAGTACTAGAGCGTCTCTTGTAGTTCACTCTTTCGTCGGTAGGGAAGACACTGGCTACTTTTCAACGCACCCAAAATATCTGTGTACTTGCATTTGCTTACAACTCAATTTCAATATAATTATCACGCCCAAACGTTACTCTGGATGGAGAGAAGTTTCTATACACGCCTACAAAACAGTCAGAAAGGGCGAAAAATTTTTTTGCAGTACTAAGTGGATCTGATCATGCATTTTACGTTCGTCAAACACTTATAAGTTAACGTAAAAACAAGAAAATAAAAGCGAGCATTAGAAACATGCTTAAAAGCCACCAAACACAGCCAGAAATTGTCGGAAAAAAATAATGGTGATGATGAACAGAGGCCCTCTAACGGCGAAATGAGGGACACAGGTCGCGGCGTAGAAAATCTCTAATCTGTCAGGTTTCTAAATTCTCAGAAACCAATCGGTCTCCTCGCGTTGTAGTGGTGGTAGTTGTTGCTGCCTGTGTCAGTGAGAAAGCTGCTGCTCCTTGTATAGCCTTGTCATCGAGGTTACTACCCGTTGATAAACGAGTTTCTCTCGTTCTAAATCTCAGTGTATCAACGCATGAAATGCTGAAGCAAGCACGTTATAGCAGAGCATACTATGTCTGTGTCTCTTGTGGCCCTCAAGCTGGAAGTTGCCAGTGACTTCCCAATTTTGCCTCACATCAACTACGTCTCGGCGCGAGCTCGAAGACTGGAGTATTGCGCGATCGCACCATTTCCAAGAGGTGAGTGGCATTCAAGCAAGCTCGAGGAGATAAGGAAGGAAAGCCGTGGATGCCGGAAACCGCACGACATTGTGATCGAAACAGTCACAATAGAAACGGAAGACATGGCCTCAAAACAAGCCGCGCGGTGTCAACGAAAGGCGGACCCCCTAGGTGACCGTGCAAGTTCCGAGTCATCTGCTCCAAAGGAGGGCGATCAGAAGCAGTGTGCAGATTCTGAAGCAAATGCAGATATGGGAAGTGGATGCGCTGCAGAAAGGTCTAAACCACCGGCGTTGAGCCAGATTCCTTTCTTCAGCGGCAATCATAACGTGGAAGTGACGAAAGGCATACTGCATCTTTTCAAAGAAAATCAGCAAACTTCATTGGGTGAGACAGAGCGGAGTGAAATGCTATGCATGTTAGCTGTGCCAGCGCACATGACTCTACATGACTTGTTACAGTTTATCGCGCCTGTCAGCGCGCACGTCGAGAGCATTCGCGTAATTCGCGATTCGAAGCCCAACCTCTACATGGTGCTGCTTAAGTTCCGGGACCAAAAGTGGGCCGACGAATTCTACCAGAATTTCAATGGAGAACGCTTCAACTCCATCGAACCAGAAGTCTGTCACATGGCGTACGTGTCCCAGGTGCAGATGGTCAAAGAAGGCGAGGGGGACGCAGTGCCTGGTCACACTGAGCTCCCAACTTGCCCTGTATGCCTGGAACGTATGGACGAATCTGTAGAAGGAATCTTGACTATACTGTGCAACCACACCTTCCATGATGGTTGCTTGGCCAAGTGGGGCGATACTAGCTGTCCCGTTTGCCGATACTGCCAGACACCTGAACCAGTACCGGACAATCGTTGCTTCAGCTGTGGATCACAAGAAAATCTCTGGATCTGCCTCATCTGTGGCCACATAGGCTGTGGACGCTATGTTGAGGCTCACGCTTACAACCATTATGCACGTACTGACCACACATTTGCAATGCAGCTGGGCAACAACAGCGTCTGGGACTATGCAGGTGACAACTATGTTCACCGTCTTGTCCAGAACAAGACTGACGGAAAACTAGTGGAACTTGAAACTTCACGCACGGACAGTGACGAAAAACTTGACTCTGTGCAGCTAGAATATACCTACCTGCTAACAAGTCAGCTTGAAAAGCAGCGCCGATATTTTGAAGACTGCATGGAAATGTACCAAAAAGACAACAACCGGCAGATAAATGAGCTTAAAGAGAAGACTCAAATTGCAGTAGAAGAACGCAAAGAGTTGGAGCAAAAACTTAGGCAGGTGGGTGCCATTCAAGTGATAGAATTTCGTATGCCTGCTTGGTGCACTGCCATGGTTATCCTTCACAAAATTTAAATGTGTTAACATTTCCCTACATTAAAAACACTGCTCATATTTTCCATTAGCTTGGCTTTCATGTGTCTTCATTTAAAGGCAGATCTTTTTAATTAGGTTTACATCTTGCATTATAAGGGATCGAACTCTCGGCAGTGCTTAATGCTTACCCTAGGCTTAAAAACAGGTTTAAATTAGCACTCTAGTTGCTCTTTAAAATTTGATTATGTTCGAGTGTAAATTAGGAGCAACTATAGAGTGAGCTCATGGCACCAACTTATGACACAGGTTTGTGACCTCCACGAAGAACTGCATGTCATTGAATGATTATTATATGCGTTTACTATTGTTCTTAAAGATAGCATTTTTCTTTTTAGGTGACTAAAGACCGAGAATCTATGCGTCGGAAATCTGAGCAGCTGTCTCAGCAGTTGACCAAGACGAAAGCTGAGCTTCAAGAAGAGAAAGAGATCAACAAATGCTTGCGTGAAAACCAAGTTGTATGGCAGTCAAAGCTCAAGGATGTTGAAACTAGACTGCGGGAACTTCAAGAAACAAAGGACAAGGAAATTCAGGAACTGCAGGAGCAAATCAGGGATTTGATGTTCTATCTCGATGCAAAAGACAAGATCTCATCCAGCTCAGCTGAGATGCAGCTCCAATTACAGGAGGGCTCTATCGTTGTTGGAAATCCTGGACCATCAAGCACACCAACACAGAAGCAGCGTAGGCGAAAAAATCGCTGATTGTTACTGTGCTAGAGTGAGTGATGACAGCTTGTTGAAAGGTGTGAAAGAGTGAAGAAAGGATACAGACAGACAAAAAGCATTATATGGGTTTTGCTTTGTTGTTCATCTCTGTGCAATATTTAGAATGCATTATGCTCAAAAGTATACCCTGGTATTTTCCTCTTCCATATGGCTCTGTGCTAAACTTGCTGCTTTTGTTGCCAAATAGCCCAAGGGTTTGTGCCTTAAGCGTAGCTTCATTACCTTACAGACTTGAATTTGTTAAATCCTCTTATCAAAAGTTTGCCCAAATTTGTGACATCATTCTCGAGCACTAGACCTAATTTAATATAATTGTGGCATTGGTGCTGTACATCGCATTGCAAATTAAATTTTAACTGGCGGCAGCAATCGACAAATTGATTCCTTTGGTGGCTTTTCAAGTAAGACCTTTAAATGATGTGGTTAACAATAAAGTTTCTTCTTCTTAAAGCAAGTGACGCACTTTATCTTTGGGAGACTTATTTAGTGGTCTCCCAGAAATGTGTGTATAGCTTGAGGACTAGGTGTAATGTGGAAGTCAGATGCCACTGTTGTTTGTTTTTCTTGTGTCTTGTAATAATGCCATTTAGAGTTTCGTTGCATTCACACATGCATAGGACACCAGAAAAGTGGCTAGTGGTAGATTTTTCAAGCTAATTGCTTTCGCTAAGTTTTACTGTAAGTACTTACCTGATTTTACGGAGTGGTTGGATTGCACTGAGAAGGAAGTCAAGGTATAAACCTCTTCTTTGTGGCCTTGTGTATTATGTGAAATGCATTGCTGTTTACAAAATCTCATTTTGCTAATGATATCTATTTCTCTGTGGCTGTTAGCGTTAGAAAACTCGCTAGGGAAATTGCAGTGACCTGCATATTGTATGTCGCATAGAAGCATATCCTTAGATTATTTTGAACAGGGTTGAAGTTCTTATGCAAAGATATAATGCACTGCTCTTGGGCACACATGAGATTATAAGTTAATCAGCTGCCTGTATGTACAGTGGATGTGAACAAGTCTTTGTATCAGTTTTAGGCACATGATCTGTTACTTGCTTAGATTCGTTATTGACATTAAATGTTGAAAATAAATTATGTGCACTTTCACATTTTCTTAGTGCTCATTCACATTTGGAGATTAAGAAAAGCATGTATCATGGTAATGCGTCTGCATTCTTTAGGGTGAAGTAGTTAGAAACCCTCTCCTGCTACAGTGAGCATGCGGAAAAAAAGAGTGCCCAGAGAAGAGGTTGTTTTGTTCGGGAAGGAAGCCCAAACCTCCCATGTAGATATGGTATGGAAGTGTGCCAGAGGTGCAGCCACGAACACCCTTGTGAGAACAGTCAGCTGGCTATGTGCAGCTCCAGGGCAATAAAAGGAAAATGGGCTCTTTGGTGCAGGTTCTAGCACTGGCAATGAAACTGGAATAGCATCATTTCTATCTTAAAGGGCTTCTGTGGCACAAAGTGTGGGTCTTCTGTTACCAGTCCTTTTCCAACACATTATGTTCGGGAAGAAGGCTCTCAATTCCCAGGTTTATTATTTGCTTTCAGCTTTTTGTGACCCGCAGATTATTAAATGCACCTGAAGAACCACACTTAAAGGAGTGTAAACACCAATTTCAGTGCCATTTTTCTTGTTAATGATACGTAACACATTCCTGTATTTGGATAACCACAATCTTTTCGCTCGCAACCGTTAATTTTATAATTTAGTAGTCTTCCACACCGATTTTGGTTTCAGCAGCAGAAAGATGGCTGTGACTCAGTCATAGGCAGTATCGAGGATGCATGTATCTTCGATACTATGTTTTGATACATTTTGTATGTTGGTATTAGGTATTGCCAGCAAAAATTAGTGTTGGGGTATCAGCATCAAAAATGCACATTTTTTGTATCGTGTAATTTAACGATACTCTGTGCAAAAAACAAAAAAACATGGAAGTTGCATTGATTCAGACTATGGGCTAATGGCTGCTCAGCTTGTACTACTGCCCGAGTTCCCTCCCGCTCGGAGTTTTCTACAAATGCCCCTTCTCGTTAGCCTCACCGATCTATCCAGATTCCCTTACTTTAAAACTGAAGGCACCAATGGCAAGTAGGTGCTCACAAGGTTGTTTACTTGTGAACACCAAATGCGTACCATGAAGCCGTTGAGCTGTTAAGATGCATAAACAAAGAAACAAAAACCCAAGGAAGACTGGCTTGGTTTCATGCTGTTTGGTCTGTGCGGTTTAACATCCCAAAGCGACTCAGGCTATGAGAGGTGCCATAATGTAAGGTTACGAAAATTCGATTGCATGGGGTTCTTCACGTGCACTTACATTGCACAGCACATGGGCACCTTGCTTTTCGCCTCCATCGAAAAGCGAAGACGCAGTAGGGACCACGCGCGCACTCCTGTAGCCCTAGGTGCTCTCCCACACTTTACCATCTGCCCGCCTGTTCGTCTCTGAGGCATATCATTCTCATCAAGCAGCCTGCTCTCTGTGCTATCAAATGCAGTAGCTTATGCACGATTCTACAAACTCCTCGGCTCCGCGTGCCAGCTCTGCTTGGCAGCAAGAAGACGACCTTCTAAGGCCTTACTTAGCCACGATGCAGTCGGCTAACTGCCACACTTGCTTGTAGTTTACAGCATTTTATTCGAAACAAACCCAGGTTTTGTAACTGTGCCGGAAAGGCCTGGGCTTCTAGACTGTGTGTGTGTGTGTGTGTGTGTGTGTGTGTGTGTGTGTGTGTGTGTGTGTGTGTGTGTGTGTGTGTGTGTGTGTGTGTGTGTGTGTGTGTGTGTGTGTGTGTGTGTGTGTGTGTGTGTGTGTGTGTGTGTGTGTGTGTGTGTGTGTGTGTGTGTGTGTGTGTGTGTGTGTGTGTGTGTGTGTGTGTGTGTGTGTGTGTGTGTGTGTGTGTGTGTGTGTGTGTGTGTGTGTGTGTGTGTGTGTGTGTGTGTGTGTGTGTGTGTGTGTGTGTGTGTGTGTGTGTGTGTGTGTGTGTGTGTGTGTGTGTGTGTGTGTGTGTGTGTGTGTGTGTGTGTGTGTGTGCGTGCGTGCGTGTGTGTGCGCGTGCGTGTGTGTGTGTGCGTGCGTGCGTGCGTGCGCGTCCGTGCGTGTGTGTGTGTGTGTGTGTGTGCATAAAAACAATTGCCTCTAAGCTTTTATTAAATGCACGGCATAGAAGCGCTATTTAAATGCACTTTTCCAGCGCATAAGTTTATAACAAGTTATGCATTGTCAAACATTGTTTTTGCAAAAACATTTTAGCATAACTTTAATTAAACTTAGTATCTTAAAAGAAAGAATTTTTAAATTTTTATATATATATATATGAATTGATATGCATCATGCCACTTTGTGAAAAAATAAATGGAACAGATTTATCTTTGTATGTATACATCCAGCCGTAGTTGTCAAGTGACGCCAGTGAAACTTGACTTCTTAACCATTCTTAACTACCTTTAAGATCCTCGAGTCGACGCGGCTATGCTTCAGCCTTATCCGCTGATAAAAGGCACCTTCATGTGTGCTCGTCTTCTTATGTAGAGGTTTTTCTCATTTGCCTCCCTCGCTTATCTACATCAAGGCAGCGCTCTTTCAAAACTAATAAAAACGTTCTGCCACTTCTTGCTGTTTTCCTTCTAAAAGTGACAGCTTCAAAAGTCCGTTATTCCATTAATAGCAAATAACTCGCTGTTCGGTTCCCCAAGCGCATGCAAGTTGTACATCTCAGCATAGAGAAAACGCTGGAGCCTCCGGGTAACGCAGAGTATAAAATGAAAAGCAGCAGAAAACGTTTCAGATTTATTTGTATGCAGCCAAGTGCTCACAGGTTTGTTAGTATGAAGAACATTGTGTTAAAAAAATTTTCGCTAGGCTTTAAGATTATAACCATGGCTTCAATCCAAAAACAATGTCTGCTTCTCAGAAAGTAGAAATTCAATAAATCGATGCATTCATATTCGTTTAAGCCGTTGCAGAAAACTGCGCTATGGGAGAGCACTTTAGGTTCCAGAAAGCGCGGTAAGCTTTCCTAACATCGGTAATCATATATAGCTTCATTATGGAGAATTCTAGTTATGTAAACCTCTCTAATAATATTGCTATCATTATGTTCAGCGTTCTATCGAAGTATCGAGTATCTGTATCGAAAATCGATTCGGTTCTGTACCTTGTACCGTCATTGCAAATTCAATTTGTCAGGGTATCGGTATCGAAGATACATCTTTTTATATGTCTTGCCCAGCCACGCTGTGATGCCACAGTCAAATCTAGTCACGTGCGGCATGAAAACAAAACCTGATATAATCGTTGACTCTTCTTTTTTGTCATTTCTGTTATTGAGACAGTTGTTGTTGTCGCGACTGAAGGAAGAAGGAAATGAAAATGTACGGGCCTGTTGCTGGTTTTCTAGCTGGGCCGCCCCGCGCGCTTTCCGGGCATTTCCCACGGGACCCGACGCAGACCAGGATTGTGTTTTCAGCCCAGCTTACAAATTTAAAGATATATGTGAATATTACAGATCCACACACCAAACTCTTCCCACCCCGTGCAAAGGGCTGGGGAAGGCTAACGAGCAATGACGCCATTCCCCTAAAGACGGAGCTTGTTTCTCCCTTAGTGCTTAAGCATTTTGAAGCGAAATCTTAACAGTGCTAGCTTTCTGAGCCGTAAGCGTCACGGATGTTTTCACCTTCAAGTGACCCTGACAAATAATGCTGTTTCCTTTCTTATAAACAAAGGTGGTGGTAAAAATATTTTAGGTGCTCCTGCGCCTGCTCACCAATACAATGTTGTGCCCGCCTACTCTCATTTTGATCCACAATTTGACAGGTTGTGCTCGCACTGGGGGGAGGTGTCTGACACCTATCACATGGTATGGGCCTGCCAAAAAAAAACATCTTTGTCCCTATCCCCAACCCCACCCGAGAGAACTGGGAGGCGACCCTGTCCGGCTGCTGCACCCTAGAGGCCCAAAAGGCCTTAACGCAGCGCGCCAGGGCTGCGGCAAACGCCAATGGAGTGCCTGTCTAGGCATCCCACCTAGTGTCTATACCTCTCTGTATATATAACAATAAATGTTTTCACCACTACCGCCACGTGCGGACAGAGGAGTAAGAAAAAAGAAGAGGGAGAAAAAGACGCGCATCGCAACAGCCGTCGTCCACCACCGCAACGGTAGCGGGTGCAATGACGGCTTACAACAGATACAAATCCGGTGCCAGGCTAGCCCCCGCCGCAAGCGACAGCGACCTACCAGTTCAAGCCCCGTAGGGCCAGGAGCAGCCACCCTGTTGTTGCGACTGAAGGAAGAAGGAAAAGAAAGTGCACGTGTCTGCTACTGGCTCTGTAGCTGAGCCACCTCCGCTGCCTCGTGCGTACAGAGGAGAAAATAGAGAAGAAAGAAAAGGGGGAGAAAGACGCGCGTCGCAACAGCCATCGTCCACCACCGAGACGGTAGCGGGTGCAATGACGGCCTACAACAAATAAAAATATAGTGGCAGGCTAGCCGCCGCCGCCGCCAGCGGCAGTGACCTACCAGTCCCAGCCCCGTAGGGCCAGAATCAACCACCTTCAGCCAGCCGTTGTTGTTGTGGCTGTAGGAAGAAGGAAAAGAAAATGCACTGGCCTACTACTGGCTCTGTAGCTCAGCTAACCTCCTCTGCCTCGTGCGGACAGAAGAGAGAAAGTAGAGAAGAAAAAAAAAAAGAAGAGGGAGAGAAAGCTAGACGCGCGCCGCATCAACAGCCGTCCTCCACCTTCTGAGCGGTGGCAGGTGCAATGACGGCCTGGTGGTGGTGGTGGTGGTGGTAGTGGTTATTTATTGTATATACAAAAGGAAGGAAAAGATGTTTGCCAGCCCCGGTATCTGATATCTGAGCACCTGAACTGAGGCGGTGGAAATAAAGGGATAGCGAGGAAGAGGTAGAGGAAATCAAAGAGGTGAGCGATAGGGAGAAAGAAAAGGGTAGGTAAAAATAAAGGAAATGTATACATTATGGTGCAGTATACAGTAGTTTGCTTGAGGCCCTCCCGCAAATGTCTTAAGTCACTGAGCACTCGGCACATCGGGCGGGCGTCCAGGCAACTGTTCACTACGCACGCACGCGCACACTGTACAAAACAGACGGCCGTCGTGGGGCGATCGGCCGTTATTGTCCGAAATAGCACACGCGGAGCGTTCGGTCACAATACTCACTATCTGGCGAGGTGAAATAGGCGGGTCATCAAGCCCGCCTGTTCGTTAGCCTGCCACCGAATGTTTACCTGTTGTAGGCAATGACGGCCTACAACAGGTAAAAATTCGGTGGCAGGCTAGCTCCCGCCGCAAGCGGCATTGACCTACCAGTCCCAGCCCCCTAGGGCCAGGAACAGCCACCCTTCACCATCTCTCCCTTCCCACAGCCAGCCTCCGCTGGCTTTATTATTTTAGTGAATTGAAACGGCTGAGAAACGATCGATGCTTTTCAAGCGAAACCTTCACTACGCATGCAGAGCCGCGCGCCTCGTGACTGATAATTTGACCTTCAAGTGACATTGATAGATACTGCGCGTTACCTTTCTATAAACTGACAAGTGATGCGAAAGCTTCATTACGCTAGGTACAGCCGATATTCGCGTGGCACTAGTCACTTAAATGAAACGGAGAATCACCCCTGTGTAGTGCGATATGTCAACGCACGTTAAATGCCCCCATGTGGCCGAATTACTCCGCAGCCCTGCGCTGCGAGACTTTTTTCACTCTTTCCGTTTTTACCTTCTTCCCTCAAGTCTTAGACGTACTGCTCATTTTCTTTCTTATAAACATATGTACAAGAAAAAAATATGAAAACATGACCTTGACCTGGTTAGGTGCCCACCATTCCGTGGTGCCCACCCAAAAGTATAAATTTAGGTGCCTTTAGCTAAAACCTAACTTAAAGAAAAAAATCACAAGGGTTCAACACTGCTGAACCAAATATTAAGCGATAACATTAGCTCCGGGTGACCGAGCGTTCTTCCCTTTTTCTTGTTCCTCAGCCCACATATAAAGCCCCGCTTTAACCAAGCCGTATGACGTGCCTTAGTGGCCTAGAGGTGTAACTAAATGCCAAGGTCCTAGCAGGCTGATTCTAACATAAGCGCCCCATGTGAAACGAGAGGCCCAAGTTGGCAGCTCCTGCCAGCCACATATAAAGCCCCTCTTTAACCAAGCCGTATGAACGTGCCTTATTGGGCTCTAGGAGTAAAGTGAATGCCAGGGTCCTGGCAGGCTGATTCTGACATAACCGTCCTATGTGAAACGAGAGACCCAAGTCGGCAGCTCCTGCCAGCCACATATAAAGCCCCTCTTTAACCAAGCCGTATGAACGTGCCTTATTGGGCTCTAGGAGTAAAGTGAATGCCAGGGTCCTGGCAGGCTGATTCTGACATAACCGTCCTATGTGAAACGAGAGACCCAAGTTGGCAGCTCCTGCCAGTTTTAGGTCGTCTACGGGGGCCATCTAAAGGTCAAAGGTCAATGGTGGTCACCGCCGTTTCACGCTGAAGGCTCGAACTGCGAGCAGTATTGCTTTCGCAATAAAAAGCCCAACTACTGCGCTGGACTTCCCGGGTTCTATCCTGACCGCCGAGAAGCTGAAGAGAGGTGGTGGCTGCTCTAGGTCCTACGGTGCTGGGAATGGTAGGACACCGCCGTATGTGGCGGGGGCTCGCCTGCCACCGGTGGTTGTACCTGTTGTAAGCCGTCATTACACCCTCCGCCATTTTGGTGGCGGAAAACGGCTGTTGCGACGCGCGTCTTTTTCTGTTCCTCTTCTTTCTCTTTCTCTCTTTAATTTCTCATCTGTTCGCACGAGGCAGCTGAGGTGGCTAGTAAAAACTTTATTTAGTGAAGGCCTAAATAAAATTATGTTGCCGCCGTTCCGTGGGTGGCCTTCGGCTGCTGGTAATGACCTCCAGGTCACGCCTGACGGCGATTTCCGCTGCCCAGGTCGTGAGCTGCTGTTGAATATGCGGCTCCGAGCTGGCCAAAGCAGCCTCCCACAGCTGCTGGCTGTCAATTGCCAGGAGATGGGGGGAGAGTGCGCCGGACATGAGTATTGGTTGTGAGCATAGTCTGCTCGGGGAGAGCTGCAGAGCGTGCATTTGGGCGAGAAGGCACTGGGATGAATACAAACCCATCTAGACTTTGGTGAATAAAGGAAAAGCGTGCAGGGGAAAGCGAAGTGTGGGCCTCTAAATGGCGCCACGTATTCTGTTCGATTTTAGATAGGGACTTGTGAGGGGGAGGGAGGGATAAGCGAGAGTTGCGGTAGTGGAGGAGAAAAGTGCCAGTAGTGCTATGGAGGCGAAACGGAGAGGCGTCAGTGCGCTGTGCGATGTCAGTGCACGTTGAAGATTCCCTGGTGGTCGAAATTTCTTCGGAGCCCTCCACTACGGCTCTTTCTTCCTTTCCGCGTTCACTCCCACCGCGCTCCCTTGTTGTTGCTTGTTGTTGTGGTTGTAGGAAGAAGGAAAAGAAAATGCACGGGCCTGCTACTGGCTCTGTAGCTGAGCCACCTCCGCTGCCTCGTGCAGACAGAATAGAAAATAGACAAGAAAGAAAAGGAAGAGGGAGAGAAAGAGGCGCGCCGCAACAACAGCCGTCGTCCACCACCGAAGCGGTGGCGGGCGCAATGACGGCCCACGACAGATAAAAATTCGGTGGCAGGCTAGCCCCCGCCACAAGCGGCGGTGACCTACTTGCCCCAGCTCCATCAGGGGAGTAATTTACGGCGTGGTCCAGGTGTCCCCAGAAGACAGTTACGGCGCCTCTCTTTTCCGGTGAACCAATTATCATTATTTAAAGAAAAAATATGGAAAAAAAAACGTGGATTGAAAAGGCGTCGTTACAGAGGCTATCGCTGCAGCACTCGCTCTATCACGAGGTTCAAGCCCTTAAACCTCAACAATTTTTCATCCTTCACGTCACCTAAACTTGACCGACGTCACAGTCATCATCACTCAGCTAAGAAAGTGGACATACAGAGAGATATAAGAGATGCGTTGTTAGCCCCCACTTCCTAAATATTAGTGAAAAAACAGCGCAACAACAACGAGACACACGAGAGACAAGTGCTTGTCTCTCGTGTGTCGTTGTTGCGCTGTTTTTTCACTAATGGATAATCAACACTCTCAAGCAGCCGTTGTTGCAAACTTCCTAAATATATGCACCCGGAAGTTAATAAAGAACGAAGGGAGAAGCGAGCTGAGGCCTTAAAGCTTAGGTTCGTATTATTATTATTTATTAAACATAGATGACAGTGAGGTAGCCTACGTTGATGCGATCGGAGGCCAAATCGGGGCGGCAGTGGAAGGGATGAAGGTGGGAGTGAAAGTGGAAGGAAAGAGGAGCCGTAGGGAGGACCACGGAGTAATTTCGACAACCTGGGGTTCTTTATGTGCGCTCGTTTCCGGGAATCGTATTGAGAGCTAGACAGTACATACACCCCAGGTTTTGAGGCCTCAAATATATTTTTAGACCTGGCGCCGGTGGCATTGGCAGCTAGATGATCACGTGTTATTCTTATTACCTTTCATATTATCGTTTAGTAATCGTCCGCAATTGAAATAAAACGTCCGTATTTGTCAGACGCGTACTTAAAAGAAAAGCACACAGATCATTGCGTTTACATGCTAACAACGCGATATAGCACCAGAAAATCCGGTGTTAGCGTTATGAGCGAAAAATCTTGAGCATGGCGCTGGCAGGGGGCGGCTGGCTTCTCTGGAATGCTCAGGCGCGCAGACTAGGGAGCCTACATGTTTCGCTTCCTAGCGCAGACCAGCGAGGCGCGCGCGCGGCGATGGCGGAGCGCGCGGCTCCGGCGCGCCAGCTGCGTGCTATGTGACGCCACTGCTCCTCATGCCTGCGCAGCACGGCTCTCCAGGAGCCACGCGAAACTCCAGTGCGAAACTGCTCAACCTCGGCCAGTGTAGCTAACGCTACAAAAAGTGCTTTCTTGGAACAGCTACAATCCTTTAATAATTAAATTGCAAACAAATGGCGATGGATATCTAGAAGACGGACAGACGGAAGACAAGCGAAATTATAAATGAAGAAGCGCTCGGAGCATGTTTGAGTTAAGCGCATTGCTCCCATGCATTTCGTCAGCATTTCACATTGCGCCTTGGGCCTCACTTGATGGTACTCGTGGGACATTTTCTTGCGTATGGGGCTTACCGCGACGGACCCAGCAATTTCAGGTGGTAACGTTGTGTTCGGGGCTGGGTGCACCAAGCGTATCCTAACGCATTCAAGCATATTTATAGACAACATCTTCCATATATGGTAATAGGAGGCGCTGCTGTTATGCTGCGCGGTAGGCATATATTTGCTCAGACGTCGTGTCGAGCGCACCGGTTTAAGCAAGCGTTCTGTGGAGGCCGTGCGCGGGATACATTGGCTGCTTGTACGCCTTCCTGAGGAGCGTGTCAAGCTTCTGCATTCTAATCTAATGTTGAGGCGCTACCGAGTATATCATCCGGCTGGTAATTCAGTTCAGTTCAGTCGTTCAGTCGTGTTCGACTCTTCGTGGCCCTATGGACCATGTCACGCCACGCTTTCCGGTCTCTCACTATCTTCCTAACATCACATAACTTCATCTGCAGTGCCTCGAGGATGCCATCTAAACATCGCGTTCGCTGCCTAGCGCTTCTCCGGCGACCCTCAACCTTTCCCAACATCAAATCTTTCCCCAGCGACTCCTCTCTTCTCATCAGATGACCAAAGTAGCTGAGCTTTAACTTTAGAATTTGACCCTCCAAAGAGCAGTCAGGGTTTATGGTCGACAATATCGACTGATTTGATCTTCTGGCAGTCCAAGGAACTCTCAAGAGTCTTCGCCAGCACCACAATTCAAACGCGTCAATTCTTCGGCGGTCAGCCTTTTCCACAGTCCAACTCTCGCATCCATACATCACAACTGGAAAGACCATAGCACGAGTTATACGGATCTTGGTTGGCAGACTAATGTCTCTGCTCTTTACTAGGCGGTCAAGGCTAACCATTGCTTTCTTTCCCAGAAGCAGGCGTCTCCTAATTTCATGGCTGCAGTCTCCTTCAGAGGTAATCATGGAGCCCGAGAAGAGAAAATCTGTCACAGCTTCCACTTCTTGTCCATTGATGCTCCAGGACTTGATAGGGCAAGACGCCATGATCTTTGTCTTTTTAATGTTCAGTTTAAGCCCAAACTTCTCACTCTCTTCTTGTACGCGCATCAGAAGTCTCTTGAGCTCCACTTCACTTTCTGCCATTAAAGTGGTATCATCCGCATATCTAAGGTTGTTGATACGTTTTCCAGCAATCTTCACTCCAGCTGAAGACTCGTCCAGACCGGCCTTCCTCATGATGCACTCTGCATATAGGTTAAATAGGCAGGGCGACAGTATGCAGCCTTGCCTCACTCCTTTATCAATCGGAAACCAATGAGTGATACCATGCCCAGTTCTGACTGTGGCCTCTTGCCCTTCATACAGGTTCCTGAGGAGACAGATGAGGTGAATTGGAACTCCCATCTCTTGGAGAGCTTGCCACAATCTGCTGTGATCTACGCAGTCAAACGCTTTCGCATAATCAATAAAGCAGAAGTAGATGGGTTTCTGGAACTCTGTTGCTTTTGCCATGATCCAGCGAATGTTGGCAATTTGGTCTCTAGTTCCTCTGCCCTTGCGAAACCCAGCTTGCACGCCCGGAAGCTCCCGATCCACATACTGCTGCAGCCTACCTTGGAGGATTTTCAACATCACCTTGCTAGCATGCGAAATAAGCGCGATCGTGCGGTAGTTGGAACAATCTTTGGCACTGCCTTTCTTTGGAATGGGGATGTAAACTGACCTCCTCCAATCCTGTGCTCACTGCAGAGTTGTCCAAATCTTCTGACATAATGTACGCAGAATGTTAACAGCGTCATGGTTGAGGTTTTGAAGCAACTCCGCTGGAATGCCATCAATTCCGCTAGCTTTGTTCTTAGCAAGGCTGGCTAAGGCCCAATCAACTTCACTCTTCAGGGTGCCCGGCTCGAGATCAGTAATCACAACGGTCTTATGTTGGGTTTGCACATTCGGGTCCTTCTTGCACAGTTCTTCTGTGTATTCCTTCCACCTCTTCTTTATCTCTGAGGCTTCAGTGATGTATTTGCCTCGTTTGTCCTTTATCACGCCCAGCTTAGCACAGAAGCTTCCTTTGATATCTTTGATTGTCTTATAGAGAGCTCTTGTGTTCCTTAATTGGCTGTTGTCCTTAACTGCTTGGCACTGTATGTTCAGGAAGGCATTCTTATCTCTCCTTGCTATTTTCTGAAAATCCGCATTGAAAACCTTGTATCTTTCTCTTTCCCCCATAACTATTGCCATCCTCCTTTCCTCAGCTATTTGCAAAGCCTCTTCAGATAACCAGTTTGCTTTCTTGCATTTCTTTTGCTTTGGAACTACCTCAGTAGCAACTTCTTGTATTATATCACGAACATCAGTCCACATCTCTTCGGGCTCTCTGTCTTCTATATCTAATTCTTGAAATCGATTCCTCATTTCCACAGCATATTCTAATGAAATTTGATCCAGATCATACCTGAAAGGCCTTCTAGTTTTCTGCGTTTTCCTCAATCGAAGCTTAATTTTGGCAACAAGAAGCTGATGATCAGTGCCACAATCGGCCCCATGCCTTGTTTTTACTGCTTGTATAGCGCTTCTCCATCTCTGCCGGCAAAGAATATAATCGATCTGATTCCTGTACAGACAGTCCGGTGAAGTACATGTGTACAGGCGCCTCTTGTGCTGTTGAAAATGAGTATTCGCTATGGTCAGGTTGTTTTCTTGACAAAACTCTACTAGCCTCTGCCCAGCTTCATTTGGCTCGCCAAAACCGAACTTGCCTATAATTCCGGATATTTCTTCACTCCCGACCTTAGCATTCCAGTCTCCTATGAGAAAAATGACGTATGATGATGGGGTGCGGTCTAAAAGGCATTGTAGGTCCGCATAAAATCTCTCAAAGTCAGCTTCTTCAGCAGTAGTGGTCGGTGCTTGAATAGCTGTTATGTTGAAAGGGTGACCTTGGATTCGAAGTGAAATCATTCGGTCGTTTTGGGGGTTGTACCCTAGCTCTGCTTTGCCCATTCTTCTGTTTACTATGAGAGCGACCCCATACCTTCTCTTGGATTCGTGCCCACAATAAAAGACATAATGGTCGCCGGAGTTAAATTCTCCCATTCCGGTCCACTTGAGCTCGATGATACCCAAGATATCAATGTTCAATCTGTCCATTTCTCGCTTGACGACATCCAGTTTACCTTGCGTCATAGATCTTACATTCCATGTTGCTATGTGATATATCTCCTTGCAACATCGGACTTTGCGGTCGCTTCCCGACACATCCACAACTGAGCGTCCTTTTGGCTTTAGCCCAGCCGCTTCATTCGTCCAGGAGCTACTAGGAATCGACCTTTGTTCATCCCCAGTAACATGTGGACGCCTTCCATCCTGGGGGACTCATCTTCCGGCGCCATATCATTAATGGTATTGTGACTGGCCATAGGGTTTTCTTGGCAGGAAATACTGGAGTGGGTTGCCATTACCTTCTCCAGTGAATCACATCTTGTCAGAACTCTCTGCCGTGACCTGTCTATCTTGGGTGGCCCTACACAGCAGAGCTCACGACTTCATCGAGTTTCGCAAGCCCCTCCGCCACGACAAGGCAGTGATCCATGACAATTACCATGCTAATTACCAATTAGCAATTGGTAATTAACAATTTTATCATTCAACGAATGTAGCTCGGCAGCAAGCCACTCTTCCTGAATACAGAGAACGCAGTCATGCCAGACACACTGCCGAGGCTATCGAAAAACGAGAAGCCAGAATAGCAGATTGCTGAGAGGCTTACCAAGCGTAAGCGTGCCAAGATGGAAACGGCAGCATCGACTGCAGCTGCGGCCGACGGCTCACGCTGATGAAATTTGGTTTACGGATATCGGTACCTTACAACCCCCCACATAACGCTCACATCACATACACACATAACACTCACATCCAGTAATATTTTTGTGGTCAAAAGTGAAATATATATGTAAAACGTTCAGTGACTTTCAGAACACCTACTAAGGTGTGACCACGCCCTTCCGCCCCCTCCTGCTCTTTTTTGAATACGTCCCCTTTATTTTGTGCGGACGTTTTATACTGACTGACAACCACCAACTATAACTACAGCTTATTCTCTAATGCCAACTCTTTCCCATTCTCCCCCGTACAAATTTAGACACCTCCCTAATTTGAATAATCGGGAAAACCCCTACAAATGACCTAGAGAAACACATTATTTTCAACCGCCTTAGGCTGACGCGGTTCATGGCCTCATGGATCTTTAATGTGTATTCATAATTGCGGAGCTAATCAAGAACGACCCACGTAGGCAGCTACCACGGGACGCAAGTATCACTCCTCGGAGGGACCTTGAGCGGCCGGTGCCGAGTCCGCCGCTGCTGGGTTGAAAACACCGGATTAAAAACACCGGCTTCTATTTCAGTCGACTTGGTTGCAGTCTATTCGCTTGTGAGCGATTTTGCAGAGCGATTTTCCACCCCTTCTGTATTAAAGCTGCTCGCTCGCTGTCCAGCTACGCACAGTGAATCCGGCTTTCCTTTGCGTACGCGACTTTCGTTTCGGCGTGCATTTACTCTTATCGGTATTGTGGCGCGTGTCCAGCATCATTTCTTCCGCTGCGTTCTTTGTGCGTTCACACGCTCCAAGTATTCCTTGTTCAGTTCTTGCATATAGCTCCACTGCTTGTTTCATTTTTTTTTTCCCAGCGGGAATACTTTCGAACAAAAACATTGCTAGGCAAGAGCATTGTCACAATTTTAGCGCTCGGTACGAGGTTTCTATCGCAGTACTTATGTTTCGAAGGGTCGGTTTTGCGATGCCTCTTATTACAGCTTGTAAGAAGAGCTTTTACAGCTAAGTACGAGAAGACATTTACACTACGGCGTTCATCTGAGAATCTCCGCAGCAGAGCTTTCGCGCGAACAGCACATGCTTAGCTAGATGATGAAAACCCAGACAGTGCTAGGATATGTGAGCCAGCTGTTTCTGCATATTGGTTCCTAGCACGCTACGACACACTGAAAATTAAATAAACGTAAAACAGATATGTAATATGGTGAGGCAACCATAATAGAGAATAAAATAATATGCCTCTGCCCGTGCCACTAGGTATAACAGGCTTTGCAGGACGAACAGAGCGCGAAATTATTTCATTGTTAGTGTGTCGTAGCGCGCTGAGAACCAACAAAGATGAAGACCCGCGGATCGAGCGCCGTGCTCCGCGGCATTCGTGTGAGCACTGGACGTTCAGAGGAACTCACGAACGTACTGTCAGGGGACCCCAGGCCGGTGGACCGTTGGTGATTCCGTCTACTCACTTGAATAAACCTCTCGAGGAAAATTAACCGAAATAAAAATTAATCTTCAAAGCGCCGAATCGCAGCTGCTTTAATGTTGCGGACTTGACAGAAGCAGTAGAGGGAATTTATTGCCTTCCACACACACAGGTACTTGTATATACACACACACGCACTGTAGTACATACATGGGAGGACACTGAAAGGTGCGATAAATTCCCTAACTAGCAACAATCACATATTAAATAGTCATTTCGTGTGCATCAATAGCCACAGAAGAAGAGGGAATGTATTGTCTTCCACACACATAATCACTGTACATGCAGTTTATCTGACACGAGCGACGATGGAGTCAAGAAATATGCTTCCAAAGTTCGGACGCATATGGCTCATGACACGGCTAACATAGTTAGAAAGAGTTTGTCTCTTTTTACATTAGTTTAACCTATTTATGGTTGTTGCTGATGCCGATGATGGCCATGGTTACTTTAACAAACGAAGCATAAATGCCTTAAAAACATTGTGTTTTGCCTTGATTATTTATGAAGAGTAAGAAGCTGACTGACATGAAAACCCATTCTGGCTAACCTTACCTTCGTTTTTATCTAGAATTTGCGCGTGCGTCGTATGCGGGCTTATAGGTTTCTGTGAAGCCTTAGTCCAACTATACATAAAAAGATGGCGAAAAGATTTGATAGTTTGCTTTTCGAGAACTAATTGACGTGTTGCTTCCGGCATACGTATACATGAACGAGACAGGAAAGGTAGACCTCACTGACGAGGTCCCAAGTTTCACATTCTGCATGGCCAACCATGGTCGAGCTTTTGCATTGCCGTTCACCTCGACTCCAAGGTCGCAGGTGACTCCCCTGATGGGGCTGGGACAGGTAGGTCACCGCCGCTTGCGGCGGGGGGCTAGCCTGCCACTGAATTTTTATCTGTTGTTCGCCGTCATTGCACCCGCCACCGCTTCGGTGGTGAACGACGGCTGTTGTTGCAGCGCGTGTCTTTATTTCTTTCTTCTCTTCCTTTTCTTTCTTCTCTATTTTCAACCACCACCACAACACCAACAACTCCAAGGTCGCAGGTTCAATCCCGTATGCAGCGGCGACGTTTCAATCGAGGCGAAATAAAAACATACTGCTAAGTGCCAGCGCACGTTATATAGGAAACATCAGGTGGACTAAACTGATGGAGCATTCCTCTGCGGCGTCATTTAAAGCAAGTGCATCGTTTAGAGACGTTAAACCCCATTGTTTATAAATTATTCACGTTAATCTTTTTTTTTTTTTTTGCTATTCGTTACATCTTTTCACCTCTCGTTAAGCTGCCGAAGTTTGTTGATGTGGCGGTAGGAAGAAGGAAAAGAAAATGCACGGGCCTCCTACTGGCTCTGTAGCTGAGCCACCTCCGCTGCCTCGTGCGGACAGGAGAAAATAGTGAAGAAAGATGGAAAGAAAGACGCACGCCGCAACAACAGCCGTCGTCCACCACCATAGCAGTGGCGGGTACAATGACGGCCTACAATAGATAAAATTCGTGGCTGGCTAGCCCCCGCCGCAAACGGCGTTGACCCACCGTCCCAGCCCCGTCGATAGGAAAGGAAAGCCGCTCTGTCACACTTCTCCGTGGACACCTCAACAGCGTTGTAAGGGAAGGGAGGAAGATGGAAGTTAGAGACATTGGCGCAGTAGTGGAGGACTTCGGATTAATTAGACTCTCTAGGGTTCTTTAACGTGCCCTTAAATCGCACGGAACACACCTATATCCTTCTAGATTGCCCGGCGGACCTGAACAACCTGTACCACCACCACCCACCACCTTCGGTGGTGGTGGTACAAACTTTATTCATTGAAGGCCAAAAAAATTAAAAAAGTAAAATTATGTTGCCGCCGTTCCGTAGGTGGCCTTCCGGCTGCTGGTCGTGGCCTCCAGGTCACGCCTGGCGGCGACTTCCGCTGCCCAGGTCGTAAGCCGCTGTTGAATATGCGGCTCCGAGCTGGCCAAAGCAGCCTCCCACAGCTGCGGGTTGTTTATTTGCCAGGAGACGGGGGGAAAGTGCGCCGGACAAGAGTAAAGAATGTGAGCATAGTCTGCTCGGGGAGAGCTGCAAAGCGTGCATTGGGGCGAGAAGGCACCGGGGTGAATAAGGGCAAGGCGTGCAGGGGAGAGGAAAGTGTGGGCCTGCAAATGACGCCACGTATTCTATTCGATTTTAGATAGGGGCTTGTGAGGAGGAGGGAGGGATAATCGGGAGTTGCGCTAGTGGAGGGTGACATGTCATGGAAGGTGAGGAGGGAGTCACGCGTGTTCATTCCGGGGTGGAGGGGGCCAGCTCGGTCGGTCATTTCGCGAGCGATAGAATTCGCCGCCTCATTTCCAGGGTACCCCGCGTGAGCCGGAACCCAAAATAGTTGGATAGATCGGGAAGTGGGGGAGGAGTGCTTAAGGGTTTTGAGCGCAGAGGAAGAGATTCTACCCTTTGCAAAGTTGTGGACTGCGGTCTTAGAGTCACTAAATATGAAAAGGGCCGGTGTGCTGGCAATGGCGAGGGCGATGGCTGCTTCCTCTGCGGCAGTGGAAGTGAGAGCATGAGGACGGAGAGGGGGGCTCGTGTATTAGAGACAATGGCCAGGGCATAGGCGGGATGCGAGAGGTAGGGTGCCGCATCAACATACACGGCGTCAGACTGTGTACCGCACTGGCACCAGAGGGTGGAGGCGCGGGCAGATCGGCAAGAGGCATGATGCTCAGGGTGCATGTTCTAGGGAAGGGGCTTGACAGTGAGCATGGAGAAGAGGGAGCTGGGCAAGGGACGGGTGACACAGATAGGGGAGACAGGGGTCAAGCGAAGGGAAGTAAGAAGGGCTCTGCCAGGGGTGGTGCGAGATAAACGATCGAGTTGTGCCACGCGATGGGCCTCCACAAGTTCTGAAAGAGTATTGTGGACGCCCATCGCCAGTAGACGAGAAGGGGGGGTGGAAGTGGGAAGCCCGAGAACCGACTTATAGGTTTGGCGGATGAGACAGTTGACCTTGTCTTCCTCGGTACGAGACAGAAAGAGGTAGGGGAGGGAGTACACAAGGCGGCTTAGCACAAAGGCCTGAACAAGACGACGGAGGTCGTGCTCGCGCATGCCGTAGTGTCGGTTAGCGACCCGTCGGATCAGCAGTACCGTCTGCTGGGCGGTGGTAGTAAGGCGGGAAAGGACAGTAGTGTGTTTGCCATTGAATTGGAGAAAGAGACCGAGAATACGGATGCAAGAGACAGAAGGAATGGGATGCCCGTCGATAGTGACGTTAAGGTTAGGAGATGAGGTTGGAGCTATGCCTCGAGCCAGGGGGAGCAGGAGCTCCGACTTGGACGGGGAACAAGCTAGCCCGACCGTGCGAGCATAATCGGCGACCGTTTTAGCGCCCGCCTGGAGAGCGGCTTCCATCTCACCAAGATTGCCGGTAGTCACCCAGAGGGTGATATCATCAGCGTAGAAAGCATGGGAGAGGTTAGGAATGCTAGCTAGAGCACGTGCCATAGGGAAAAGGGTGATGTTGAAGAGAAGGGGAGAGAGAACAGAACCCTGGGGGGGTACCTCGATTTCCAAGAGGGAAAGCAGGAGAGGAGAGGGTGCCGAATGAGATTTCAGCCGTGCGATGGGCAAGAAAAGCCTTGATGTAACTATGGATTCGGGAACCCACGAAGGGTAGAAAGGGCGTCTAGGATGGCGGTGTGGAAGACATTATCAAATGCTTTTGTCAAGTCCAGTGCCAATGATCGCGCGAGTGCGCTTGGCGTGAAGAGGGTGAAGGACCTCTTCGGAGAGCTGGAGCATGCCATCCTGTGTAGAGAGGGATGGGCGAAAGCCGAACATCGAATCGGGGAAAAGATGGTTGTCCTCGAGGAAGCTCTGTAAGCGGTCTAGAACGACGTGCTCAAAGAGCTTACCGAGACAAGAGGTGAGGGAAATAGGACGGAGATTTTGAATGTCTATGGGTTTGCCGGGCTTGGGGATGAAGGTCACCTTAGCGTGGGTCCACTCAGAAGGCAGGGTGCCTTCGTGCCAATGTTTGTTAAAGAGGTCCGTAATGGCCTCTAGGGATGATGTGTCCAGGTTACGGAGGGCCTTGTTAGAAATTTGGTCTGCTCCTGGTGCGGAAGTGGTGCGGAGCTAATGTAGCGCCGCAAAAACCTTCCCCAAAGTGATATCTGCGTCAAGCGCAGAATTAATGGTGCCGATGTAAGAAGGGAGGGGGGATGGAGGGGAAGTACAGAGATAGCGATCTCGGAGTGCAAGAAGGAAATAGGAATCGGATAGCGGTGAGGATTGTAGGAGGCGCGTCACATCCCTGCGTTGCGTGGCCTTGGCATGCGACGGGTCAAAAGAGGACATGAGCCCACGTATCCCTCAGCCCGAGGTTACCGGCCATGCGGTCGCATGTCTGGCCCCACTGCTACCTGGTGAGGTATGAGCAGTGCTCCTCAATTTCCATACCCAGGCGGGCAAGGCGGAGGCGTAGTGAGCGATTGTGTTTTCGTGAAAGCCAGCGGCGGTGCAGGGAATGATGCGCCTCCCATAGGTGGAGGAGGCGGCTGTCAGCCGTGGAGGAGTGAGGAGGGGTAGGGACGGTGAAGGTGGCGGATGAAACATCTCTGAGCAAGGTGGCAGTCCATTGAGAAAGGTCTGAGATGGAGGTGGGGGCATGTTGCCGTGAGTGGCGGAACCGATCCCAATCGACTACCTGGCTCAGACGCTGGCGGGAGGATAGGCTAGGAAGAGTACCCCCTGCGCGCTTACGTTGCCGCTCCTGACAACGCTCTCCGCGGTGTAATCTACAATGCCGTGGACCAACAAAGCCAAGAGGAGATCATAGCAGAGCTTCAAGCTATGAACCCCAGCAACACCTACGCCGTTGCCGATGCAAGACAGATTGGGCGTACGCGGTTCATCCTGATCACCTTCGTCGGCACAAAAGAACTACCCCGCACCGTGATATTCAACTGTGGCCTTTTTATCTGCCACCCTTTCCGCCGCAAGGCCGAAGCCTGCACCAATTGTTGGAGCTACGGCCATCGCTCCGACGTATGCACCCAGCCTAGATCCGGACGCTGCACTCGCTGCGGAGCCGTGCACGAGATTCGGGAGCCCCCCGACTGCACACCTAAATGCATCTTGTGCCAAGGCACACATGTCACGGGATCCCGCCCGTGGGGACTTCGCTACGCGCGGACCGGTCCCTCTCCAACCAACTCCAGCCTTAAGTCAATGTCGTCCACCCCACCGCAATCAAAACCCTCCACCGAAGACCCCCGCCCATCTAGACCCAGCCAGTGGTCCAACTCCCGGACCCGCCAAGAACGCAGCCCCCGCCGCCGCTCCGTCTCTTTTCCGCCACTGCCGAGTCAAGACACCTCATCGACTTCTTCCCAGGTGAGCCGGCCTTTGCAGCCTCCCACCCCCGACCCCGAAAAAGAAGAGCTCAAAGCTCAAGTCGCTGCCCAAAACAGGGAGATTACCCTGCTAAAACAACAGCTGCAGGCGTTGTTGGGGCACCCCCAACTCCCCAGCCCTTCTCCACAATGCCCCCCACCACCTGTCACTCAAAAGCCCCAGCCGCCCCTACCCGCCCCTATGTCCATCTCCTCCAATGCTTCCTCCCGCGCCACCTCCCCTTCCCGCACCCCTCCACAAAAGAGGCGATCCACCAACCAGCCTACATCCACCCCGGAGGTGGAGGCCGTCATCCATCACACAGCCTCGTTTCTTGATGCCCATGAGCAACGCCTCATGGCCGCAATTTCTACGCTGCGTACCGAATGGATGAAACAAATTAACGAACGCGTAGACAGAATTGAGGCCCGCCAGAGTGCCCACGAAGCCGAACTTGCCCAGACGACCCTAATGGTGTCATCCCTCCTCCCCTTCTCCTCATCTTCCAATCCCCCTGCACCAGCAGGGGCCCCCAGGCCTCGTGATGGCCAGACGCCCCTCACGCCTTAATTTCTGGCAGTGGAACTGCCGTGGTTTCCGCGGAAAGCGGAACGCGCTGCAGCTCCACCTCCAGAACATCCCTCCCTCCGAGCTCCCCGCTTTAATCGCCCTCCAAGAAACTTTATCCCCAGTTAAGCTGCGCGACTTCGCTGCTTTCCATCCTTCTTCCGCATCCCCCCCGAACATTGCCACTCTGGTTCACCGCAACTACACGGCGATAGAGCATCCTCTCGACGTTCCAGAGTGCACGCACCTTTTCCTAGAACTGCTCCCCCGGCGGCGACAGGATGCCAGTCTCTTTGTTCTTAATGTCTACAGCCCTCCTCGCACATCTTCAGCTCCTCTCCTCTTCCTTCTACGCAAAGCCCTTTCTCGCGCACATCACAACGCGCTCCTCATTCTTGGGGATTTCAATGCACATCACGTCTGCTGGGGTTATCCCGGGAACAGTAGGAAAGGTCTCGCGCTGTGGACATTCATCCAGAACGAACAGTTATCCGTCCTGAACGAACAGTTATCCGTCCTTAATGATTTTTCTGACCCAACCCGCATCGGCTCCAGCGTCCAACGAAACATTAATCCGGACCTTTCCATCTGCAAAAACGTCGTGGATGCAGCGTGGACGAACACCTGGGTCTTTCTCGGCAGCGACCACCGAAGCGGTGGCGGGTGCAATGACGGCCTACAACAGATAAAATACGGTGGCATGCTACGCAAGCAGCGGTGACCTACCTGTCTCAGCCCCATCAGGGCCAGGATCAGCCACCCTTCACCACCTTCTCCGGCGCCCGAAGTTTCTCGCTTTGCTAATGCGTATGTCTTTGTAACGCTGCAATCGTTAGAAGTTCACGACAATTACGCCATTCGCTCTTGAGGTGTATCTGCCTTTCCATGTCTTTTGCTTGCATGCCGGTGCTGCTTATTCGGCCTAATTTTCGCATACGAGCGTTTGCGGTGTCGTAATCACGATGCAAGATGAATTTGAAGTCTGATTATGACTCTTTCGACTGGTCGTCGACGCAACGGTAGTGTAATATTTATGAATTTACCCGCGCTAATAAACGCTAGTTCATAGTTTTTGTCTTTTCCTGAAGCCTCAGAATCGTAGCCACAATCGCTGCAGCGTGTTCTTCTTCCTGCAGTTGCGCAGAAGCGTTTGAAAATGCGACTTCCGTTTTTACCAAAGCCATTATGTATTCTCCTTTACCGTCAGGCTTGAACGTTTGCTTTCCGCGCAACCCTTTTGAACATCTGGGTTCGCCGTGGTTCTGTTTGTGTTGTGTCATCGCAGGTGCCTCGCTGGGGCGCGTCGCACTTCCGCGCAATGTACCCAGCCTTGCAGAGGCTGCGCCTCATCGTCTGGAAGTATCTGTCTCGACAGTTCTGACAGCGAGACGCGGTTTTTGCGGCGCTGGCACACGCGCTTCTATGTTGTACGGTGGAGCAGACTTGAGATGCCTGTCGTCCTTTATTAGACCCCCCCCCCCCCGCCTTTTATTTTCCCCTCTCTGGGGAATCACGTTTTTCAGTTTGTTATGTATATGTATCATAGAGTGTGAGTAATGTGCGTTTTGTATGTATGTATGTATGTATGTATGTATGTATGTATGTATGTATGTATGTATGTATGTATGTATGTATGTATGTATGTATGTATGTATGTATGTATGTATGTATGTATGTATGTATGTATGTGTGTATGTATGTATGTATGTATGTATGTATGTATACATGTATGTATGTATGTATGTATGTATATATGTATGTATGTATGTATGTATGTATGTATGTATGTATGTATGCATGCATGCATGCATGCATGCATGCATGTATGTATGTATGTATGTATGTATGTATGTATGTATGTATGTATGTATGTATGTATGTATGTATGTATGTATGTATGTATGTATGTATGTATGTATGTATGTATGTATGTATGTATGTATGTAGTCTCCAATAAATTCTCTTTACGTGCAGTGACTGCGTGGATGTTATGAGCAAACCAAGCGTCCGCCTTTTGCTGGAGGTCAATGGCTTTGTGAGTTTGCGAGCATAAATTCGCACAGGCTGAAATCAATTGTGCCCATGTGCTGAATTTTGGACCGCAGCTCTTTGGCGCCCGTTCCAGGGTTTCGCGTCGTCGTCGCCGTCGGCATTGTCCCTCGTAACCAGCTCCACTTTCACTCCAACGTTTCTTCCTTCCCTTACGGCGCGATTCAGGTGTCCACAGAAGCGTAGGCTAAGGCTGGCTTAGCCGAGGTTTTGGCTGAGCCGGCAGTAACGTATATGTGGCATGTTACCCCATTATGCCAAAACAAAACTTCCAGTTAAAATTTTAATGTGTCACAATAAAAAATATGGAGTATTTTGTATTAAAATAATTTTTTAACAGCAGTTTATTAATATTATTTTTACACTTTGAGTCAAGACAAGCCGAAGCCATCTATGATATGTAAACAAACATGGTGGATAAAACGTTGATCATATATTCAATATACCATAGTTATAGTGCGTTCGAAGCGCTGGCTCAATGCATGTGCGATTGAAGTTTATAAACTAAGGACGTTTCTTTGCGGTTAGTGACATCATAAATGTAGTAATTAGGATCAGAGCGCTGTGAGCGTGTCCAAGGATCGAGCGGTGCGAAAAGGCCAGTGCACTGCTGAACAACGCAGAACTGCCCTGACACCTTCTTAAATGGATAGCTTTTCGCGAGAAAACGCGACTATTGATAACTTGATATAAATTGCAATGACTGGCTGGAGCTATTGCTTTTGTTACTGGTACATTGATGTTATAATGAGTGCGCTCAGGTCGGAATTCCCATGGTAGCCCATTCCCCTAATGAGTGCCCACCAGTGTCCACACATGAACTGATGAGCACGGGTTCTGTTGCTGTATCGAAACTATTTTTCTGAAATAATTGAATGTTGATCCGAGAAAGATGGTCCCTCGTTAATCCTACGGACACCCCAATACGGATATCCGTTTTAGGCTGTGTTTCGTTCCTACCGGTTTATGTCCCAATTCGGATGATGCGTTTTCGGATGTGTTTCGTTCTTCCGGCGGTCGTCCCGCTCCGGCTTCGGACGTGTGGACTTTAACCGGGCTTCCGACGGACATTATTGGCCGTGTGGGAAGAGTGACATATACTGCGCCTTTCCATTCCTGTGAACCAATTAGGAAAGGCACTCATCAGAGCTCAAGTGGAAGACGTGACCACACATGGTACAAACTGCAGAGATAAAAACATGAGAAATGGCTTAGTTGTGCTATGCCTGGATATACGTAGCGAAAAGCAGTAACTACCTCGGGATCAGAAGAAGTTAATTTCTCCAGTCTTCTGCACCGTTCGCCAGCAGCTAAACTCTCCTTGGCTTCCATGTCGAGCACGTCTAAGTTCACCGGCGTTCTATAAATCGTTTACAGGAAAGGGAAGGCGCAGCATCGGTACTCGCGGATTTACTCGCGGAAGGCAAGAAGCGCCGCCCGGCGGCGTTGGAGCGCACTCGTTTCCCCTTGGTCCTCATAGCTGACGGCAGATGGGGGACTTCACATCTTTGACGTACTGCCGGTGGATTGCGCGACCCTCTTGTAGCTTCCTGCATGCAAACGTACGGGGCACAAAAGGCAGGGTCAGAGGCGCTCTCTGTGCCAAGGGTCGAACCCAAGCAGAGGGCAAAATACCCAAAGGTGTTCCAGCGCAATCCATGCCTTTTTTGTTTTTGAAATCTCTGTGTCATTTACGTTCGAAAAGGATGCGGAGAGGTTCGTCACCCTAATTTAGTTACTTCCCGGCCTGCGTGCCGGGGGCGGGAGATGAAGGGCGCCTGTTCGATGGAGATAAAGTTTTCATTCATTCATTTAGTGAATGAGTGAGAACACTTTATTTACACCTACATGGACCTCTGGGCAGGGGCTCAGCCAGGGGGAGGGTCTCCTTGCCGGCTCTCCTGCGCCGTGGCCGCAGAGGTCTTGGAGTAAGCCTTCTCCGCCAGGCGTAGGGCGATCTTTTGTTCATCCACATTTGGGCTGCGGATGTAGGACTCACAGGTAATTTGATCAAGGGGATCAGTTTCTTTAGCTCCCGGAGAATCGGGGCAATGCCAGATTAGGTGATTTTGACTCAGAGGTACGTTGCAGAAATTGCAAGCCTCTGGCTCTCCTGCCAACTCATTATGCAGAGTAACATGAGAAAAGAAACGATTGGCCTGAATTTTTCGCCAGGCCCTGCATTCTGAGGGTATTAGAGACCTATCTGGTGGTGGATAGATCCTTCTGTTTAGTCTGAGAGTCTCAGAGAGTTCCTTGTAGGTGATGAGGGGGTCTTTGTCTCCGGGTAGCGGGGTCTCTATGGCCGCTCGGGTGTATACACCTCGAGCGAGGCGATGGGCAGCCTCATTGCCTGGTAGACCCTCGTGAGCTGGAACCCAGGTGACTGAAACCTCCCGGTTTAGCGGGTGCTTTCGCAGTAGACTGGCCGCCTGCTTGGAAATTAGGCATTTGCCCAAGTTCCTAACAGCCGCTTTATTATCTGAAAGGATAGTTCTGGCTTTAGTGCCTGTACATGCTAGCGCTATCGGAGCCTCTTCAGCTATTAAAGCGCTACGCGTGTTAATGAATCCACTTACTTTCTGAGAGTGGTTCCCATCTTCCACTGCTTTGACCGCGGCCTCTTCTAGCCCGCCGGCAGCATCGCAATAGGCTGATTCCTCAGGAGGGTCGTTTATTAGTTTGCTTTGAATAAATTTTGCTCTATGCTGTCTTCGCTCCTTGCCATGAATTGGGTGCATATTCTTTGGGATCTGTGCAATTTTGAATAGTTTCTGGGTCTCAAGTTCCAGGAGTTCAGCGACATAAGGTGGCTCACCTGATTGAAGCTGTAGTTTTTGCAGTATTTTTCGGCCCACTACAGTGCACTTGAGTCACCAAATCTGGGCCTCCCTGACCGCTTTAGCAATATCTTCGCAGGTATTATGCATTCCCATAGCTAGAAGCTTCTCTGTAGACGAGTTGGGGGGGGGGGGATGCCTAAAGCTCTTTTGAATGACGTTCTGATCATTTTCTCTAACTTTTCTACTTCACCAGGATTGAGATTGAGAAAGGGGGTGACATAAGCTATCCTGCTGATTAGAAAGGCACGAAGCAGTTTTATTAGGCAGCGTAATTCTCTGAGAGAGATTCGCCTGTATATCCCCGTTACCTGGTCGATATACGTCTGAAGCTTTTTCAGGATGGTGGTGTTTTTCCTATTCTGCTGTAGGAAATACCCCAGGATCCTAATGGTGCTGACTCTCGGTACCTTGCTCCCTTCCAAGTATACCTCCACTGGTTTGTGTAGGTGCGGTAGGTGGGATTCTCTGGTTAGTTGTGATTTGCTGCACATTGAGAAAAGTTCAGATTTGTGAGGTGAGAAAGATAGTTTTTTATCTAGGGCGTAGTTTTCAACTATATACGCCGCTTCCTGCAGCCTATGCGATATATCGGAGCTGGAGCCTCGATCGGTCCAGATTGTTATATCGTCTGCATAGATGCTACGTTTGATGCATTCTATCTTATTAAAATGGGACGAGAGATC
This sequence comes from Amblyomma maculatum, assembly GCF_055883805.1. Classification (NCBI taxonomy): domain Eukaryota; kingdom Metazoa; phylum Arthropoda; class Arachnida; order Ixodida; family Ixodidae; genus Amblyomma; species Amblyomma maculatum. Next base: position 61,117,022 of record NC_139347.1, on the reverse strand, counting down.
TTTCATTGCAAAATTGAAGAGTACCGGAGAGAGAACAGATCCCTGGGGCGTTCCTCTGCCCCCGGTACTGATGGGCTCAGACCTAAGTCCCACGAAGCTAACTTCAGTTTTCTTGCAGGTGAGGAGATCTTTGACATAGTTGAAGCACTTGCTTCCCACCCCAGCAGAGTTGAGGCCTTCGATAACCGCTCTGTGCTCAACATTATCAAATGTCTTAATGAGATCAAGTCCCAGGATGGCTCTATATGATGCATCGTCCTCGGGAGCGTCAATGATGTCGTGCTTTAATCTGAGCATGACATCCTGTGCGCTTAATCCCGGCCTGTACCCTACCATCTCCACTGGACAAGTTCCTTGGTTTCCATATGCCTGAAATTCTGATTTGGACAACTTTTTCCATGAGCTTTCCCAGACAAGAGGTGAGAGGTATGAGGCTCATGTTGAATAGTTCAAGTTTCTTGCCCGATTTAGGAATAAGGACTAATCTGGAGATTTTCCATTCCTCTAGGATTTCGGCCCCTTCCGAAATTTTATTCATTACTTCGCAAATAAAGCGTAAAGAGTCTTCGTCCAGATTTTTAAGCATAGAGTTTGTGATATTGTATGGCCATGGAGCAGATCTCTTTTTGAGATCCTGCAGGACCGCCCTAATTTCTGCCAATTCAATTGGAGCATCTATGGCCTTATTCTCGAGCCCGGTATAGCAGGGTAGATGGGGGCCGGGATTCTGACATGTATATGTTGTCCTGCTTGCATCTAGCAGCTCCTCGTTTCCCCCTTGTAACTTATGCTTGATCTTAATCTGGTCTAGTTTGGTCCGTCTCTTAGTGTTATTGGGATCGATGAGGTAGCGGAGGATAGCCCAGGTCTTGGGAAAGCTCATGTTGAAGTTCATCTCATCACAAACCTCGGTCCAGCTCATTTCGGACAGCTTGGCTGCATACCGCTCAATTTCCTTATTGAGGTTAGCAACCCCTCTTCTGAGATTTATGTTCCATTTTTTAGTTTTCCACCTTCCCTCTATTCTGTCTTGGATTTAAGGAGATGTAGGAGGTTTTTGTCTAATTTTGGGACATGGAGATTCGTCGCCTGTTCTTCCGTGGCCTCCTTTATATGCCGATTAAATTCTTGTTGCCACTCAGTCAGAGAACACCAAGACTTATTACCTGCAGCCCCTCTGTTGGACCGAAATTTATCCCAATCTATTATTTTGTCTAGTAACACGGTACCCCGAAGATTAAATCTGAGCCGAATTTCTATGACCATATGATCGCTGCCGTAGTTCTTTCCCGCGTTGCACCATTCAACTGGGCCGCACCTGTGAGTTAGTGTAAGATGGGGCGTGGTGTCTTTACAGACACTGTTACCCATGCGCGTCGGTGTCACCGAATCCGTTATTAGAGACAGCCCATTGGATAATACGGATTCAAGCAGGCCCTTCCCCTTCCGGCATTGTGTATCATATCCCCATTCCTGGTGTTTAGCATTGAAATCTCCGCAGATTATAAGTGGTTCGCAGCCAGCAACCTTTAGTGATTTTTTGAATAAGAGCGAGAATTTCGCATTGATTTGTCTCGGTGGGCTGTATACATTGAGCACAAAGAGATTCTCTTTCTTATTATTTCCAGAATGGACATCAGTCAAAACTGCTTCAATGTCCCCATCAACCTCGTGTTGAGTAACTGCCCTATTGTGCGCAACGAGAGTAGCCACCCGAGCCGAGTCCCCCCGCGAGCTGCGGAGACATTTGTATCCTTTGAGGCCAACATGCCTGGCGTTGGTCTCTTGTAATGCAATTACCAAGGGTGGTTCCTCGCTCGACTATATTATCTGCTGAAGGGCCCCCCTTTTTCCTACGAATCCCCCGCAGTTCCACTGCCAGATTACATCATCTTTCCTCCTCGAAATATTGTGTCCCCATTCCCCTTTTGCCAGCAGTTGTTGGTAGCAATTATGCCTGCGGCGAGAAGGGTTTGCTCCATTCTACCTAGGCTGCCCTCCATGTGTAGCATTCTAACTTGTAGATTTTCCTGCCTATAGTTGGACCTCTCCATTAGCTCTTTAAAAGACCTTATGTCTATACGGCAAGTTTGTCGAGATGAGTGTCCTCAGGCTTGGCCTTCTTTCTACTAAGGGGCCCACTTTCGCGTTCTGGTTCGTTTTCACTCTCGAATGGGGGAAGTTCCTTCATCTCACGATTTTCGAGCTTAATCTTTTCCTCAACTCTGCATTTCCTTGCTCAATTTTCTCTAATTCCTGCACGAGTGCTTGATTCTCCTTGATTATTCTTTCTATTTTACTTTCAAGACTCCCTTGATCAGTTACCTGCGTGCCCTTTCCTCCTGCCAAGATACTTTTCTGCTTGAGGCCCCATGGGTCCGCCGGGTCACGTATGAGTGATCCGAGGTTCGCCTTGGCTTGCTGTGGTGTTTCGCATGGTCGGTCCCCTGCTCCAGCGCTAAGTTCCGGCCCGGGTGTAGCGTCCTCCTTCCCCGGTATGGCGATCTTGACTGCTGGCTCTGGCCTGGTCGCAGACTTGGAGCGGCTGCGGAAGCAGGAGATGGAGCATGCCTCCTTATTTCTGAGGGTCTCGAACTTGTTCTTTAGAGGAATATGCCCCTGTTTAGGGGCGGTATCTTGCTTTCTCAGTTTCTTTTCCCAGAGTTTCCTTTTGACTATGTATGGGGTCCTGTAGATCTTGATGCAGCTTTTGTCCCCAAGGGGGTGCTGCCTCTGACAAAGTGCACATTTGGGGGTGCACGTATGATCCGGTAGGGGATTTTTAACCCCGCATCCTCGGCATTTGCGCGTATCGGGATTTGGACAGACGTCAGCCCTATGCCCGAATTGACCACATGGGGCGCACCTGGTATTTCTTTCTGAATAGTTTGCACTTGAGTGGCGTTGCATTGAAGTTGACCGTCCAGGGTACCGTGTCCTCTACGAACACACATCAACAAAGTGCCTGTGTTCTCTCCCAGCTGTCTAGCTGACGCAATGGCCGGATTTCCTGATCTATTCAGGATATTCAAGATTTCTTGGTCCGAGAGGCCCGGTGGGATTCCATAGATAACCCCCTTTCCGAATGTATCCGGCGTCACAAAGTAGGCTGTGACCGGGGATGTGCCTTCTTTATGCCGGAGGGCCACGATGCCTTGGTACCTTCTTGCCCTTTCCTCCGATGCCGTGGCGATCAGAATGGTTTGATTCTTAGAATTGGTCGACTTTGGTACTTTCAAATTACGCGCCAATCACAGTATCTGTCACTGGTGGAATCCCGCTATCATCCTCACGGTAGACAATTTGAATTATGAAGAGCGTTTCTCGACGCGGGGCGTGACACAGCGGTAAAGCGCTCAACATAGGGATCCCAGGGATCGAGGTTCGATTCCCGGATTTAGACGACTATTTTTTTTAACGGGGAGGTTGTTGTGTCTGTAGGAAGAAGAAAAAGAAATTGCACGGGTCTGCTACTGACTCTGTAGCTGAACCACCTCCGCTGCCTCGTGCGGACAGAAGAGAAAATAGAGAAGAAAGAAAAAGAAGAGGGAGAGAAAGATGCGCGCCGCAACAACAGCCTTCGTCCACCACCGAAGCGGTGGCGGGGGCAATGACGGCCTACAACATATACAAATTCGGTGGCTGACTAGCCCCCACCGCAAGCGGCGTTGACCTACCGTCCCAGCCCCGTAGGCCAGGAACGGCCACCCGTCGCACACCTCTTAAGCGTTGCTAGGCGACGCCGTCACAGCTTGGCGAGGGGGCTGCGCAGCTGGCCTTGACTGAGACGTCACGGCATACTGCTTACACGAACCTCGTGTCCGATCCTCGTAGTGAAGCTCTTCGCTTCAATATAGCCTACGGTAACACGCGGCTCCAATGAAAGGTCAAACGGTGGCGAGGAGGCGAGCGCGCAGTAGTAGCGGCGGCGCACATGCGCAGTAGCGCCCGGCTGCACCAAAAGCCAAGCGGGAGTCGGCAGCGGCGACGGCAGGCACCTGCGCCGCACATGACGTCACTCGGTTTCGCGCATGCGCAGAAGTGGCCTTTCCAGCCCACGGAGCATACGCAAAGCTCAGCTCCGACCCTCGTAGTGAAGCTTTTCGCTTCAGTAATTCATGAATAATGCAAGAGCCCAAACCGAACTGCACGGTAACACGTGCAGTAACCGAGAATTCATGCACTCGTAGAGAAAAGCATCATACTTTGATGTAGCTTGCGTATGTGCTGCTAGTTTGATAGTCCGTATCTCTAGCCGATCGTTCCTTGGCTTTCGAGGGAGGCCTGGCCCGGATTTAGCCCGCCCTCATTTTCCTTTAAAACATACGGCTATAAATTAGATGAGACGATTGCTAACTTTGGCTACAGCGTTTTCAATTCAGTTTAAGATATTTTCAAAGGTTTTTTTCTTCTCGTCTGCAGCTTGTGGCATTAGTCTCTTCACCGCGCAAAGTTTTTATAGGCCCACGCACTGCCTCCCGCAACCTCCCGATAGCTTAATTGCTCTCTTCATTTCTGCGACCACAAAGCTTCCTTCATGATAGTCAAGAACTCTTAGTGGAATGTTACTTGAGGGAATATGTGCAAAAAATAAAATAGTCTGTAATTGTACATACACGTCTTGCTCGAAATCTTTGCCTCAATCTATCGAAAAAGGTGGAACAGAGCTGCGCTCAAATTTCGCATTAGGAAGTAACGTAATCGTCGGCAATTTTTTTTCTTTTTTCTTTTTTCTTTTTTTTTTTTTTTTTTGTGGAAGGTGAAAAAACATCGGGCGGCGAAGATAACCCGGTGTACTCCACTACGGTATGGCTGATCGCCCATGGCTGATTGGCGAACAAAAATTCATTAATCGTATAATTAAGCGCTTAAAAGCCATCTTTAGTTTTGCTCTGTTCATAGCGGCCGCCTGTGCTACTAGTCACATGGAGCAACGGCCGGCTGTCCAGAATATAGCTGGTGGTTTCTGGATTGATGTTGTGGTCCTGTTCGCTTTTCTCTGTGGTTGTCATCGCTTCGCACTGGATGCGCAGCTTGCTATCCAGCTCTTCCAGATTTGCGGTGTCCGAGCTGCTGTCAAGAACCTGGGATAGATGAGAAAAAGCAGAAAAAATAATGATCTAATGGGGTGTTTGAAAAAGTATGAGGTGTTTCTAGTAACTTGCTTTTTTATTAGTTGCCTCGTGCCTTTCACAATGATCAGTACTTCGTTCTATAACTGAGTCCACGCAACCTTCTTTTTTTTTTTTCAATAGAAAAAAAAATTTAATGCGGCAGAGCACTAAAGAAGAAGAGAAACAAAAATTAAGCACAACGTGGCCCTACTCATTAGTAAACCAAGTGGAGCAGATATAAAACTATTGATACATATTGTCAACGAAATCCCGTAAAACAGTGCAACAAGATAAAAGGAAGATTACAACAGCACTCTGCAGCATGCTGCGGTTGATTCACATATGTAACCGGGTAGACGTGCACCCATCTACTTTAGGCATGTCTTGTAATGTGACAAGCTGCTTGTTGCCTATTGTGTCTTCGGCGTTCCACCTTTGTGGTCGTACATTTGATTAGCGCTCTCTAATTTTACTCGTGCACGTTTGAAGGCGACGTAGAAACGAATTAGTAGAGAAACGTTGAAATAACGCAGCATATCAGTTTGAATATCATCTATATATTTTCACTTCATCAGCTCATGTGTGTTGATAACAACACAAAAGCTCAGTTGTCTCTTTTCTCATTTTTCAGCGTGTTGAATATGCAGCCGCGTAACAAACTTTAAAGAGAGCAATGGTTAGCCTTGACCGCCTAGTAAAGAGCAGAGACATTAGTCTGCCAACCAAGATCCGTATAACCCGTGCTATGGTCTTTCCAGTTGTGATGTGTGGATGCGAGAGTTGGACTGTGAAATAGGCTGACCGCCGAAGAATTGACGCGTTTGAATTGTGGTGCTGGCGGAGACTTTTGAGAGTTCCTTGAACTGCCAGAAGATCAAATCAGTCGATATTGTCGACCATAAACCCTGACTGCTCATTGGAGGGTCAAATTCTAAAGTTAAAGCTCAGCTACTTTGGTCATCTGATGAGAAGAGAGGAGTCGCTAAAGAAAGATTTGATGTTGGGAAAGGTTGAGGGTCGCCGGAGAAGGGGTAGGCAGCGAACGCGATGGTTAGATGGCATTCTCGAGGCATTGCAGATGAAGCTATGTGATGTTAAGAAGATAGTGAGAGACCGGAAAGCGTGGCGTGACATGGTCCATAGGGTCACGAAGAGTCGGACACGACTGAACGCCTGAACTGAACTGAACAAACTTTAGTCTTTAAGAAGTGTCGATATGCTGTCACATACTCTGCGCACCACAAAAATTTGGGGGATACTTAGGTTGCCCTAAGCGTGTTACGCGATAGCCCTACAGCGTCCCTCCAGTTCAAGTACCCCGCTTACTGTGCTCTTGCTGCGACATTGTGTGACGCAAAGTATGCGTACAACAGCTCCCCTTATCTGCACAAGAACAAAAGTTTCTGGCGTGGCCGGCTCCTGACCCAAATGACAGATGTTCGGTTGCACTACTTGTCACACAAATTTTTCTTTCCGCCGAAATTTCTTGCTTCCGATGTCACGGACAATGCCATGCTTTACGCTTAACGCGACCTCTAACGCATGAAATCTTGTTCGTAAGTTTGCGTATCACTTGCGTAGAAAACCAGTGGCGCGCTCATTCGCTCGATCGCTCACGTGCTTAATCAATTGTCCACTCGCTTACCCATTCATCACTCACCTGTGTGCTTTTATAATTATTCTAGCAGTCAACCATAGGAGTTATCATTGTGCAACCGAAATAATTTACTTAAGTAGTCTCTCGTTCCGGTGATATTGCGCAACCAACGAACTTCGCGACAAACGTCCACGATAAATAGCAAATAAAAATCAAATAAATAACAATAAAGAAAAACATGAAACTGACGATGAGACATTCATGCTTCCGCCTAGCACTTGCTGACCGGAGTTACCAAATAATCATGCATATTTTTTCCAGCAACACACTCCATTGGCTCCAGCATGTCTTACCATTTCGCTGAGGTTTCCTGGCAGCTCCGTTTCCTCTGCGGATGGCTGCAGGGACGTCTCTGCCGTAGATGGGTGCATACCGCTGGAGATGTCATCCGGGCTGTAGCCGAACACGTGTGGGGCTTCGGGCATGAGAAGGTTCTCCCTGGCGATATGAGTCATGCCGTTTGCGGTTTTACCTGAGGAAATGAGAAAAAAGCAGTAAGGTTTCGTGCAAGTTCAGATATTTGGCAGCCATCTTGTAGCTTCAAATGTAGTACTGTGCATAGTACGGCACTTGAAGCAATATAGACTGCCAAGTTTCCTGATATCAAGGGCGCAAAAATACTCAAGAAAGGAGGGCTAACTTGGAATTATGGGTATTGTAAAGTACATAGACACTCACAAGGACAGTATTGACAAACTGAAGTTGACCTGCTTGTATATGTAACTGCATTCTAATGAAAAACACACATGCCCCCTCAAGCAATGCTGAAGGGGCCAGAAAAGACCTCAAATATATATACACGCATCGTCATAATTGCCGGTTATCGCAAAAAAAAAAAAAAAAAACTACGGCGATGCCAAAGTGCTTTCTTTCTTGGCGGGCATCTCAGCGGCCGGTCTATACCAATATTCACGTATATACCTAGGTATACAACTCAAGAATGTAGTGCAAATTAGATGAATAAGGAGGCTCTCCAGTCAGTGCCGTTGAATGATTCAGGTGACGTCATGTATACCTTAGACACGAACATTGCCGGGTATGGCAAACGATAGCAGGCTCACCTCGTCCTATTGGGGTTAACCATGGCGTCTTCTAAAAGTGGTTAATGACACTGGCTGAACGGCCTTTTTTGACGGGCGTCTGCTACATCGTCCTTGGTTTGTGTCCCGCTATAGTTGGTTACAATGGCGTTTCGGTTTCGATGCCACGAGCTTGAATCGAACGAAGATTGGAAAGAATAAATGCTCCATTCCGAAATATAATTTTCACAGCAACAGAATCGCATTTCGCTGTCGGAGAAACTTCGAGGCAGCCAGTAAGGGCATAAAATCGATTTGTACTACGAAGGAATATTAAAACATCCATATTCGGTGGCCCTCAGTGATTCGTCCAGCACCTAAGAAAAGAAACAAACACAAACGTACAATATCTATACTCGATAATAACCTCAGTCACGTCAAAAGAACAGGAATAAAACGCGTGAAGAAGCGAGCATTGAATTTGGCTTTATCGTGAGAAAGTTTTGAGGCCGCGCAGACACTTGCTGTGCACCGCAGCACACAGAGGCGGGGTTCTCCACTTCAGGAATTTTCGCTACATATTTTCCGCAAATCCAATACGAATTTGCTATGTACACTCTTAATATCGTTCCACGTAGGTTCCAGTTATAGGCGGAACTTCTAAAGAAGTCCCGCTTAATAAGTGGAACATTTTTAAAAGTTTCACTGATAAGCGGAACGTATGTGGAACCAGATTAAGAGTGTATCAAGCTCAGAGTTGTTCAAGGCTTGTGAAGCAACCAAAACAAATCTAAATGCGTCATATCTTTAATGGCTAGCCGAGAACGCCACAACGGGTGTTATTTTTCACGCTACCTACAGCGAAAAAAAAAAGAAAAGATAGTTGTGGTTTAGCTTGGTCAACCCTAGTTTAACACTAGTTGAATTGTTAAAGCAAGTGCGGAAGCTTCTTTTGCCTGCTACATTATTCCCCTGTCACGCTCTATCAGTGTAAGTAGCTACATTATTGGGGACACTTAAGCTCATCCTTTAAGGGTATGACGCGAGAGCGTAAGCTACCAGCCCACATATAAAGTCACTCTTCAACCAAGCCGCATGGACGTGCCTGCCTGTCGTAAGAGTAACGAGAATGCAAACGGTTCTGGCAGGCTTATTCTGTTATCACCCTCCCATATGAAGAGAGCGACCCGAGTTGGCAGCTCCTGCCCGTGGCATATGGGTAACGGGAATTCAAATGTCATGGCAGGCTGATTTTTAATGAGGGACCGTAGCTACCCCTCTTCACGGCGTTCTGCGGCCACCCGAGGTCTCGCTTTGGCTGCCGTAGTATTGCTGCCGCAATAAAAAAAATAAGAACCCCAATGGCTCGACAAGATGCAAAGAAGCAAGAACGGAACGCTCAATGTATAACCATTGCAGCTTAATTTTCCCTAACGATCTTCTGATGTTCGCTTCGTTTTTCATGACTGGAACGATTTGTTCGGAATGCTCGAAGGAGAAACCAGCGCTAACACAAAGTCAAAACGCAGAAGCGTGACCTATTTACCGTTTCTCGAACGGTGGTAATGCGCGGTCGTTGTGAATACTGCATCTCGGAGGTGGTCTTTTACTGATGTCTAGTACAAAAGAAAAGCAAAGCGACAAAGATGGAGTATATTGGAAGAAAATGGCTGCCGTCGAAGTTGCCGATGACGAATGATTCCTCGCGGTATTGAGCATAAGGCGGAAGGAAGCTCGAAAAGCCCGGAACGATGAGACTTGCCAACATCCGAAAAGAAAACAGCTCACACATTAGACGGAATCATCGCTTGGTTTCAAGCACTCAGTCATATGGAAGCGTTTTCTTTTCCTCGATGGAAAAAAAATGCACGTATACAGAAACATAAGAACCATTTGCGCTGAATGCTGTCTGCAAAGTAACGCAAGAGCTCCGAATGTTCCATATCCGACAGCGCAGCCATACTCTCGGCCAACGCGCCAGCTGTCTGTCTCGAATTCGTTTTGAAACCGAAGCTAATGTTCCGTAACGCAGCGCCAGTCGCCTTTCTGGCTTTCGAAACATTTGTGTGCACCTGTTTTTATAAATTCGTCGTGACTGCAACCACGTATCAATTTTTATTCGCCTATCTGGTCGGTCTCTTTACATTGCTGATTCGTAAACGCACAATGAAGGCTATCAAGGTGTTTGACAGCCCGCAGATAAGAAGCTTATTAGAAGAAAATTCCTTCGCGCCGTTTTTGTCTTCCTCAATTTTCTGATCGGTGTGGCTTAGTTTCCTCTGAACCGTTTCTTGCGCACGGGAGCATTGCTCGAATCGAACGATTTGCGCTCCTAAAGAGCGCGATTTTGAGGCTTCGGTAATGACATACGTGATATTTGTGATCTTTCGAAGAAGTTTCTCCATGTTGCAATAGCGATATTGAGCCAAGTCGCGCTTCATTTTCTTTTCTTCTGGTGGTCGTCGTACAGCCTCAGATACGGGAACAAGTGATGAGGTGGGAAAATGAGACTAGCCGGAAGGAAACAGAACAGATATATTTTTCAAAGTTCTATTTTCTGCACCAATGTTAGTGAATGACAGTATGTGTTATTACGAGGGCTGTGATGCAACATTTCTAACCACAGGCGAGTCACTCTGCCACACTGTTTGAATTTAATCGTCTCAAATGTCTCGGAACGTCTTGGAATGGCTCAATGTCTTTGCTTCCGAGGACAAAAAAAATTTTGGGAATGCGACAAAATTTACAAACGTGGTAAAAAGAGAAAACAAGATACAAAATGGGCCAAAATGGCGGTCTTGTTTAGCACCGTCTTTAGTTCGAGCACTATAAAAGATTAGAGTAAAACTTCAGCCGTCTCGCGCCTCTTTTGCTCCTCTTAACGCAACCAGAAAATTGCCATCTGCTCATAACAAAAAGTTCCCGGCGTTTCAGATTTTTATTATTTCTTTTTTGAATGACGGTTAGTCTAAACGAGCACTACGCGTTGAGTGGAACTGTTACGTTTTGAAACGTGGAAAGTAGGGACGTTAAATCTGTCACTAGCTACAGTGGTATACGTTAATTATTTCGGAGGAAAGGCAAAAACGAAGTCTAAGACAACAATCTATCCGCTGTGCATGACTTTTTTCTTTTTTTCCTTTGTAGCAAGGTGTGCACTATTGGTGGGTAAGAACCAATCCTGATGTATCGAGCATAGCAGAATCGTGTAACGCTTGTATGTCCGCTTGCCTACCTACACTGTCTCTATCTCCACGATTACATGATTTATTTTGCTTTAAAAGAAAGAAAAACAAAACATTCTTTTATGCTTTCTTGTCGTCAATGGATGTTGGCTACCTTCTTATGTATCTCTCCTCATTTTCCCTGCAGTTCTTCGAGTTACGGCTACGTGGTGTTGGCATAATCTGTGGGAAGCTATCGAGAGGCCCAGGGGGCCACCCTATCGTAGCTGGTATTGGCCAACCTGGGGCGCAAGGTTCATCACGGCCTCCCGCAAGCCGTATGGTCACCCGGAAAACAGACGTCTCGGACAGACTGGTGAATGTCTGCGTCGGTACGCAGAGAGACCCGTCGACGTTATCTCATCTCGTATTAAAGACGAAGCTCAAATGCACCGAGTGACCAAATTATTGCAACACTGCCGGCTATTGCAAGCATTCTGATCGGTACTTCTGCGGCCCCCAACTAGCGAGGTTCGCGGCGGAAGAGGGAAAGACAGAAGTGTAAGGTGGAAAGCTGAAGAGGAACGTGGGAGTTGGCAGCGGTCGCTGTGAGCGAAAAACTGAAAAAGAAAAAAAAGAAAGAAAAGCGTACTTCCAGCATCTGGGAGCTGACATTACAGACATGGAGGTGGTAAGCACTGATATCCAAGTCTACTGATCTCAGCTGGGTAGGTGTGATAGAGATCGAAATCCAGACTCTTGGTTCCTGATTCAGACGTGCAACCCTTAGGCCACGTCGGGACTTTCGGACGGCTTGGTTAAAATGGGACTTTTATAACTATTGTCGAGGGGTCTTTCACGTAATGTGGCAGCTTACGACTATATGTCGCGCACGTTTGAGATGACGTATAAGAAGGGCACCCATTAAGTGAGTAGTTTATTAGCGAATAGAGAAGTGGGCGAACGAGAACGCAATTAGGAAAGGGAAGCTGGGAGCCATTAATGCGCTCGCATCATGCCCTTTAAGGCGGCGAAATATGGCCAGAAGAGAAACGCCCACCCAAGTCGCTACGTGTGGCTCGAAGTGAGGTCGTCAAAACACAGCGGAGGCATCCGCAGGTGTCACGAAAGCGCCCTCTTTATAGCAACCCGATAAATGGGAAAGAATTTAGTGCCAATTGAAGGATGGTTACGGGGGTCAATATAAAAGCAGGCTCAAACTGTGCATATTAAAAACATATCTGGTTCTTTGCGTCGACATAAATGTAAAAATAAAATACCTTAACAGCTGTGCTTAAAGTTCGCATTGTCAAGTGTCGTAATTATCGGCCATTCTTCTTTTTCGTTTTTACGTATATAAAACGGAAGTAAGGAGAGCAAAATGACAACAACCTCTCTACCGACACGGTGAGCACATTCGTCTTTCTGTGCAATTCCGTCCCAGAAAACAATTCCTTCCCTCTCAATTTCTACCGCATGCGCCGTTAAAAAGATCTGACGATGGCAGTAAAATAGCGTAAACAGAAACGTGGGGGGTGTACCTGTAATTTGCATTGGGCTGAAAACAACCTAAAATCCTCGATTCCCGGAACTGTTTCCACCGTTTCAAGCCCCCGAGGCATGTTGGGTGGGACCACTGTTTCGGTGGTCCGATGCATCGGCATTGGCATGGGAATTTCGTGTCATGGGAATTTCTTTTTATCATAACCCCCCCCCCCTCTCCCCTCTCCTATTTTTCTTTATACTGCCCTCATTTCTTCGCGCCGTGGCGATGAGTCTAAACAGGTACACTTGTACCTTTAGCCGATGCAGCCTGGGAATTTCCACTGCGCACTCCTGACAACAAGCTTTTCTACTGAATTTATTCCATGTGACAACAAAAAATACCGTAGGAGACAACCAATCTCATCTCCATGCTATGTAATTTACTCTTCCAAAAAACACATAATTTAAGCGCCAGTGTTTTTAATTAAAACACCAATTCAAATATCAGCTGTGAGAGCCAATTTAATCCTAGTGTCAACGCCGTTAACACAAGCGCGTGCTGCTTTAATATGAATGCCTACCAATTTAATCTACATGCTGAAAATGAACACAGAAAATATTTCAGAGCACGAACGTTTTTCTACAAACGTTTTGCTACAAAACAGACAAAAGCTTGAAAGAAATTGATAACCCTTGCGTGTGTGACGTGCTCAATGGCAAATACTTGTTCCTAACCACAACTATTCTCTACCTAACTGCCGGAGGCGGACAGGTGATTACAATGTTGAACCAGTGCCCTATTCGGGCTATTTCGATCAGGAAAGGGAGCCTATCCTGAAGTATCAAGGAACTTGCGCTGTTCACGGCTTCAGGTCGATCTTTCGGCCGGTCGAGTGTTTATTCGTGTTGTATCGCTATGTTTTTGTTTTTCAACTTGCTATTCCCTTTCGCACTTGTATTTAGGTATCCGTACCCGCTTCACATGAAACCAGGAGTCTGTTTTTAAAGCACTCGCAAGGCGAGGTTATTTGGCTGCGCCCTGCGGGCTCGCAGCGGGTGTTCGCTTCTGCGTGGTCTTTCCACGAGCACATCGGAGTCCTCATTGCCCGCGTGACGTCTTCCAGCGTACCACTGCCTCCGGCGTCGACCCCTAAAACCTGTACTCTTTCATCACTGCGCTTGCCTTATTCTAGACCTCCTCCGAACCGGCTTCGGCCTTTTTTTCCCTTTAAGTGGCAACGCGCTCCTCACGAACCATATGTCTTAAATATCGAACAACAGCAAGAGGTTCTTTGCGAAGTTCTAGTATGAAACTACTTCCTCCAGCCCAGGTGAAACACAATTGGACTTTAAGTTTTAGTAAAGAAAATGTTGACGTAAATACTTGGACAAAAACATATAAGAAACTTTTAAGGCGAATCTTAAGCGTCGTTCTAATACTTAAGTTTATAACTGCACAGCTTTTGAGGAGCTCATTCAAAGTTCGCCTTTGGGAAGCGCAACCTGTTTTTAAACAGTATTTTGCTTTATAATTTATCTTATATGCTTATTATTTTATCTAATTTTATTTGTCTGATATTTTGAATTGTTTCGTGCGTGCATTGGTCCTGCAATATTTATTTAAGCGCGCAATAACAACAACAACAGTGTTGATTCCGAGTGACAAATAATCCGGCCAGCTCCGCTAGAGCCGCCGAGGACCTGTGAAGACCCGCCCGTCGGATCGCGGACGGCAGTCGTGATAAATGAAAGCGCGCTTTCGGGAGACAGCAGTCACCTGGGGCAGCAGACACCGTCGTCGATGACGCGGCGTCGGCCGAGGCAGACGCGTCTGCGGCCAAAGCGACGTTGCAGGTGGGTACCCGACCGCCTTGCGGCAAAACTGTCTTCCGAGAGATGCGCCGGCTGGGCCAGGAAGCGATGCGGCTGAGAGTAGAGCGGTCACCTCCTCCTCCGCGGCGACTATTACAGTTGTTTCGGTTGCTGTCGTACGCGGTGATAACCGGCAGCTGCGAGAGATAAAGCAAGCTTGTGTTTACTATCAGGTGGAAATGTCGCTAACGGCTGCCGCCGGACATACCCACGACATTGTATTCCAAAGTAACCTGTTAAGAGAAGTGCAAACGTATTCGAACGAAGCAGGAGTGTAGTAATAATAAAAATTTACTTGATTCAATCATCTATTATGATAAATATTCCGAACTATTGTATATCATTTATGATGAACCACCTCCGCCCCTGCCTATACCCCCCCCCCCCTCTTCCTTCTTTTTTTTTTTTTCGAAAAAAGTTCAGTCAATCTTTTATTGCAGCCTAAGTAGACCATGCGTTTCTTACATAATTGTGTTATTTATGTGGGTAAAGAAGGTATTCTGAATAGGATGCGCGGAATTCTCATTTACGCATAGAACAATACAGTAAACATAAATGCTACGCGTATACCGCTCACATTAAGACATGCATAAAAAATAATCGCTGTTCATTAATATACTTTAAGAAAGTTGTAAATGTAAAGCATATTAAAATGGAAACTACCACGACACCTTTCGTCTTCATAGAATCTGGATGTAGCCTATATTTGGAAACCTCGTTTTTCTTCGACTCGTTTGTGCTGTCAATATTTTCCGAGACGCTGCATCCGAAGACACGACACTAAGCATAATAATGAGAAGGATTTGAATAAATAAACTGGATAGACCAAGATCATGAAAAAGGTTGAATGTAACAAAAATAAATTATCCATCCTAGCGCTTTTGCTCTCATCTCGGAAGCAGCTGTTAGGAAAGTAAAAACTGTGGAAAAGAACAAGAAAAAAACCAGACGCCTGTCGAAATGCAGGCAACAAAGGTGTGGAGATAGGAAGTGTCCTGATGTACCGTGCACTTGCAAGTTGTACTCCAAACATAATGATAACTGATATTCTGCTCACTCTCTGACAATCCTCCCTAATTGCATCGCGTGGTTCATGTTTATTTTATTGTGTTACGCGTCTGGTTTCGGGCAACCTGGGGAGAATACTTTATTTATTCTTATAACGACCGCAGTCATATAATGAACACAGTCGCTACTTTGGCTGTTAACATAGTGTAGATTTCTGCGTATTTCACACCGCTTAACTGGGGCCCATTTCCGTTTTCATGAGATTTCTATAAAAAAAGAATCGCGCCTATTATTAATAAAAACAGAGCGAACAGAAAAACATAAGACAAGTAAAAAAGAAGCTACAGGACAGCGCTTGTCCTGTAGCTTCCTTTTATCTTGTCTTATCTCTTCCTGTTTGAGCTGTTTTTATTAACAATGGATGTTTAACAACTCGCTCAATAAAGTATCTTGGCGCACCTATTATGTTAACAAATGCAGTAATTGGTAATACATTATCTACCTATTTTATTCCTTACTCATAACAAACGACAGACTGAAGTGGGGGACTATTATTACCATGTTGTCTAATTGCTCTTTTTCTTTCATGCCTGCATTTAGCTTAAACCATCACTGAGAAGCAGTGCCGCGGTCCGAGATGGTGGCAGTCTTCCTCAGCATTTGCAGCCGCATTTGTACTGAGGTGTGGATCGACTGTCACCAAGATATAAACTAGCAGAACTCTTAAAGCCGCCAATGACCGTATAAACAAGGTGGTTCTTACTGCCTCACCTACAACGCAGTTTCTAATTATCAAAACTCCTCAGATTTTTGTGCAGCACTAGTTCCAAACTAAAGCGGTCAGAGAGACAAATAAGAAAATGTCCCTCCAAGGTTCCAAGGGAGCCCTGGCTATTTATAGTTGTAAAAACGTCTATGATGCACTTTAAATGTAAGTTGCAAATGTTGTAAAACGTTGGAAAGTACTCAAGGGGTGGCCACTAAAGCAGAAAGCTAGAAGCACGGGCAAAAAAATTGAGATGCGTGACAATATATAGAGGCCTGGCTAAATGGGGATCGCGAAAGAGCTTTCACTATCAACATGATAAATTAACTCGCCGAAACGCAGTAATTTCTTGGCTAAAATAAGTCTGTATTCAAATTAGCAACTTAACATCACTCTTCCAGGTGGTTGTTTACAATTTATAGACTAAATAGAATAAATAATTATTACCCCAAGCCCGGTCGTTGGCGCAGTCTGCGTTGAAGAGGAAGGTAACACATGTTATTGCGTATTCAGTGTGCTCGAATAGTACATTTCCGCCATATCTTTCTGTAGTTTCCTTAAGGAAGTTTTTACTCTCAGATCAGACCCCGGTAAATTGACTGGTCAGCGAAATACTGAATAAATTCTACCATGCAGGAAACGACCTCAAACACCAGTTGGTAGCAGTATGCACCCGCACCAATAATGCGACTAGCGGGAAAAAAAGGCAGGAAACGTAATTCCACGTCATAACGTGAAGTTTTAACTAAAGATGAGGATCTTTCTCACAGTCGAGGAAGGACAGAAGCAGGTGTGCCTTTTTAGGACTCATCTAAGCAGCGAGAAACTGTTGTTTTTTTTTTTCGTTTTTTATTTTTGTAGTTAAATAAGCATTCGACATTGAACCGAGGTAGCGAAAAATAAGGCAGGTCAGAGATACAGGAACGTGTCCGTGATGCATCCAGCACGCTTCCTTCGCGCCAACGCAGGAAGCCCGGTTTATTGTGTACGTAATACAGATCACGCATTTACTTCTGTTCCTATTGAAAAGAAAAAAATGAACAGTGGGGAGAAACTGAACTGCAAGAATTCTGTTCACTATTCTAGTTCGCGCTTCACGAGCGAAGTTTAGAAGCAGTTTGATATTTCCATGGCACTCACCGGTGCCCGACTTGTCTGACCCATTCCTCTTCGTCCGACAGCGTACTCTTGGTACTGGGACAACACGCACATTATACAGTAGATCTGAAAAAAAAAAAAGAAAAAAAAAACAACAACAACAGTGAGATGAAGTCCAGACTGCCGCACTGCTTATTGTCGAAATACGACACCGCTTTAATGCTCCTCATGTTGTTTGCAGTAAACAAAACCAAGACTCGACCCCTAAGCGCGCTACTTTTGAAGGCGAATTTTTAATACCTCCGCGTAGTGCACTCTAACAAATTTCGTTTTCGCTCTGTGGCACTTCAAAGGCACCCACCCATACTTTAGATTTTTCACACTACATTCTGAGACACATAACCAGGCCGTTTCACAGGAACAGTTCAAGAACATTCATCTTGCAAACACAATTTAGGACGCCTAAAAACATTGTTTTACTACTTTACATCGTACGAAGCCTTTGTCAAAAGCTAAGTGCTTAGTGTTAGCGTCACCTTGATTCCTTGCTTGTCCACGCTGCGCGTTTAAAATATTCCTCTCTGGCGTTCTAAACATCTGCAGTGCAAATATCCGCAGTACCTGTTAGAGCACTGTTGCCACTGCAGTGCTGCGAGCGCCATCCTCGGTCGCGGGTGCTACCGCTCTACCGCCTCTATACTTTCTAAAAAAAGACGTCCGCACCTCTTTTCAACTATACGCGCAAAACCACCTTTTCTATTTTGCGCAAGAACGGGAAACGGTTCGTGCAGCGGCACGAACGATAAACGTTAAGTTACGACCAACAACGAGAAAACACGGTGCGCTCGTGATTCATGAGGCAGTGCTAAGTCGGCGTTGAGAAAAGCCACTGGGGCACCTCAGTTACACTCGAGGGGACTAAAACCCTGCTCGAGTACATTGCTGGACCAAAAAGAAACAAACAAAGGGGGGAGGGGGGGGGGGGGCTTTGAGGTTGCGCGTGTTTTTGGGCGTCTAAAAATCGCCTTGCTTTACGGCGGGCGCCCGTAGGTTATATAGCGCGCGAAACTTGGCAATCTCGCTTTTCGCGACGGAGCGCCCGCGTGGTGTTCGCTCACAATGTGGGCAGAGCCCGTGCACGGGCCGGAGGCGTGGCAAGCGCCGAAGAAAAACGAGAAGGCCGAACGCACGAGGCTTTGCACGCAGGGAACTTGAACCACCGTTAGTATGAAAAACAAAGTAAAGACCAAAGTGTATGCAGCCTCGAATAGAGCGTTTTATGCTATATCCACTGCCGTCACTAAGGAACCATACGATAAAGGCACCCAGCGTGAATGAAAAGGTTCTGCTTACACTTATTGATTACTGAGTAAAAAAAGAATAGTGTTTTCTTCTACTGCCTCTGATATTTCAGCCAGCCGTCTAGTTTATTTATAGCCGCCGCGGAAAATTGCTATGCAGAACAAAGGTCCGCTTATATTCCCGCATCGAGGCATTGCTGATGTTCGGCAGAACAGAAAATTGAATAGTTGTAAGCGTAGAAGCGAGAGGTATCTGGTGTGACCGGACTCTATGGGGAGCCTTTTTGGGCGCAGTGAAAAGAGCTTTGAGTAAGCACATTGCTACCGCATGTGTGGAGTATACTTTTGCATCTCCCGAGACAGCGGACGCATCTTCTGACTACGCAATATCCTGTCTATTATTATGCGTATGCGTTACGCTGAGTGTCAGGGAATGTCGCGAAAGGTATCGAGTTTCCGAAAAGTAGGAGTATTGTTAGAACAGAAAGAAAACGAGTAAAAAAAATATTTGGCTTCCGCAGCCAAGGACTCCAAAGAACAATGGTGTTTGCTAGGTTGGAGGCTAGGACGAGTTGGTGGTCCATGATAAATGTGAACCCAATGCGACAAAGGAAAGGGACAGTTAAAAACAAAGCCAAAGAGAGGCCGGGGTGACTGGCCTTAGGCTGGCACGGGTTTACGTGCCACCGTATTGTGTGCGTGCGTGCGTGCGTGTGCGTGTGCGTGTGCGTGTGTGCGTGCGTGCGTGTGTGTGTGTGCGTGTGTGTGTGTGTGTGTGTGTGTGTGTGTGTGTGTGTGTGTGTGTGTGTGTGTGTGTGTGTGTGTGTGTGTGTGTGTGTGTGTGTGTGTGTGTGTGTGTGTGTGTGTGTGTGTGTGTGTGTGTGTGTGTGTGTGTGTGTGTGTGTGTGTGTGTGTGTGTGTGTGTGTGTGTGTGTGTGTGTGTGTGTGTGTGTGTGTGTGTGTGTGTGTGTGTGTGTGTGTGTGTGTGTGTGTGTGTGTGTGTGTGTGCACGCTATAATGTTATCCGGCATATATTGCAGAAATAATTGCGCTTGTACAGAGATAAAAAAAGAAAATGACATACGTAATTTTTCATTACACGTCTCCTGCTTTGTAATTATAGGTACCGGTCGAAACTGATGGCACATTGCATCTCAAAATACGATAAAAAAGACCTTGTTGCACTTAAAGTACCTACTGCATTATTACACTCCTGCTGTCGTCACGACAGTAATTGCTCTTTCGCCGCGACAATATGTAGGCTATCGTGACATGCTCGTACATCCCATCATTTCTTAAGTCGTATTCTTTTTTTCATCTTTGCACAGCACGGTTTTAGAAAATAGCTCTCTTGTGAAATACTGCTAGAAAATTCCAAGAATAATAACTTTATACTTGATCGTGTTAGTGAAGTTGACAGAATTTATTTTGACTTTTGTAAAACATTTCATTTCGTGTTGCACAGGCTATTCTTTTGCAAATTAAGTAAAAATAACGTTCGACCAAGTTTACTTAAACGGATTGGATACATTTCAGTGCGCGAACACTAACCCAGAGCTGCTTAGAAACATTATCATCTAACTCTTTTATGCTCACTCTTGTTATCACGGAGAAAAAAAAACAAACAAAAAACAAACGGTTTAGCGTTGCTGCTCGACCCCACCAATTTTTCGTGGGAATAGAGTACGGAATGATGTGCTATCTATCGCTACTCTTTTTCAACATGGTATTTATTGCACTCAATGTTCTACATGCGTTAGGTATGTACAAACTATTCGAAAAAAAGCGCCAAATAAAGTCGATGCGAAACGGTACACACCGAGTCAACAAACGTCTATTGATCGCCTCGCGTGCAAACTGCAAAAACACTTTTGCGCTTTGCAATGAGTGTTGCCGTCTCCACCAATATCCATCTGTGCGAAAAACCTTTCGCACGTTCGCACGTCCTATTTCGTTTGACTACGTTAAAAGCCTACCATTTTTATCTAATTAGCTGTAGTGTGTTCTGGCTAATGGCGTTTACTAGCTGCCGGTTCTTGTGAACTCGGGCGTCCCACAAGGTACTGTCATCTGTCCTTTGCTATGCCTTGCATATTGTGAGCGCTGTATGGCTCTTCATCTTTTGTACTGGTACACATGCAGCTTCATCATCATCTTTGTCTCTTGTTGATACCCATCGTCATCACTTAGGGTTGTTCGTTTCACAGCACGACTTTGGTTTAGGTCTGAATAAACCGTGTCAGCAAAGCCTGTCTTTACACGTGGTGGAGGTGCCTCTCGATCAAACACTTGCTGGTTGATTGATTTATGCACCCAGAGTGGATCAGGCTATGAGAGACACCGTAGTGCAGGGTTCCGCTAATTGCGAACACCTGTGGTTCTTTAATGTGTACTGACATATGCGCACCACATGGGCGGCTCGCTTTTAGCCTCCATCGTAAAGCGACCGTCGCGGCCTGAATTCGATCCCGCGTCCCTGGGTTATTAAAATCTCGCCTAACAACGTAACATCTTCAGTAGGACTCTGTGGGTGATTGGTTTACCGGAAACTAAAAACTACTAATTGCGTTTCATTACTCCAAGCGGACATAACCACTGTCTTAAACAGGTGTTTGCAAAATCAAATTACGCTAACAACGAGTAAATGTAAGTTAATAAACTTTTCGCGTCACAGCAACTCATGTCGCGTCGCCTACGCTATTTATACTCTGCTTACGCCAATGGGGTCCTACAAATGTCTCGCCATCGTTTTAAAATCGAACCTAAAATGCAGATCATACCATCATAACATTCACTAATCACATGAATGGATTTCTAAAAGAAAATTTTTATCGATAACTGTCGCGTGGCAAACTTCTTCTGTATAAATCGTATTTAGAATATACTAACTCAGTATGGAACTAACACTCTCACCGATGCCCTCGAATCAGGAAAAGGAAGAAACACGTTTTAGTATATGTAATTTATGATGATTTGTCCAGTGTCAGAAACATCGAACACAATTTGTTTTTAACCCATCTTGCTCTGCGTTCAAATGTATCACATGTCTGTACCTTTTTAAGATAAAATTTGCAACAAAACATTCTCCTCTCAAAGATGCATTGATCACGAAACTAACCCACGTTTCGCCTAGCAAAGATCACCCACGCAAGGTTGATGCTCTTCGATGTAGTAAAACATTCTGTATGAAGTTCCTAATCGAAAGACATTGACGGAGAGGAACCACTTACAACCTGAGTAGTTGTGAACGAAGCCAATGGCTTTATTTATTTATTTATTTATTTGTTTATTTATTTATTTATTTATTTATTTATTTATTTATTTATTTATTTATTTATTTATTTATTTATTTATTTATTTATTTATTTATTTATTTATTTATTTATTTATTTATTTATTTATTTATTTATTTATTTATTTATTTATTTATTTATTTATTTATTTATTTAGTAATACTGCGGAGTCGTTTGACTACAAGCAGGGGTGAGCAAAGATACAATCCAAAAAGGTACAACAAAGTTACACGAGCTTCATGGAAGGGAAAACAGATGATTTAAAAAACAAACAAGGATTCACATGAGTGAGGCTCTCAAGTTATCAATAAACATTTCTACATTCGGGCTGTTCACTACACACATCGGCAGATTATTCTATTCTGCAATTGTTTTGTCAAAATTCTGGGAGAGACGAGGGAAATGTAACCGGTGCGCAAACAAGAAGAGTGAAAAACAAAAGTGGTTATAAAGGAGCTATTATAAACGCGCTTCTCTTGTGCTTGGGTGAGTTACTTTTAAAGTGGCAGCCGTACTGAACAACGGGTCGGCACAGAAAGCAGCAAAAACCAAGGAGAGCAACAAGAAAGAAAAGGCTGGAAAACAGAGTGTTAGAGTACCAAGCGATGGTAATCACCTGCTCTTTTTTAAGCTTCCCTCTCAATTTTGTTAAGAACAACGATAAACCAGAAAGAATAAGACGAGCATCTTCGTCGTTTAAGCTCTTTGAAGCAAGGTTGTTCTTGCAGATGACTCAGTCGGCAGCAACCCAGAGCTAAAGTTAAATGTGGGGCAGAAGGTGAAATACAACCGACATGGGCTTAAAGCTGAAAAAAGCAAGAGGGACAAAAACAAAAGTATTATAACGTTTAAAATAGAAATTATTGAACGCGAGAGAATAAGCGAATTAGAAAAATAACTTGAACAAAAACTCGATGCATTTCTAGTGGCAATTAAAGCAACGGCGATCACACGTTTCTGTGTCAAGCAATGGTATGATACGAACTAGTTGACGAATGTTTTAAATGAAGTGGCTATGTTCTCTTTCCTGGCCAGAGGACCACAGAACAAACAAACAAACAAACAAAACAAAACGACTAACTACGTACTTAACGGAAAGGCATGGATTACTGCCGGTAGCGGGTGAGCTGTTTCGCAGAGAAATAGTTACAACAGATCAAGAAAAAAATTAGGTATCAGAACAAGTGCGTTATTGGCTTTCTCTCTTCTTCTTCTCTTTTTTTTTTTTTTTTTTTCACTGGCCTAAAATAACTCGCCATGGCGCTTATCGGGAGCGACACAGCGCGCATCTTGTGAAGGGTGCTTTTTCTTACTTATAGTAATCTTGCAAAAAAGCCAGCTTTACAGGCTGAACGGCCCTCGGAACGTTCTGGGCGGGAACAGTGCCCGCGGAAATAAAACAAATTTAAAATCGATGAAATCTTGGATTTCCTAACTCCTACGCAATCTATGCAAACATGCAGCACTGCTTGACGCAACAGCAAAGCATTCTGCGTTCGGATATCGTCACCTCTATCCGATATTTCTTTTTGGCACCAGAAGGATGTAACAGCAGCCGGCGCCTAGCTGCTTGAAAACGGCAAACACAATGCTGTGTGCATCGGCTCTATTCGCTGGTACCCGAGCTCTCGAGATATTCCGGTTGCTTTTGTTCGGCAAGCATACGCAAAGAAAAAATGAAGGTATGTTTCCGCGCAGTCGCTTTAATTCCAGTGTGTTCAGTGTTCGCGACGAAAGACACTGCCCTCAATTGACCACACACTTCTTTTGTTCCCTTTTACGCCATTTTTGTTTGCTTGTCCCTTTCGAGTCGTGTCAGAGAGGCAATCTTCGGAGTGCTGTACTTCGCTTTCAATAAGAGAGGGGTTCTGGCATTCATGCCATGTCCGTAGTCGGACAGTAAACAAGGGAGGAAAGATCAAGGGCGACACTGTCGTAGTCACTCAAGCAAACAGATGAAACTTAATTACGTGTTGGTGGACGCATGAATTACTCTCTTGCAGACCATTCTAGCGATGTACACATTCCCTGAGCTCTTAACGGGGCTGTGTTTATGTTTTGGATGCTACGGTGACGTTGGCAATCCATATCTCTTGGTATTTTCGTTTTACGTTTCGTTTCGCCAGCAGGTAGAAGGCGGAGTAGGGAAGGCATGGATGTTAACCAGAAAGGCTTCCGGTTGGCTAGCCTACACTGGAGAACAGGGATGAGGGTATTAAAGCAGCTAATATTTTCGCTCCACATTCGGTTCAGCGGCATTGAACCCTTCTCATTTATATGTGGGCTGGTAGCTTACGCTCTCGCGTCATACTCTTAAACGATTAGTTTAGAGAGAGAGATATTTTAATGGAAACAGGATTATCTTAGGTGTCCCCAGTAATGTAGTACCTTACACTGATAGGGCGCGATAGGGGAATAATGTAGCAGGAAAAAGAAGCTTCCGCCATTGCTATCGCAATTCAACTAGGTTTAATCATTAAATCACAAATAATTTTTTTTAATAAGCTGACTTCTTAGACGGTAAATATGCTTGTTAGAAACTTAGCTCCCTGAAAAAGTTCTACATGACGAAATTGGCGATTGAGTTGGTTTATATTATAGATAAGGCTTTAACTGCACTTACAGTGCAAAATTTTGTAAGCCGGAACGTTTAACACTGCAACCGATCCCAGAAAATAGCTGCACCATCAAGTTTTTTATGTGACGCTACATTAACATAACGTGAGCTTTGGTCTTATAAATGGAGGCAGGACATCTGCAAACAATGTTACCAAACTGTTCTCCTAGATAAGACTTTTGAGAGACAGCGCTAAAAATCAGTGCTGTGTGCGTTCACTTGTGTCATGTTGTTTTAATTATTCTGAACCTATTAACTGCGCTCCTCGTTTGTATCTGTAAACAGCCATTCATTGATGCTCCTCAGTGTATCACAGCAAGCTAAATACACTGGGTTTAAGGCTGACCACACAATCTAATAACCTTCACTGAGAGCAGGACAGGCTGGAGAAATGTTCGATCGTATAAATATTTATCGACAAACGTTCTCGCATTACTTAAATTTACTATTTATTTATACTTTGTTTTATTTTTCCTATACTTTCAAAATATCTTGTTGGTTTAAACTTATAAAGTTTTCATCGCTTCTTTGCTTCCTGTATAAAGCAATGGATGACTGCCTAAATGAAAGGAAACGGCATCTAGGCAGGAAGAGAGCAAACGAAGGAAACATATTTGCTTCATATAGGCCAGTATATTAGGAGCTTGGTTCGGTGCTGACAATTGCGAATCTCCCATCAATAAATTGAGGCATCCGGCTTTGTTGTGCGTCGACTGCGATCTGCGTCAACGAGACGTAAGTGCTAGCGAAAACGTGTTCTCATTAAGCTCGGAAGAAATGCAAACAAAATATTATGCGGATAACGAGAACCTACTTTCGAGAAGGCTTTTCATGGTTGGTTACTCGGAATCCACCGATATCTACATTATCAGTACCTAGCCAGAAGCTTCTTGCTCTTTCGACCAGATTAGGCTGGCTCCGTTTGATTGCCCTCGTAAAAACAAAAAAAAAAGGGGGGGAGGGGGAGAAATGTGGCCAGGCCAGATTAGGCAACGAGTCCAAGGTTTTCATTTAATGCACTCGTGTCCGGTGGCACAAATGGCATTTCTAACAAAAATACTGACACTTGACTCTTACAGCCGTGGAGCTGTGCATAAAAAATAACTAACAAAAAAGAGCGCCACCTACTAAACGCAGCTTTTGCTGCCTTCGGGCTGCGATTCCTATTTGCGATGCCGGGCTCAGAGGAATATTGAACCCGGAACGCTGCGGAGTATACGGAAGAAAGATTTGATCAGAATTTTTCCTGTGTTGAAAGAGGATCGCCATCTACGGTGACCGACGCACAGCTTTCGTCTACTTGACATTTACTTCGCTCTCGCGCGATTCGTTTTCGCGATATCGGATTCAGAGGGACACAGAATCCGAAAGAAGGATCTGAATGTATAAAGAGCGTAAAAACCTTTTCATTTTGCTCTTTTTACAATGAAGCAATGTAGGAATTTTTTGCAAGCGCAGTCGACGTTTTCCAAGTCTTCAAATTGGTACAGCACGGAAGCGAAGTGCGTACCGGAGCGTGGAAACCTGAAGCGCTTGTTTTTGAAATTGCGAAGGTTGTAAAGAATTACGAAAATCGCCACACACTTCGCCTAGCAGAAGAAAGTATAAGGTGCTTTTGCAAGCAAACCTCTACCACTTTTACTTTTTGAACGCAGCTCTTCCTTCCTCATTATTAACGACGAATGTTTCATTGAGATTTTGACAATAGCGTTGTCAAAAAAATAGTTTTGGGAATTCTCTTTGGGGTCTGTCTTTCTAATTTTATGTCGCATTCGGCAAGCATAGCTCGAGTGTGGAAGTAATTTAAGCTCAGTTACTTACATGGGTAACACTGAAGACAGCGGAGGTAAGAAATTTACTAAATTATGAGTCGTAAGCAAGCAAGGAGCAAGTTGGTGAAAAAAGTAAACTTCAATAAAAATTTAAATAATCAGACCAGGATAATATGTCTGAAATATAACAAATCTAATATTTAGGACGTGGTTCCACAGTGACAGGGCATCACATAACACCGACAGACGAACAATCCGAAACTGTCATTTTCATTCATATTTCTCAGGGTTCGTGCTGTTCTGCCAACAAAATAAAAAAGTAATTTTTCAGTTAATGTTTTAGCAACGTTATTGACAAAGGCAGTTCGTCAGAACTACAGAGTGCCGACCATAACCACAGGGGTGTCTTGATTGCGACTAAAAAAGAAATCCTTGACAGCAAGTACACATGAACCTGCGATCACCGATTAACTATGTGCTTTAACTTGAGGTCAAATGAGGTACAACTTCGTGACATGAAGTGTGAAATGCATGCTGTCATGCAATTAGGTAAACATTAGAAAAAGTTAGGAGGACAATTAATCTTCGCCTTAGGAGTATGGAAGCGACAGTGGCCTGCGGTCCTCTGTAATTACACAGCTGGCAGGTGCGCGGCGCGCCTGACCGCCTAAGCTTTTGAGAAAAGCTTCGTCCTGCGTTAAGAAATGGTCGTCTTCCCATGCTTCGCTCGACGGGTAATCCTTTCTGGAAAGGGGCACTCATTGACAGCTGCGGTCTGTCGAAATGAGCAGAGAGCGTTCGGGAGTAAAGAGACCAGGGCCCGTATTCTGAGTTTGCGTCGTTATCGAAAGTGTCGCTATCTCCCCAACCTCGAGTCATCTGATTGATGGAAACGCCGGAACATGATGTTACCACTACTTCCTGTTCTGTAGTGGCAACACCCGGTTCCGGCGTTTCGACCAATCAGATGACTCGAGGTCACGTGAGATAGCGACACTTCGATAACGACGCAAACTAGGAATACGGGCCCAGGCGATAAAAGCAATTACATGCACCCGATAGGAGCCGTAAGAAACAGTGAAAAACCCGTCATTGTTGGGAGCCAGCCCTCGCAGTGCTGCACATGGCGCATGTGCTTCTAAGCCCGCCTGAACAGCCGCAGCTGCTTTACAGAAGAAGCGGAGCTCTTTGGCCCCAGTGCCGTTGCCCCGGTCTGAGAGAAAGCAACGAGTGACCCCGCCCAATAGAATAAAACGGTGCCGACCCGTGCATCCATCAGTGCAGGGATGAGTTCGACTGACTGTCGATCTTGAAGGATGTGCCCTCTGCTTAGATGGCTAGCGTCATCAGAGACGGGCTGGGTTTCAAGAGTTTTAAGGACGATGTTTATTGGGAACTGATGTTCTGAGTCATGGAAAAAAGCTCACCTAGACGCTGCTCCAATGAACTCTTAACTTCGGTCGTTTTGTTCTTCGAGCATTTTACAATCTAAACAAAAACTTAAACGGAGCTAGATCCTTTTAATTTTCTCAATTTTTAAGCTTCAATCCTTCCTCAATAAGAAAACTCAACCTGCTACAAAGTGAAGACCGGGTTCTAGCCTTAGCGTTACAAGACGTACTCATGAGCATACAGTCGTAAGATTCCATTTTACGGGAGAGACCACACGGCATACATGCAAATATCTATTTGCTTATAAGGCGTGCAAGCCTTACTTGCGTGGAGTAAGCCCTATAGTGTCTGGCTCGCATACTAAAAGGCCGGGGGATCGAATCCGGCATTAAAAATAAAATTCTTGCTTAGTATAAACCATCAACAAATTAACATTTGAGACATGTGAACTGCAGTGGGGGCTCTATGGTTAGGGAACTCTACGGCTGAACCCGAGAATGCGGGTTTGATTCCCGGTGGCGGCCGCGGCCGCTTTTTGACTGAGGTGCAAAAATAGGCGCCAGTGTAGTGTTCGATGTCAGTCCACATTAAAGAACCCCGGGTCGTCGAAACTTTCAGTCCTCCACTACGGCGCCCCTCGTAGCGCGAGTCGCTTTGGGACGTTAAAAACCTCTTAAGCCAAACCAAAGGCACTTCAGCCATACGATTACCATCAATTCGCATGAATACCATGCTTTTATTTTATTTGTTCGACTCCTAACACCACATTTTGCGCAAGCAATGTCAGGTGTGAAATTTCCGCGCGAGGTCACCTGTCTGTGACGCCATTGAGCCCTCATTCACTCGGAATTCCTGCGACAGGACCCCGGGTTTTCCCACTAAAACGCCTTAATATTGTCGCTTTAAAATATTTCAGAATGCATTGCGCTGCAAATACTGTCTTCAGACACTCTACAGCTGTAATGAAGCAATCAGGGTTGCTGTTGCAGTTTTGAATGTAGGTCACTGTTGCCCAGTGCTGCAAGACAATGTTTTAATACTTAGAGGTCAGACGAGAAACTGCACTGAGAGAATTCGGAAGCATCAGCGCTGCCATAACGCTTTTACTAGCGACTAATTATTAGCTACATATAATTATCTTACCACTATTTAGGTATCACTAATTATATTATAATGAATATATATTATTCATGTTCCAACTAACTAGCTTTACCAAATATGTTATCACTAGTTATTTTACCCTAACTACATTTCACAAATAATCTTTATTATTAATTACTATAATTAGTATAATTATCATTTTTGTAGTTAAAGCTTTATTATCATTATTCACTACTAATAATGACCATTGACTCGACATGACATCACATCCGAAAACATTTTGATAACAAGCTTTGCGGACACAGCTAGCCGAGTAATGCTTTGTCCTTAATAAACTCTTTCAGAACTTGAAATAGTTTTTCATAGACTTCAAAAGCAAGCAAGTGTTCGTACCAAAGCAACGGTACTAGTTTCGAACTGCAGGAGATAGTCAGGGTGGAAGTTAGCACACGCTTCGCTCATGAAATGGTGTATGCATAACATGCACGCCCAACGTCGCCAGACAAGATGCAGCAAGTGTATGACAAGGAAATGGCAGCTGTTGCCATGGGTACTTACGTTCACCGAACACAAAGTGTAGTCGACCACGTACATGGCGATGACGAAACCATCGACTTTCTGAAAAGAGATGTGGAGGTTAAAAGTTAAGCTGTCGGGCTACACTCGGCTGTGTATAGCCGACAAGAAAAATGCGCATAAAAAAACAGCCGTATGCGAAGAAAGTAAATGTTTGAAACATATTAAAGGGACATTAAAAGATTCAGATTATGGTTATTGCCTAAAATTGAAGCAGGCATTCTCGCAATGTCATCAAAGTATTTTCTTATTAGCCTCCTGAAAGTATTGAGCAAAAACTCGATTTTTTTTTCTTTTTCTGCGGTTCAACTTAGTTCTCGATCCCTTTCGAATGAAAATAGGAAAAGAAACGTCTCAGCGCCTCTTTTTAGAGGCGCCTTGCCTTGAAAGAGAAGCCGAAATGCTAAACAGCAGCCATCTGTGAACCGCAGACGCCGGAAGGGCGCACATAAATGGATTAGTACAAGGCGTAACGGTGCCTTGGGATAGAAAAAAGTGGCACATAATTCAAAAGAGTTTTCAGCGAGATGCTACCAGACGTACGTGACAGCGGGGAAGGACAAGTCACTCACAAGATCAGTGATGAAGTAGAACGAGAGAGCTATGTCGAGCAATGTTGTCATGGATACCATGGCCAGCCACGGTATGAGCAGGAGTCGGTTGTTCTGCGGAGAAGAAAGCGTTCAAAGTTCAGGCGTATAATGGTGTCGCCAAGTCGTCATTCTCTCACGATCATGGCTAATTTCTTTTGCCTGTGGCACTCTGTATGCGCGATGTTCTATTTTAGTGTGTGTGTGTGTGTATGTGTGTGTGTGAGGGGGGGGGGGGGGGGTCAAACTGACAAAAAATAGTGTACGAGCTCTAGGCTTTGTTTCCGACGAGACCGCTTTTGACAACTGCGAACACTTCCCGACGATTATTAAGCGCAGACAAAATTGCGCCATCCCAAAGGAATAAAAATACAGAAAATGACATTATTAATCAGAAGGAGAAGTAAAATAAGAAAAATAAAACTCCTCAATAACTTTACATGTAGCTACCTGTCGCCGTGTAGCGCTTCTGGTTACTGCTAGTCAGCAGAGTTTCCTTCTTTTGAGTTAGTTTGCAACGAACCTAATAACGAAGCATTGCGTTTAATATTATCCACTCGGGGAAACTTTACTGTCTGCTTGTCGTTACGGCGCCTGCATATGCAGAACTGGTGGTGAAATCTGCGCTCATGTGCAAGCCCTGATTCATCGAGTTTGCTAGGATTAGTTTTTGCTACACTGAATACGCGTGTTGCCATATGCTGCGCTCGGCTTCTGCTTTTCGGAGACATATTATGGTCTCCGTTTAATTTCATCTTGCTCTAGCCTACCTCAAACTTGTCAAATTTAGTTTATGGGTGAGAAGGAATATTTCGCACATACGTAATAAAAAAAATGTGTTATGCGTATATGTGGAAAACCAAATGCGCCGAGCGGGTTTAGCGTGCTCGACATTTCGAAAATAACATCTGAAATAAAGGAACATATAAAGGACGAGTAAAAAAAAAGAACAACGAAAGTTCTAGCTAAGATGATTTACTGCAAAAGAGAACAGGCAAAGGAATGTGAGAAGACGCTGTTTAGCAACTCTCATCCATTGACGACATGGCCCACATGCGTTGCGATCGCATTTCGACTCGCTGGAGTGGCTCGGTATACCTGGATTGTCCTCGTGCTCTATAATGATTTTTTTAGTTGTAAAGTTTCTTTCTTTCTTTCTTTCTTTCTTTCTTTCTTTCTTTCTTTCTTTCTTTCTTTCTTTCTTTCTTTCTTTCTTTCTTTCTTTCTTTCTTTCTTTCTTTCTTTCTTTCTTTCTTTCTTTCTTTCTTTCTTTCTTTCTTTCTTTCTTTCTTTCCCTCTCTCTCTCTCTCTCTCTCTCTCTCTCTCTCTCTCTCTCTCTCTCTCTCATGCTCGACTGTTCTCGTGCTCAAAGCATTCAAAGTGTTCAAAAATTGGTTAGGGGCTCTTCAACGCAGCGCATTTTTTTTCTCTTTTGCCCATGTGGCAGAGGGGAGAGCTCTAACTCTACCATATCGTGGCATTAAAAGCGTTCGTTATAGGCGTGATTTGAGCAGCGGTCTTTGAAACTTGTCGCGAAATATCATTACCAAAGTGCTTGCTACTGGCTGGATTGCTCGAGCTCTCATATCTAAGCCTGCTATTAAACTACGAACAGGCCACGCTCACACGAGTCCGCCAGAAAGGAAGCTTAGGAAGTCGGTGCAATGAAATGTGAAAAAAAAAAAAAAAAAAATCTCTTAGCTGCGCACTCTCTAAAGTGGTAATGAGGGCCTTTGCGCTCTCTGGAAGTTGGTACACAGGGGGTGAACCTCGGCTCTCTGGATTCAGGAGGGGTCGTTTCGCTGCGGCCCAGAGCCGTGTAAATGATGACTACTGCGCTCGAGACTTACGCAACGCGTTCCTAACGAAAATATGCGGGTGCTGACCAGGGTCGGACATTATTAAGTTACAGAGGAAAGTTTCCATTGTCTGCGGGTTCTACCAGTCTTGTTTTGTTTTGTTTTGTTTTTTTTTTTTTTTAGAATGCGATAAAGTTCTGTGGAGGAGGAAGAGGACGTTCTGTGGAGAGAAAGAAAAAGAGATAGGCATGGAGTCTATCTAGCCAAGGATGTATGATGCGAGGTTAGCTTCCCTGTAATAGTAGAAGCGAGACAGAACGACGAAATGCCAGGAAATGCAGATAGGAATGTGAGAGTAAAGTGCCCACAATTGTGGGGGCATATAAACCCTATAAGCAGTTACCTGCTACGAACTGGGATCAATCAGTTTGAAAAGTACACGGCAGGGTTTTCGCACGCAACTATGCTAATGAAACTAATTAAACACGGTGTCCTCGGATTTTCTTCCACCGGAAGGCTTGCGCTGATAACAAGGCTACTCCTCCAAGTTCATATTTGGCTGCAAACGGGGTGTACTAGTGATCGCAAGAAGCGGGAGTTCAGTATTATGTATTTTTATTTATTTATTTTTTTATTTATTTATTTATTTATTTATTTATTTATTTATTTATTTATTTATTTATTTATTTATTTATTTATTTATTTATTTATTTATTTATTTATTTATTTATTTATTTATTTATTTATTTATTTATTTATTTATTTATTTATTTATTTATTTATTTATTTATTTATTTATTTATTCACAAATATTGCAGGCCCTTCTCGGGCCCATGCAGGAGTGGATACAAATGAGACAATACAGGGGAACAAGTTGGGTACATATATAATGCAAAATAAGAATTCATCATCTTTGCTGCATCGTGGTGGTAATGATGGAAATTCAGGAAAAAGAAAATAGCGGGTTCAGCACGGAAACAAGTATAGTTACAAGAAATACAAAATGAAAGCCAGCATGATAGTTTTATCGCGGTTGCATTACTAATGAATCAGTGCTATTGACATGTTCTATGAATGATTCAACTGAGTTGCAGTTTACAGCAGCCGCGGGTAGTTTGTTCCAATTAGATATAGCTGATGGAAACAAAGAATATTTATGAGCATTAATATGGCTTATTATGACTCAGTAGAGATCACTGCCATGGTAAAAACTAGAGGTTTGCGTACAATAATTATCAAACCCCAACAGCCTAAAACTGCGTGAGGAGAGACGTAGAAGAGGGAGGTGGATCCCTAGCAAAAAGGCGATACTTACGAAAAACAAACCCAGGAGCAGAACTACGGAGAAGATGACGCACAGCCCGGAGAAGGACAGAAGCAGGAGAATCAGAGTGAACCCAACTGAAATATATAATACTGCGCTCATTTCGGGGTCTCATCATATTTAAAGTAAACTAGTCTATGGCAAGAACTTATAAGCAGTAGTATTGCGTTCAGTCATGAAGCTCGCGCTAAACTCGGTAGAGTAAGCTATGTGGCAAATATTTAATAAAGATGAAAATACAGGGACACCCGCGGCACTAACAAAACCCACGACATCGGAGCAGTTCAAGAAGATTTCAAGGTTAACTCACTTGCAGAGTCTTGTCGTGTCATGTGCTTGCTGAAATTCTTTCTTTCTCTGTACGTATAAATCGTTCTTATAGAAATACCATTCTAGCTTGGGAATGGCTGAGCGAAATATCATTTTGGCCAGAACCACTGTCGCAACAGAATTTAACAAATGCCCTGTCGATTCGCACATTTCAATAATATGCGCAAAATTCAAAGTGGCTAGTTCAAAGAAAGGTATTTTGTAACTCCTAGTTTCTTATCGCTTTCAAAACGGGATGCCGGATGAATGAAGCGAAATTCAAGGGCTCATTCAGCAACCGGACCAAAAGCTTCTTTGCAAAAGATGCTGATTAAGGGCTACCTCGCATTGACAGCAGGGACTGCATTGAGGCTGCGCTCGCCAGGAATACAGACACATAATGCCAACTTATGTTTGTATATAGGTGATGCAAGTTGTGAGCTAACCAAAAGAAATGCTAATGCTGGCTAGGTTTTAATCCTTTTGAATTAATAAAATAATTTTTTGTGCGCTATGCTCGCACAGGACCTAGACGATGTCCTTCTTCTCTTTCTCTTCCTCAGTGTCCTCGCTTAATTATGACGAGCTATTGGCATCTACGTTCTTACTATTTTATTTTTAGGCGAAAGCCTTTCTTGGCTCAATCTCTCGTGCGCGAGATCTGTTCGCGAAATTCCGCGAGATGTGTTCTCCTTGTCTAGCGTTCGTGGTGTCTCCATGGCAATCGTAGGGGGCGCGATGACGAGCGACGCCATACCACCAGTCCCACACTTGCAGGAGCATTGAAACAAACTCGCGCCAAGGAGCTCCACGTGACAGGAGCAACGGTGTAATGTACAATCGCACACTTGCAGGAGCACTGCAACGAAAGACTTCCAAGAAAACGAAATTTCCACTGTGCGGCACGAGCCCTGGCTTTGCTAGCAAAAGTTGTACAAGGGGCGCGCGACCTACCGCATGCAGCAGCAACGCTCAGGCTTTCGCATTTCTCTAGTGCAGATTCTGCACTGCTTTCCGAAGCTTTTATTACCCGCCCCTTCTTTCTGGCACAACGGATCTACTTTCTCGTTTTCGCTGCTGATTCTAGCTCATCTCCTGTCACTTAGGCGTTATATGAATCTAACCATACACTTTCGGTGCCCTCTCCTTCCTGCGTCGCTGTACATGCCTCGTTCATTCGAAACTTGCGAATTTTGCACGGTTTGAGAACGTCTCCTGTCGTTACCATGTCCTAAGTGCCGTCACTCCAGATGTCTATTCGGTCCCATTTGCTCCTCTGTCACTACGCTAGCAAATATCTGATCGCAGGCAAGAAAAGTAAAAAGAATTTTGTGATAGACTTGAGAGGAAAAATATACATTCTTGTCTCATTTTAGTCTCCCTAAAGAGAGTCCCATCAGAGTATTAAATGTTAGGTATTCTATTTATGCATTAAATGTTTTTTTGGGACTCGCTCTCTCAAAACGAGGCAACATAGTTTATCGACTTCTACGGCGCCTCTGCACTTACCTCTGCATTTACTATGAAAGCTACCATAAAGGAAATGTTTTCTCCCTCATTCTTTATCAACTGTCAAGACTGTACCGGAGTAAATACACAGCATTGTCCACGCTCATTGCTTCTCCTTGGCTTGCCTAAAAAATTCATGACACTTACAATGCTTGTTCTTACATCTAGCGCTTCAGCCGTGAACCTACCTACATCTCACGAAACAGAATTCAGTCGTGTCGACAAATGCCTCGCCGCCTCCATCCCACAGTCACGCTCAATAGCTAGCTGTGACATTTTTTGTTCCAGACTGGAATGAGACCGCTAATCACAAATCAGTGGACACCTTTTGCCGCAAAAGCGAACACGAATTGAAGCGTTCATCCGGTCAAGCGTATTTTGAGTTACGCGGATATCTTCAGGTTGAAGGTACATTTCTGGGATCGTTTCATGACAGTAAGGTGGAACGAAAACTGATCGATCAAGGAGTAAAAAAAACACGAGTTTAAGGCTATATGCGACACTTTTTTTTTACATGCTGCAGAAAACACAAACACAGTGCGACGCAAATACCAAACAAGAGTACACTCAAATGCGAAGCCCTGGTTTGCAGCTTCTGGCAACACGCCCATGACATTGATCTCGTGATATGTCACAAAATCCGGTCGACGGCTATTTAACCTGCCAACTACCACCTGATAGAGGCATGTCCGTGATTTCTCGCTTACAACGTCGACGGTAGAATTCTCCTCCTGTTAAAATATCCTGGTAAAATTGGGCGAAGGCGCCGTGGTCTAATTATGTGTCCATCGAATCTGATCTGTTCGCGCCGTCACATATTAGAAACCCACCGGCGGCCATGAAGTATTTTATTTTAGTTAATTTTAGCCCGAATACTATCTGCCTACCAACTATCACGTTCCAGAGGCCGATGACTGCTCCGCCATCAGCGAAATCTGAGAATGCGGGTTCTGACTGCGTGCAATCACAGACATTGACAAAGCCAATGAATAGAGCCTCTAGTGCAAGTGTACTAACTCAAAAACGAAAACCGTCAAATAACAGTATTTGAAGGGCAAACTGTGCCGATTTTCTTTTTGGCTTGCATATACTGCACATAACTGCATATTTTACTTAAGTAATCACAGACCTGTTTTCTTCTTTAAGTCAGTCGTCTATCACGACTTAACTGTGCAAAATTAAAAAAAAAATCTAATTATTCGGCGTTAACAAGTATTACATGCGCAACGTGAAAGACTCAAGTGTTCGCGCGACCAGCATTGAGGTTACAAACATGAAAGAGACGCGCTACACACTTACCCGGCGAGTGGAGCGCTGAGTTGACGTGGCATACGCCTGTTGCAACCAGCATGGTATAGAAAATCTGCAACATGTGAAGGGATTATATTCGTGATCAGTTGAGAACCAACGTATGGTATTCATTCGTATCGCATGACAAGCTAGAGTCGCTTGCACTGATCAATAGCAGCGTATAGATAAATGTAAAGACTAACACGGAGCAGCAGAAAACGTTTACGAGACCTAAATTACCGGCACAGTTGGAAACATTTGCATATTCAATAATTTTCATGATTCTATATATTGATGGGAGTCGCAAACTGAACCAACAGCTCGCCCTAGTTGGCGCAGGCAAAAGTGTACTGCTAGAATTTATGCTGAGATGGGAAACAAAAAAAAAAAAAGTTATATTTTACAATGTTCCAAAGGAGCATTTACTTTATTTTCGTAAAGTCTATTACACTGAATTTCCACGACATCAATAATGGTTAATCAATCAAGCAAGCAATCAGTCAATAAATAAATCAACCAAACAAACAATAACTAAATCAGTCAATCAGTCAGCCAATCAATCAATCAATCAATCAACCAATCAATCAATCAATCAATCAATCAATCAATCAATCAATCAATCAATCAATCGTGCGTAAGTTAACACGGGTGAGTGCATAAATGTGTCGCGGCAGCTGCGCCAGTGAAGCCCTAAAGGTACGTCCCGAGTGAAAACACGTCACACTCCCTTTTGTGTGCGGAGAACAAAAGGCCACACTCGGTTCCGGGTATCTGACGTCAAACGCGACACCTTTCGGCTATTCTGCGCGATGAACACAATGACAAAGCGATCATACAAGCCTATCAGATTTGGCCTTCCATAAGCGTCATGATTTGTGGGCCACACAGCCAGCTAAAAAAAAAAAAAAGAAAATGTTTTTTTTTTTCGCGCATCCCAAAGAGATACCACAGTCTGTCGGAGACTTCGCAGCAATGGTTCAGCCCCCCCCCCCCCCTTCCCTTCTCCCCGTCTCCTCCCGGTCGCTTCTGACATATGCTCCAACACTGAAGCACAGGCTAGGCATTTTATCTCGCCTGCTACTCTAGTTAGGGACAGCATATCACAGCTCACAGCAAACAGGCTCACATACTCGAAGAGAAAGGAGTTCGCGACGTCAGCATGACGCAAATGAATAAGCGAACACACACTGAAACTGCGCAAATGATGTCTACAACTGCTTTTGATTCAGTGAAATAAATGTGTGCAGTGTATATTAAATGCATATGTATTGCGTGCAGTTAGTTGAGCTTTATGCTGCGAGTTCCATTCTGGTTTCTTTTTTTATACGAAAAGTAGTAGCTAGTCGCACTGTCATGAACCAACATCTCCTTTGCCTATGTCCACATCAATAAAGAGATAAACTTGACTAGGTTTATTTGAAGTATAAGTCTCATCTGTTTGTGCTGCTCATGAGGCCATGTTCAGTCCATGGGGAGGTGATAAAAAGACAAAAAAGCAGCAAGGGTAAATCATTTATTTTGAGCCCCACAAACACGACGACTGAAAATACTTAGACCTGAGTAACGCGTTAAATACTTTTCAGCATGTAATTTTCGCGCTGATTAATGGACGCTGTAACGTTAAAGAGCTCATCTGTTGCTATGCGGACGATGTTTTTTTTTTTTTTTTGACACAATACATGGCAGGGAAATGCCGGATTTATGTGGTGCTGCTGTTTTACTAACCATTCAAGGTCACCATAATATAATATCAGGAAGATTGGGACAAAATGCGACATTCTGTTGCGTAGCAGCACGCAACTATTTGGTGTGGTAGTATATTAACGTGATATTTGGTTCTTCTTACATGAAATACGGGATTAATTCGAGTGAAGTTTTATGAGGTCAGCTATTTCTAGGCAGACAAAAAATACACTGCAAAGTGAGGCTGAGTGACCGAGAAAGCAGTTTAAAAGGCGACTAATTCTTCACAATAAGTTTTTTTCAAAGTCGTACAGCTCAGTCGACCTAGGCTCGTCTACTGACATAAACATTTAGTCGCTAGAGTGTGTTCTGGCCCCATGGTATATAATCCATGGATGTGTTCTGGCCCCATGGTATATAATCCATGGATGTGTTCTGGCTCCATGGTAAGATTTAAACCAACTTGTGTACCAATTTTTTCTAACTGAAGGAACCAATCTTTGGATTTTTATTTGTGAAGCCTTTCGTGGTACTGAGGACTAGGCGCAGTAACAACACGGAGAAGAACAAAAGAGACGGACACAAACACGGGCATTGAATAACAGTATCATTTATTGTCTTGAACTGGCTTATATGACGACACAAGGGCAAATAAGCCAGTTGAAGGCAATAAACGATGCTGTTAGTCAGCGCCCGTGTTTGAGTTCATCTCTCTTGTTCTTACCCGTGTAGCTACTGCGCTGTAGTTCTCGGTACGATGAACCAACAAGCCAGCCACTGCGTATTAAGCCCTTCGTGGTCTTGAGCTGAACTGGATGTCGTATGCTTGACTTCGCAGCGATGGCTAAATTTTGATGAAGGCATCTACTATACATCGTAAGCTAAGATCTTGCTGTATCTTGCCAAACCCTAGTGATATAGTTAAATTAATCTTGAAATCATGAAATATAGCATCCCTCAAAATTTTGGAAAGGTGTTAAAAAGTGGAAACCTCTTAATTTATTCTGCTTCACGTTCAGATACACACCAGCCTTAGTGTTTGAACCGTTTTGCTACCTTAATCACTCACCTAACTAGATTCCGAGATGTAGGACAAGTGAAGAATATACGTGCAGCCAAGCGAGGCCTCAGCGAACGCGTTAAGCAAGTTTCATGCGCTTCAGGTGCTAAACAAGTTCTTGTCGTTACCCAAATAGTTACCAGTGGCAGGCGTGATTGATGCTCTGGCTTTCGAAACTCTCTTTGCGAGGATACAACGCATCACCAGGTGTTGCTCTACCGGCCGCCAGTCTAGCTCCAGCCTCAGGCGCACGCATTCGGTCACTTCGTCGACGCGCTTCACGGCTTTCCACTTCTGGCGACGGTAACGACCGCATCCATCACAACGGCCGCGCGCCGCGTCCCTGGAAGCTCATTAACATTTCAGGCGCTGCTGGCTACGTGGACAAAGCTGCGCGTATATGGGCCGCAGAAATTCTAAGTACTCGACCAACAGTGCATCAAGTATGTGCGCTAATTTTTTCGCCTGTCTGCCCGCACGACCATCATCCCGTAACCTGCATGCGATGGAGTGGGACTTGAAGACGCCTGATTTCCAGAAAACGTGGACAACCACATTTAATTTATTAGGCGGCCGCAAGCTGCAGCGAGGTGGGAACATATCAAATTATCGTGAAAATTCAAGTGTTGCGTATACAACGCATCGAACTGTTGCCTTCATATTTAGTCGATGCGAGCACAGATGCCATTTTAGAAGTCATATTTTGTAGCGCATAGGAATAGAAAGCCATTACTGTCGATATGCACAGAACAGCTCACCGCGCACTACAGTTTTCTTACAAGTGTAGGCAAAAATATCTCCGTAAGCTGTGTGGTGATCACTACTGGCTTCCGGCAGGTATGGTTGTAGTTAGTATGATACATTTCAGGGCATGTATACACGCTCCATTCAGGGGCATACGTAGAAGTAGCAATATTCTGAGAAGCCGGGCTTGTCGGCACGCATTTGCACCAAGAATCCTCATTTTCAGCATGCGAGTTTAGTAAAGGCGAAAACAACGGGAGAGCACGGAACTGTATCGTTCTGTCTTCCTGCATAGAAAGCGGCGGCCGCCAAATGAGACACTTTATTTTCACCCGCGGAGCTGAAAAGTTCAGCTCAATGACGCAGTGAAGGCAGTTGTTAAAGTAGTTTGTTCATTCTAGAACAGAGCATGGAGACGAAATTCTTGAGCACTAATTTGGACTAGAAAAAAAAATATAAATTCGCAGTCCGTCGACCAATGCTTCGACAATGCTTATGCTCATTTCGCTGTCGAAACTGAACGATGGTCGCAAACTAATCTTATTTCTCTTATTTATGTTCATATCAGCTTAGTTTCGTGTTAATATTTTTATAGCACAAAATCGTACTATGACTTGTGATGGAAGCAGCAATGAAAGACTCAGGCTTAACCCGGTAATTCCCAGCCAATAGAAATGAACAATAGGTGTTAGGAATTATCAGAATTTCGTCTTTACTCCCACCAGCAGTACAAAAGGTAGAACACGGCAGAATTTCCATTAAGATATTATGTCGTACATACTCTTAGCTATTTAGCAAAGTTGCTTAATTGTCAAATACGTCAAAGCTGCGGGCGCATATGCCCAGGCATTCAGTAAAAAGGTAATTGAAATAGAAGAAAGGGGGACATGGAGGTTTACTGGGTGGTGCTCAGGTTGTTGCCCTACGTGGAGGAAGGAGAACAGGCAAGAAAGTATAGAGGAATGTGAAAACAGTATAATTCAATTTTGTTGCGTTACAAGCCGATGTATTGAAAACAGCTGCTGAAATTTCGTTTTTTTTTTCTTACATCGGAATGGTGTGAAAGTCAACCCGAAGGAACCTTGAAGCACGTCTCGTGCATGTATAACATTGGAACATTGATTTTGCTTCTAGAAGTACATTTAGAAACAGGTCGTTTGAATGTAGAGAGAATTTGATAATTTTTTTTTTGCGAACACAAGACTAATCAAACCATATTTGCATACTTTGTACCGTAAGGGACACCAGTGCAATTATGGAGCTAATAACCGAGTACCCGGTGTTACTTCAGACTTCCCGAGGTCCCGATGAATTCTGGACTTTGCTTCCAATGAAATGCGGCGAGAAAAGTGGCGAACCTGAGACAGTGCGCTCACAGAAAAGAGAAAGAGAGAGAGAAAGAAAGAAACACCACCACGCAGCTTCTGTAGCTAAAACTCGTCTTCGGGAAAAAGAGGTTAAATGTTAACGATGTCATGGTGCACACGTGTTATAAAAGACTCCTCTGCACCACTCAGGACGGTGACGTCACGTTCTCGAGA
Source organism: Amblyomma maculatum (assembly GCF_055883805.1). Taxonomy (NCBI): domain Eukaryota; kingdom Metazoa; phylum Arthropoda; class Arachnida; order Ixodida; family Ixodidae; genus Amblyomma; species Amblyomma maculatum. The sequence continues at coordinate 61,075,938 of NC_139347.1, read as the reverse complement.
CGACATTGTGTTTCCCGCTGCTCTTGCCATTAACACTGGAAAGCCTGTCTGACCTAACTATCCCTATTAAGCGGAAGAGAAGGAGCGTGAAAGGTAATTTAAGAATAAGAGGTTACCTTACAGGAGTATTGAGGACAAAATAACTTTAGTTTATATTCATACAGCGCCGAACTGCGTTTAGAAAGGGTGAAAAAGTGTAGCAGAAAGCAAGGCTTTTAAAGCTACAAAAGACGGCAACTGAAGTACGGATGTCGTCATAATTAGTAAATTTCCCAGGCAGGTTACGATGTGGCGACACAAATTCTTTTCACGCGCACTTTAGAGACTACGCTGATCCGCCATTGGTTTGTATAGTGATCAAGAAATCATTTTCGATGTACATGTCACTAGTTTGAATTGAGCAGCAATAAAAAGTTATGGGGACACTAAAGCGGTGCGTTTAATATCATGACAATAATAGCGTAGGCAACCACCTGACATTTAAAGCCCGGGTCCACTCTGAGCTTTCTGAGTGACGGAACATTTGCCGCTATTGCGTTAAAAGCTTTAGCTTTCATCATCACCATCATCATCGTCACCACCACCATCATCATCATCAGCCTGACTATGCCCACTGCAGGGCGAAGGCCTCTCTCATATTTCTCCAATTAACTCGGTTCTGTGATAGCTGTGTCCACTTGACCCCTGCGCACTTCTTAAACTCATCCGCACACCTAACTTTCCGCCGCCCCCTGCTACGCTTTCCTTCCCTTGGAATCCAGTTTGTTACCCTAAGTGACCATCGGTTATCCTCTCTTCGCACTACATGTCCTGCCCATGCCCATTTCTTCTTCTTGATTTCCACTAGAATGTCAGTAACTTGAGTTATTTCTCTGACCCAATCTGCACGCTTCCTACCTCTTAATGTACGTTACCCCTACCATTTTTCGTTGTTCGTTCTATAGCCCTCTGCATTGTCCCCAACTTAAGTAGAACCCTCTTGGTTAGCCTCCACGTTTCAGCCCCATGGGTAAGTACAGGTAAGATGCAACTGTTGTATACTTTCCTCTTGAGCGATACCGGTAAGCTGCTAGTCATAATCTGGGAGTGCTTGCCAGATGCGCTCCATCCCAATCTTATTCTTCTGGTTATTTCCCTTTCATGGTCCGTATCTGCGGTTACTACCTGTCCTAAGTAGACATATTCGCCTACTACTTCCAGTGCTTCGCTACCTAACGTAAACTGCTGTTCCTTGCCGAGGCTGTTGAACATTACTTTAGTCTTCTGCATATTGATTTTCAATCCTACCTTAATACGTTTCCTGTTTAGGTCACCAATCATTCCTAATTTTCCCAATCAGAAATGTCTCTTTCGTGGCAGTACAGGCATCGGCTACCCAACATGATTCTTGCATCTGTTTTTGCTTCAACAGCGAAATTTGTACAGAGCTGTTCTCAAGAGACTGTGAAGAGTGCCTACAGACACGTAAACAACGTTCGTAAACAGGGCGCCGCGCATAAGAGAGAATCGTCGTCGCTGGGCAAAGATATGCGGATTATTTTTTTGCAACACGCAAAGCCAACAAAGCCCAGCTACTTCGCTGAGCTGAGTAGGAACAATGCATTTAAGGCCAGTGCATCGAGACTCGCTCTGTTTTTCGCCTGTATTCTGTTCCAACCCCACCACGAGACGTGGTACTGGAAATGACGGTCGTATACCTGAAGCTTGAAAATGTGTTATACATACAAGAATAACCGCGCGTTTGCACAGGTGTTGTGAGGTTCTCTAGTTGTTTCCTCGTTCCGAGCCCTCGGGCTGATCTGCAAGGCATGAAGTTGCGTCGAAAACTTATCGATCACGGCAGCGAAGACGACGGCGGAAGCTCGGATTAAAGGCGCCGCATTTCAAAATACAAACAAAAATAACACATTCTGGAAGGCTCTGCTACCTCCCCTCCTGTTAGCCAACTCTTTTTTTTTTTTTTTGGAATTACATTAAGTCCAAAACACCGCGGCGGTCGTGATGCTTGAGCGGTCGGACAAACACGGTTCACAGAAATGCCTGCTGTTTTTATTCCTAACTCGCTTTTTAGCGCCTGAACACGAACAGCAAAAAATAGAAGGGGCGTGAACCAGACGTGTGCATCATGTATTAACGATAAAAGAGAGGGAGAGTGAGGGTGAGATGAAAATAAAAGGAAGAAGGAAATAAAAGGAAGAAGGAAAAATAAACAAAAGTGCTAGGCGTCGCCAGCCACGTCTTCCCTTCATAAGCCTTTCACGTTGTTAACGTGCAAATCGTGCACCGAGGCCGCCTTGCTTGTTTTACGCTATGACTGCAACGCGCTTTCTGTCTATGGACGCTAAGCCTTATAGACATTGAAGTAGTATTTTACGCATCCTATGGATGGGGAAAATATACTGCACCTTTTCTAAGGCACTTATGTTTGTTTTTAAAGCGAAATGAATCAGTATAGGAACACTTGCATTCAGAAAGCTGATACGTCCTTTGGGTGAAAATTTACGCTTTTTGCCGGCAAACAGGGCTAAGGACGAAGTACAGACATGTGAACAGCGAAACACATTAATAAATGGCGGCACTCAATAAAATACCATTACTATGTGAGGTATCCTGTAATACATTTGCATTTATTTACGGGCCGCATAGAACAGGATCACAGACTAGAATTGCTAATATGACCGAGAACCTCCTTCGAATTGGCAAGGTTTTACTTTATACTGATTAAAGCCTACTCCGATGCTCCCGTATCATCATGCGCATAAAGCAAATCTAGGTAAACATCTAGGCTTCTCATGATCGCTTCGTATTGCTTTCCAGTGAAGACGAAGCCTTGATACAAGCATTCGGAATGGTCTTAGCTCCTTTCGGTGAGGCGAGAAGCATAATGTGCTGCTTACGTTTTATTTTTCAGCATTTTTCAGTGTTTTTGAGCCTGGTATGCGAGTCTATTGCGAAATTTCAAATGCACCCAAAGCCGAAAAACAGTCCTTTTTTTTTTTTTTTTTTTAACATGTAAGTTCCAAGTCGCATTCGCTGAGGTCGTAAAATATGACTAAAAATTAATTAAAACACGGTTAGTTTTAAAAGCTAATCGCGGATGCCATCTTAAAAAAATTCAAGAACAATTAGACAAAAGCGATATAGTTTTACAGATTTCGAAGACAATTGAATCAGTCTGCTGCCATCGGGGCGTTTTTGTTCTAACTTTCGTAACACGCGCAGAAAATTTGTGAAGTTTGGCTGAATACAAACGGAGAACCTCTGCAGCGTTCCTGATGAAGCTTCTTGATGAAACCTTGCGAGCCCTTTTCACCATATATTATGGCATACTTCAAATTATAAGCGTACATAGCCGGCGACCAGTCGCCGCTTAGTGTCCGCTTACACCAAGTGCACTTACCTTTAAAGGTGGGACTCGAGAGGCACTGCCTGAAAAGCAAGCTTCCTCAGCACAGCTGGTCCGCGTGGCGACATACCTTTTCTTAGTTAATTGACTAATTGCGGAATGATCGGCGAATATTCCTTCAAAGGTTTAGGGTAATGCAGAGACAAAAGTGACGAGCCGTCTGTGGTTTACGTAGCTGGTTAGCTAGCTTGAGGATGCTTGAGAGATATCGCGGTTCAGGCGTCCACAGAAACAAGTGTGATAGATACTGCGCCTTTCCTTTCCTGTGAACCAATTATTATTATCTCTCTCAATGCCTAGCTATTTAATCTTTCTTAGCAATTACTTTAATTTCATTTTCTCTTGAGCTTTCGAAGTTCATCGAAAAGTCTTGAGACATTCCACAGTGCTCCGGACTACTATTAAATTGTTGATAACGTCGTCATAAACGACGGACGGTGGAAGGTACTTTCATGTATGTACATTTTGAGAGCTTCCATTTTCCGAAAAGCACCCCGGTTGGAGCTCGTACCAAACACTCCCGTTCTCACGTGCAACAACTGAAGCTGCTCCGTGTCCTCACCGAGTGTCGACGACCATTAAAAGAAACTTGTTTACGCGCTTTACAAATAACGCATCGGGAAACTGAAACTGTTTTCCCTGTGACCTGTACACTCGCGTCCTCATCACCAAGTAAGAGTTTCACTCTGTCGGCTCTGTCGGCGCGCAAGTACTAAAAAAAAAAAAAAGGTGAATGGAAAATCGTAAAGCGACAAACGTGGGCGTCAACAGAGCCCTCCTGATTCGAGGTGCTCACTGTGGCGGATGAGAGCGTTTCCTTTGAAGGAGGAGCACATGATATTTGACTTCCGGGAGCTCGTTAAGGAGGAAACGCCTAGAAAACTTTCTCGAGTGTTCCGGGACTTCTCCGGGATTGGCGATAATCCTTAGGCAGCAAGCGCGCTTCGCTCTAAGTGCTCTGTTTTCCAAGACACGAAAAGAGCCTGTCATCATCTCTTGGCACTGGTACAAGGCCGAGACATACTCAGATAAACATCGAGGTATATATACTCACCCATTAAGACCAGGGGAGACTGACGAGAATAATAAAAGGTTTGAAAATTTGCCGTTTGGTAGAAGAAAAGACGTCACTCTGCTTATCCTCTAGCCGGGATGAAGAGTGTGATGGAAAGGAGGCTAGACATTATAGAGAATGACAATCATTTATCGGCCCAGATAGATTTCATTAAGATGGCCCACAGTCACGGCTAATAATAGACGCGCAGGTTTCTTTGTATTACTTGTTTGTGTTTTAGAGTATACATTCAGAATCTCCCTAAGGGCTCTCTTGCGAGGCTATTACATAATGAAGAGGGTGGGGGTGGACAGGACGACGCGAAGACAGGCGTAAAAATTTCAGCACACACTCTCAAAATACGACTGATCGACGATCGATGAAGTATAACAGATATCACATGTAAGGGAAAATAAAAGAAAAAGTAATGAATTGCCTACTTTTTACTTGGCATCCGAGCGTATATACAGCTTTTTTTTACGGTCTCGGCAACTTTGATGTCAAGTTGACATTTACTCAGAAAAACACGAACCGAGAGAAATAGCAGGCATTTTTATTTTTACACAAAATGTGGCACAAAGAAACATACGAATGTCTGTCATAACTCTAAAAATATATCTCTAGGTGCAAAAACAACCACATGGTTATAAAAAGTCAACAGACCTGCAGCTTTAATAGAGATGTCTTTTTTTTTTTTTTTTTAGTAAAAAGGTAAAATAAGGATTTCCCCCTTAAACATGGCGTCACTTAAAATTTCACGACATGCGATGTGGCGACAAGTGGCACTGCCATACGCGAGGTTCACAGTTGCCAAAATGTTTTATTCTACACACGAGGTAAATATGAAATAATTACCTCATGTATAGAAGTCGGTGTCATTTCTATTCATGAGGCAAATATCAAATATCATTCTAATAAACAAAAGCGACACCGAAGCAAGTTGGATTTGAATTTTTTTTTTATGCAGAATTTGCCGAACAACGATAACTGAAAAGTATTTGTTCCAGCACATGACCTAATAAAGTAACTACAATTATTATGGTTTATACATTAGCGTGGTGCAAATTTTTTCATTGAAGGAGCTTACTTCAACTCAGAACTCGAAACTTCCCGGCTATGTCATTTTGCTTCGTTTTTGTCCCAATTTGACAACTGAGACTAATCTGAGCATTCCTCGGCCGGAATGTTTACCATCGTAGGCAGCCATCAGTATTAAGGGAGGCCTCTCCTTGTTAGAATAAGCGGTAGGCAACCAGATGTTTATACACACAAGCTCTCTAAGGATCACCGCATAAAGGGTACCGCCAGCATGTCTCGCAACTCATGGCCAATATGAGCCTGTCGGCCTCGGTCACCGTGGCCGTGGCCACCCCCCTTTGTGCATTGCATACTTTTCTAAATGCAGTAACGCTGGATCGGCGATTCATGGGGTTGGTTGCCCGGGCAACGGTTTTCTAGAGCCAGAGGCGAAAGCGAGGAGAACGCCGACACTTATACCGCCCTCAGATGAGGCATAAAAACTGGGCCGTCCGACAGCGATGGAAACGCGATTTGTGCCTCGAGACCGGGGGGCAGTTTCGGGCGCGGCATCTCCCGCCACCGTCCCTAGGGCGCAGGGAAACCAGGGGATGCGGGCGCCTAAATAGAGTTTATGGACACGCTCCAAGTCCTATGTGTCCCGGAATAAGGAATACGTCGTTCGGTTTGACTGACTGCGCGGCAGACACACGCGCTGGAGGTCTTTCTTCCTCGATTCGGTAGCAAGTGCCCCTTTGTTTATCAAGTTTTTCTTTTATTCTTTATTTTACGGGGTGTTGAACAAAGTTTGATTTCACGAATCCTTGGTGTTTTACCGCCAACGATCGAAACATAAAATGAACATTTCATGCATGTACACAAAGGGAATGCTGATGTCCGACGCCTTTTTTCAAATTTACAAAAAAAAAAAGAAAAAGGAAGAAACCTGGGGGAGAATGGAGCTCTGCTTTTAAGGGTATGACACGAAAGCTTTAATGGCACCCAAACATTTCGCATCCATGCTCAAATGAGGGATTCCACAACGGTCCGTCCTCTCGTAAACTCTATATTCAACTTTGCCATGCGCAAGCTTCACGCCAAACTCGAAGCGAACCCAGGCGTCAAGAATGCTCTTTATGCCAGTGATGTTGCCATCTGGGCCGCGTCAGGCTGTGACGGTGTCATATAAAATGTCCTACAAATGGCGGTCGATCTTTGCCACAGGAGTACGCATACAGAAAGAGCCTCTAACCCTGGATAGCCCTGCTATCCCAGAGGTGTCATACCTACGCATGCTTGGTCTCCACATACAGCAAGATAGCAGGGCTAGTCACTCTTAACGTCTCAGACAGGGTACAGCACAGATACTCCGGTTGATTAAAAGGGTGCCTAAAAGACTTAAGAGAATGAATAAGGCTTACATCGCTTGGGTCATTTAGGCGCTCGCCATCAACCGTATCACATACTCTACACTACATCAAAACCTCAAAATGGAGACCTAGTCTATGTTTAAATTCTGATTCGCAAAGCCTATAAGCATGCATTCAGTCTTTGCTCTACTCACATCTATCAAGAATGTCCTCACCCTAGCATACAATGCATGGCCAGGGGACGCTCACCTTGCAAGCCAAATTAAGTGTCTGACTCTCAGCCCCTCCGGACGTCACCTTATGTACGACCTCGAATATCCACTGAATAAAGGCCACCGCACCCTTTGATAGCACTTACCAGTCGTCAAGTCCTACATTGCACCTAATACAAGAAATATGAAACTCATAGTCCACATTCTTTGTGAGTGCCCAATATACAGTGAGGAAAGACAGTGTCTATGCCGTGCGCTGGAGCATCTAGATGGAAGCCCATTGACTGAAATTAAGATTTTAGGTCCCTGGCCACGGCGATCGTCTGCGGTGAAGGCATCCCAGGCACTGCTCCGCTTTATGAAAAGCGCAGGCCTAATCGAAAGACTGATTTTGCTGTTATGTTACGTGATATGACTGAGACGTGATGTGACATGTCTGTGATGTGACTGTACTAACTTCAACTATCCCTCTCACAACTTTTATATCCATTCACCCCTTTCCCCCAGTGCAGGGTAGCAAACCGGTTTCTTTAACGGGTTAACCTCCCTGCCTTTTCTCCTCCTCCTTCATCTGCCACAGTGAAGCAACGAAAGCGCTATCCAAGAGAAGTGGTCGCATCTACAGCAAATTCATGCAAGTGCACCACGCTGACGCAGCTAATATACCGGGCCCAGAACTATGCCACTACCGGCGTAATCGCTCAAGCGTTAGATGCGGTCACAGCGAGATCCCTCGCAGTCACCACCAAATTGGAAGTAGAGGAAGCAGCCATATAATTATACAGAGCTTGGCCATCATATTACCCCCCTCCCCTCCCAATTAACACCACATAGGATCACATACTCACAAGCAGCACGCCTGAACTACCACAAGTTCATCACATAACCGTACGCGGCAAGAATCCTCAGACCTTGCACTAGCTTCTCGTACAATGTCACAGTGGTATGAACCCTCGGCCATGAGTCTCTTCCCGGGAACCAGCATGCACAAGCTCTCACCCAAGCAAGCACCAGCCGCGCACCAAGAATCGTCGTGGGCGGCGGTCCCTCCACGCATAGTCAGTACTAAGCCAGTACGCAAGTCTGCTCCAGCATCAACGCCTTGTGCATCCCCACACAAACGACTCACGTGATAGTAGGCCGCTTCCAGGCGACAGCTACAAACTGGTACATCTATACTCATTTGAGCATCCTTTACAAATTAGGCTCCAGACTGTTGTACCCCCAATGCAACAAATCCCCTCCTTATACAACACAAGCTATAGGTGTGGTGCCGCTGAACTCGGCAGTCCCCTCTGTCCCAGACACCACCCCGCCCAATGAGTATCGAGTCATGCTGTGCATATCTAACTTGGACGGCGGGGCGAAATTCTCTCTACCGAAATAAAATTATGTCATCATCACCAGTCTACGAGCTTCCTCGAAAAATCACTAGCATGACTTCTTTAGGTGCATAGGAAGGTCACTTGACCAGGCACAAATTGGTAAGCGAGTTGTGAGACGTCACAAGGCCGTGTGACGCTGATGAGGGGGCAGGGGCTGTCAACTTGTGTCGCCTCTCTAAGTAGAGAATCAAACCCGATCCCTGGATACTGAGTAAGACACGTCCACTCTACGTCACGCAGGCAAGTTTTTACATCTTGATTAAAGCAGGGCATTTCATCTAGGGGTGGTCGTTCACATAATGTGGTTGCTTAGATCTGTGCGTAAATGATAACGCGCGAAGTAACAGAGCCACCGATTAAGGGATTACTGATTAAGCGAGCCGCAAAGCGTATCTATACGCTAACAAGCATTTGCAAGTGAAGCCGCTGATGGAAGCCGTCAATGTTGTCGTGTCATACCCTTATGAAAAAGCTTAATTACCTCACATATACTTATAAGCATACAATCGAAGCAACCACACTGCGTGCAAGTGCGACCGACATGAATTATAAATATCCGCTTTAACCAAACAGTACGTACTCTGGATCCACAGCTCCTACGATGGATTTCAGTCTCACCAGCTCTCATAACAAAGGAGCTATCAGAGTTGTAGATATGTCATGTACATATGTAAAGTTGGAGCGCATTTTATTTCCTACAAATATTTGTTCTTCAAATTACAATCCCTTCCGAGTCCTTGACTGCGATGTAGGAAGATTTGTGGTTGGTGAAATGAACTCAGATTTGTTCTACTTGCTGCATCAATGACTGGTTCTGAAGAAGGAGGTCTTTAAGTGTTTCGCGAGGTCTTCACAGCCGGCAGAAGAACTGAAATTTTTGCGCATAAGTTACATAAAGTTCTTGTTTCATTATATATAGATTTAGATTGGATCTATGTGAAATTTTTGCGCGTATATATATTTTATATTCTGCAGAAAGAGGACGGTCAAATGTCGGTAAAATAAAATGGGATAGTCGGGGGTATGACCTGGCAACCGTGGTCACCACTGATGTCGAAGGCACCCTTCCTGACGCAGACCCAAAGATTACTGTGGGCTGTCATTGCTTTATAGGGATTCTGTGGCTACCACTAAAAAAAAAAAAAAAAAAAATCAGCGCAAACCACCTCTAGCCAACAGCGGGGCTAACCTTCAAAAACGCTTCCACACCTCCACCGACGAGACATTCTTTGATACGTTACATAGAAAAATATTTCTAAATTAAGTATAACATGTCACAAGTCTCCTTTAAAAAAAAAATCGAAGCAAAATGTTTTTTGCGAAAGAGTATCGGAGCAGAAATCTTAATTAAACGTGACATAAGCCACATGTGCCAACGAGGCAAGGTGGTGACGAAATCGCAACAAAAACATAAAAAGGGAACAAATGTAAAGTACATCGCGTTTCAAACTGATGTTATTTTATTCCGTTGTCACCTCTGATGTATCTGCTGCAATTATTGTTTGGATTTTCTGCCAATTATCGCAGAGCGTCAAGTGCAAAGATCGCAGCTATTTTCGCAGCACATGGAGTAGTGATGACATTGCTGACTGGCCTTGAAAAAACTTGGTTCTCGTTTTCTTCTTTTTTTTTTTCATTACAGGCATAATATAGAAGAAAGGCTGATAAGCTCACGTAATATATGGCCTCATCGTTATATATAGCGCTGGCCTGTTGCGAAACAGCGCCATTCGAGACCCTAAACTGGCGGTCGTTACAAAGACTTGGGCCATTCTCTGTCTCCTACCCAGCGACGCCTTGGCACACGACAGTCGAGAGACGCAGATCAATTTCTCCGTTTGCCCCCGATTCCTTCTTACGCGTATTGCCAACAATAATAGAATGAAGACCAAAAAAAGGAAACGTTTGCAGCTTCGATGCTATACGCAAGTAAAACAAAACATCTCTTCAGCGACATGACTCAGTACGTAACAGTACGTTTATATTTCTATCGTTTCTTCATTCTATTTTCACGTCATCCCTCTTTTCTCCTATTCTGCATGGAGAAGATAGTCTCCGATCGCTGGCAGAAAAATTGCTGCGCTCAACCCAAAAAGAAAGATTTACGAGCCAGCTAATGATACTCGAGACTGCTATTTAGCATTGCGAATCGGATCAGCGAACACCACAGATTGCACATTCCTCTATACTAAGGCAGATTTAAATGATATCTCATTCGGATCTAATTCCCATTAGGACAGAAAACTTTGTAAAGTGAAATCAATGAATGCGTCTCATAAAGTAGTTTGCTTTTTTAAGAGCGAATGTCACTATCGAGCAGAAAGGAGAGAAATGAAGGGAGCTCTAGTTCTATTGCTGTAAGATGCTCCTCATCAGAGAATAGATCTAACATGTTGCATACTACAGAACCCAATGTCATGTAAGTGGATTTACCGGCTTGTGAGGTTGCACTGGCAGATGCCATTCTGTGAAGCGACTCGATGATGACATCGTGCAATAGTGCCACCTTGTCTAGTGGTTGATAGCTTGGACAAATGACTGCAGTTTGAAGGACAATTTTTGCAACAGTGTTCATCTTTAAGAATACCACATTTTCCTGTCTTATGGCCTGGCTTAAAATTTTATGGCCTGACGCTGAGCGTAAAATGAAACAGAGATTGTAGCGTTGTGTGCAACATGTGCGTAAAAGGGTCATAACTTGTTACAGCTTATACACATCAACTTCTGAGCTGTAACGCAAGAAATATATCTTTAATGCGGCAGTGTTAAGGGCTTTGTTCTGTATAAAATCCGGCATCAGCGCAGTCGTCGACGTTGTGAGAGAAAAATCACGTGTATGCTTTTCTGCAGCTGGTACTGGGCAGGTGGTACTTGGCAGGTGACATGGCTGGGAACTTGTTGGCCGGAGGTGCTAACTCGCGAGCTCATTTGAGATGCGAAATTTAGATAAGAATTGAACCTTCTAGACCCTTGGATCCCGAGACCCCTGCGTGCTACTCCTATGACACACAATGCTGTTCGTAAGGTTTGGTTAAAGTGGGACTTTATAACCCATGTTGGATGGTCCATCCTATAATGTGATGTCTGAAGAAAACTGTAATTGTTGTGAAGACGAAAGACAAGTCAAGTCCAATTCATTTTGAACATTCTATACATTAGGGGGCCATAGACTAAACAATTTTAACCATATTCCTTTTTGCCTGAGTTTATGTTAACAGCTGCAACTTTACAGCATGAAGTGTGTAGTTTGTAATGGGCCGGTTTCGCAGTGGTTAGCGACTCAGTCTGACATCACAACATCGCGCATAGCTCACAACTTGTGGGCCACGGCTCGTGAGTACACTGTTGTTCAATCACTTGCCGCCGTGGCAAAGGAGGGCCGCCCACAGAGTTGCTCGGGAGAACATCGTGAACGCCGCCAAGGGCATCACCTCGAACGTCGCCACGAACGTTGCCGTGAGCGTAAGTATGAGTAACGGCTCGATGATATCTGTAGCTATGTGTACGCGAAATGCAGCAAAATTTTCAATGGTAAAAACTTGGGAAAAAGCAGCTACATATTTTATATATTTCATGATCTAGAAGTATTTGTATAACATTCTTATACGCAATCATGATCACATTTAACCATCCATACAGAGCAGGCAAATTTCTCTCCCATAGCCTTCCAATTCACCTGGTACTGTGCTAGCTGCATCCCATATTCTTAGCAAGCATCCTAATCTCATCCTCCCACCTAATTTCCTGCTGTCTCCTGCTACGCTTTCCTTCTCTTGGAATTCAATTTGTTACCCTTAGCGACCATCGGTTATCCTCCGTTCGCTTCGCACTACATGTCCTTCCCATGTCTAATTCTTCTTTTTGGTTTCCACTAGAATGTCAGTAACTCGAGTTATTTTTTTTTACCCATTCTGCAAGCTTCCTATCTCTTAACTTTACACCAACCATTTTCCGTTCCATATCTCTGTTGGTTGTTCTCAACTTAAAAAGTGCCCTGTTTGTTAGTCTCCTCATTTCTGCTCCGCACATGAGTACCGGTAATAAGTGCCTACAGCCTAGTTGGTTCGACATGCTTGGAAACAACAGCACCCGTACGCACACGTGGGCAGCATTTATTAAAGCTCCCAGATAGCAAACCTCTTTAAAATTTTGATAGCGACACTTGAGACAGCTTACGTGTGAGAATATGATAATAGCAAAGCATCACTCTTTGTGGTCCCGCAGTTTCGCTGCAGATGCTTCAAAATTCACAAAAGTTATTTCTTATAATGTGCTTACGTGTTTGTTGTCCAGCGCACTGGCGGTATTCGGATCTTCGTGAATTTTTAATTTTCCGAGTTTGCACAGCCAGGTGCCGAAGTGCATTTGAGGCTTCATCTGGGTTTGTGTCAGTGAGTCGAGACCTGTCATCATCAATCACTGTGTAGGCTCATCCACCGCGCTCCGTGGTTGCATTCGATGGCTATTATTACTGTAGCCTCAGTACTCATTTCAAATACTCGTTACTAAGTTATACGTACCACAATGCATTCGCTAGGTGTCCTTATAATGCGCTTGAAACAAGTTCTCTTTCGTGGTCTAACTGTTGCGCTCCCGCCAGGCACGCAGAGGGCCTAGATGCAAACACCAATGCCGACCAATTTATTTTACTAAATTCCTTCTATCTTCCGGCCATCCAAATCGCCGCCATTTTTGTGGCCACCAGCGATCGTTGATGGCACCAAATACAGAAACCACAGCAACAACGCCAGACTGAACTATTATCGAGCCGAGAAGGATGAGGAAAGCGCGGTAATGATCGAATTTCGTTTGCGTATGATTATGTACGAAGATATAAGTTGCAATTTGTTTCACTGTCATCCGCATTTGACCATCGGTGTGTAAAAAAAGAATTAAACATATTTGAAATATTTAAAAAAGTACTTCCAGCACTGCTCCATACCTTGGATAGCAAATTAGCTCGGTTCCTTTTAAAGTAGTACCCCTCACACCTGGTCCGTTTTCACAAATGTACTACAGCTGTATGCTGGACACCAGTTTAGTGCGACTCTTATTAGCGCATTTCCTATTATCTTAATCTGCGCACAACGTACAGTAAATTTAATGGACTACTGCCGTAGGACATTTTTTGGGAAAGTTACTACTCGTAGTATAGCAGACACCTTATCAATTTCGTATTTTGGCAGTTTCTCATTGCGACTGAGTTGCAGTAACCATTTATCAACCACTATTATCTTTGTCGGTTTATTTCCTGCTAACTTTAACTTCTCCTTTCAAATTCACATCAGTATGAGACAGTTAATTTGACGCTAAAGGCGTTCTTTAGAGTTATTACCTCTCTGATTTACTCACTTATATAAGTACTTCATCTTTACTCCATTTAATAGATGTCACATTTGTGCATAGATTACGAGCGCACCTTTAACACAGGCACGCAATATCTAGAAGGACTAGCAAAAGGGTTGTGAAAGCAAAAAAATTATGATGCGCGCCCTTTCACAGAAAATTTACGGGATGGGCACGTGCGACCCGACCCCCCCCCCCCTCCCCCGCCACGTACATGCGACGACCCCCTCCTCACCCCCCCCCCTCCAAAAAAAAAAAATACGTACATTACCACACACTCATATGCACGCGCGTATCAATTCAGTCGCCCGACATGTCCGAAGATATGTGGCAACGTGCGTACCTCACAGACTTGCGGCGGTGTCGCGGGGCACTAATAAAGGGACTTTCTTTCAAAAACACGTATCCCGTAAGCTTTTCTGGCCGATAGTAGAGTTAAGAAGGACACTTTTTATGCGTAATGAAAACATCGTGTCTGGTGAGGTATATGCAAAATCTGGTCCTTTTCGCTATGTAAATTCCCTTCACATAAACACCTAAAACTGTTTCTTACGATACGTAGCTTATTAAAGCTTTAAAAAATAAGGTTACACGATATTCTTTATAGAAAGACGCGCTTATGTTCTAGTCACCATTATCACACTCGGCAATTTTGATAAAAGCCTCCGAAGCTCACAAAAATGCGGGGGGATTTCATTCATGTGGCCTGTTAACGCCGTAAATCATAAAGATCACACATTTTCAGTTCTAGACTTCTTCATTAGACTTGTAGTTAATACGACTAGTAGTTGTATACAACTAGTAGCAGTAGAAGGCCAACCAATCAAATAATTCCCTTCATTATTTTGGCGACGATGAATTATATAGCTGAAGGTATCGATTCCGCAACGTTCAGCTTCAATATTCCCCACGTTTCTTTCACTCGGAACAATTTTCTCTCACTCAACCTTGCAATGTTGTATTTTTTTAGGCGAAGTATTACTTAATTACTACCGCCCATAAGACGCGACACGCGCCATCCAAACACAGCAAAGAAAGGAGACGAGGACGAACACTGATCCCTTGTTAACTTTCAGTCGCTTGCGATAAAACAATTTAGCGGAAGTCATAACTACAACATTCGTCTATTTCAGGCAGCGTAAGACTTCGTCTTCAGTTCGGTTCATATTGCACGACGAATTACAGTACGAGCTCTGGGCACACGTTGTTCTTTGTTAGCTTAAGTGAAGACATAATGGTAGGTGATCGAACTGATGATCCACAACAGTGAAACTGTTCGAGTGACAAGTATAGTTCAGGACTGTGCCACGGCGCTCGACTACTGTTCCCAAGGACGCGGGATCGAATCCCGGCCTCGGCGGCAGCTTTTCCATGGAGGCGAAAATCAAGGCGCCCTTGTGATGCACGATGTCAGTGCACGTTAAAGAACCCCAGGTGGTCGAAATTACCGGAGTCCTCCACTACGGCGTCTCTCATATTCTGAGTTGCTTTGGAACGTTAAACCCCACAAACCACCACAAGCTTTATTTCATTTTCGTTATTGTGGTCGCCATGGTTGAGCGAATGCCGGCAGATTTAACGAGACTAGTTCCCCCTGTAGCCCAATACAACCTGAACCTAAACAGGCTAGATTAAGGTCTTGTCAGTATCGCTTCGGTGAAGCCAATTCTGGTGTGAAAGTATGATTAATGTCCACCGGGTAAAGACTCCATGCACTCTCAGTATATTCCCTTAAAGCAAGTGTCAGCAACGCAAGATCGTGCCTGCTCGCCTCATTTTACTCGCAAAAAGCTTCTTAAGTTAATGGAGCGCCGACTTCTTCACATAAGTTAATTTACTCACTTTAGCAGCTGCCTATCTTCATCTGCCATGAAAGAAACCTGATTGGCGTTAGCTAAAGAAATTTGGTGACTCCATCTTAGCGACTGTCAGATATTTTCCTGGATTTTTCTGCCGCCGTATTTTCTTTGATGATTAACGTCGGCGAGTGTGTGTCAGGCCACGTTGAATTAAGACGAGGTGCTTATAAAATTATCATTGGAGAGAGGCCACTAGGATAAAGAGCGAAGAGAACCTAAAGGGTGAGAGGCCGGCGAGCAGCAGGCGACCCCTCCCACCCTAGCAAAACCGAACTTTTCGAAGTGAAGACAGCTTTCAGCCCCCATTTGTTTTTTTCTGTCAAAAGTTGTAAAAATGCTTGGCACAGATAAGGCTTCCTCCTGCCAGCGCTAAGAATGGCTCGGAAATTGGCGCTGCTTTAATCATGATGTGTTTCTCGGTTATAATGCCGTGTCAAGATGATACTAAGGTTCTGCAGGTGTTTTACAGGAACATAATCAGTATGCTGCAAATAGAACAAGACGCAGACTACACATGTAGTGAGAAAGTAAAAAAAAATATGAAAGAGAGACCGACGGATATGCTATTATCCCATCAACGTCGACAATGCTCAGGCTCTTGCATCACGGGGCAGTTCTTAGCTGTTGCAGCACACGCCGAAAGAGCACAGGGAGTTCTCACGCCGAAGCAACATAGGGGGTTCTACTCACGAGTGTGTAGACTCCGCTAGCGAAGCTCCCCTTACGCAGGGAGAGCCAGCAGCAACAGGACCGGAGCAGTGCCATTCAGAGAGAAGAGGAGAAGGACGTCGTCTCCCGTGGTGCATGACGCGCCCTGACGCGCACGCCTCACGCACGCGAGTGCCGACTGCGGTGCAGACGCGCTACGCCGGCGACAGCCCAACCTCTCGGAGTTCGCGCGCCGCTCTGCCAGCCCCGCGCTGCTCCGCCCTTCCAACGGCGGACGTTACCGGGGTGGCGCACTTTTCTGCCGGTAGCGTCGCACTTATCGCACCTCCAACTTTGAGCGCTGCGCCGGGCTCCTTTCGGCCATTTCTCTACCGCCCGCCCACACACTGAGCGGTGGGCAGTGTTCCGCATTCGCTACGTGCAGGAAAAAAAAAATAATGCGTTAATATTTATATTTTAGGGCTTTGCATGCGGAATACAAAGCGCACCATGGTTGAGTGCTTAATTTTGTATTAAGTTTCAGCGCCTGGGCCTCTTATACGAGCGTTGTACTGCGTGCATATTGAAGTTTCGCTTTTTAATTTTCCAAAATGTGGTCGCAGCAGCAGGTGCTGTTGTCGCGACTCTGTTTTAAGGCGAAAGCTTTTAATGGCTCATGCTGTCGTGGACAAAGTGTGTCCTGCTTTTGCGGCGTTTTGGTTAGCCGAGGCGGGATGCGTCTCTGCCATCTGCAATGCCACACTTGAACGCGTGCCAAGGAACGCCGCCCGACAGGAGCGATAATGTACGAACTCGCACTTGGAGAAAGTGTGATAGATACTACGCTTTCCTTTCCTCTAAACCAATTATAATTATATGTAGCACTGCAACGAATGCCGACAAGAGTAACGATATGAGGCAAATTATAGGATAGGAAAAAGGGTACGCTTTCAGAGGCCCTCTAATTTTAAGGCGAAAGCCTTTAATGGCTCATACTGTCGTGGACAAAGTGTGTGCCGCTTTTGCGGCGACTGTCGCGTGGCGTTCCTTGGCGCGCGTTCAAGTGTGGATTGCAGATGGCAGGAACGCTAGGCAAGATGAGGCTTCTAAGGCTTTCGCCTTTCAATACTTTAGTCGCTAAAGTCTCTCGTAACTTCTTTCTTTATTTATTTGGGTAATACCATATACGCCGAGCCGCTAGTACGTGTCGAGAAAAAAAAAAGGAAGGAAGCTCGTTTGTCCCCACTGAGTCAGACAGTATGAGAACGGAGCGCGGATGGGCTGCTGTGTCTACACGTTCAGCACGGCCGGAGCATTGAACGAATTGCCAAAAGTTATGCATGCTGCTAGTAAGCACGAAGTGATATTCTTGACTACTTCGATATATTAACCAAGGCATAAAAATCAATCGGTCCAATATTGGTACTGTGTTTGCGATGTCCGGCTCAACATAGGGCCAGTGTATTGCCAACATAGTATCAATATTGTGCCAATGGTCTGTGACACCTGGTAACGCATACGACGCTCGCTCGATTAACTGTCGCTGTTGTAGCTGTCTGCTCTCACGTGCTCTGGAGGAAGGTATAGACTGGTACAGTGGTTACAAACAGCACGATGGCACACAGGTGTAAATAACAAAGAACGTAACACGACGCTGCTTGCCGTTGCTATGTTTGACCGCTATGTGCAACCAACCCTCCCAACTTTCAATCATGAGATGCGCTTAGCCGAGGACCTGCGGCTATGTGCTGCGCACTGGGAGCACACCTCGAATATGTCTGGTAAACTTACTCAGCAAACAGTGGATGCCTAACCATCTATTGGCAACAGTCGGCCATTTTTTTCACGTTGAACAAGGAAGAGGTGTCGGACCAGCGACGGCTTCAATCCAGATGGACTTTGAGAGACGAATTTTTGGCACAGGCTGCGACAGTAGTATGTGAGGGTATGCGCTGCCAAGTTATTAAAAAGAGTATTATGCTTAAGAAAGTTAACATGAGACGTGCTGTGCGCTCTACATTGGGGATGACTGCATTTCACTCACTCCTTTTTCTACAGTACACAACTGCAGCAGATAAAGTGAACATGTGTTCAGTTGTGCTTATGACAATAGTAGTAAAGTTATCGATAAAGTGCCGTGAGGCCGTGGTAGTGAGCTCTTATGCGAAATTTATTCTACAAAAGAAAGAATCACGAGAGGTTTATGAGTGTCAGGATGAAATTGGGTGCCCTCTTTGTATGCTCCTACGCGTAAAAGGACGCACTTAAATCAAGCTTTGACATGGTTAGTTATGCTCACATGAGGGTCAAGCATCTTGCTGCGTATAGATTTATTGATTAGGAATAAAGCAGGGGCCCACAATGCGCGCTTGCGTTTCATTTCCTCTTCTTTATTTTTTTTTCTCTGGTCTTCTATAGTCCATATTTTGCTTTGAAGCTTATAAATCTGTTTACGCGGCGTCCCTTCGTTCGTGCAGGAGGAGCAGGATGTTATCGAGAAATTTGGCACCATTTGGCGGCGAAGAATTAACCTAACTAATCCAAGTGGCAGGAAACGCCAACGCTTGCCTTTCGCTCTTACGGTGTTACTCTATTTCTGCAGAGCATATGACTTATGCCGTTCATGTCTTCCACAACCATCACACACAAAAGAAACAAATTAAAAAATCAACGCAGGAAAAGGACAGCAGCCTTTGTGCCCTATCCCAAATCGATCAGACGGAAAAAGAAGGATGGCTCTTCGTCTAAAAGGCATCGCTCACAAGAGGGCGCATCTGTGCGAGATAGCGACGGTTTAAAAAGAGATCAAGCCCGGAAGGGCAAGTTTCTTCGCGAAAGGGTGACTTCAGCGATCGAGTGTGAGGCCGGGGCCACAGCGACCGAAGGACCTTCACAAGAACGAGGCAATTTCTCAAATAGAGCTGCAGACTTGCATTTAGCCTAATATTGGCAATGCACCGACGATATCTGCGTCGCACCACATTGGAGTGCTTTGTACACGCTCTATCGCACCGCTGAAGAATCAAAGACGAACATGAAAGGGATGATATGTTCGCAAACACGAACCGGCGGCGCACATGAAGCCTGACCAGACGGGTGGGAGCAAAACAGTGATGCATTCAGCCTACTTCGGAATGCGCAAAAATGAAGCAAAAGTGTGAAACGAAATGCAAAATTACAGCAGAATAAAAAAAGCAGCACGGGAAGGAGTCTTAAGCAAAGACTTCTCTAGGACAGGGTCAGCAGCCACGACATTGAAAGGAGAGACGCTACGAAGAAAAGCGAAAAAAAAAAAAGGAAAAAGAATGATAGATGGAGTGAGCGGAAATTAAAAAAAAAAAAAAATCAGTCCGAACTTTCTCTTGATGCATGGTTTCGTGAATGCATTCTTGCTGAGTGTCTGCACTGGTTTAAGCTGTATCTAAATATGCGTAAGCAGCTAATTCTCTTTTTGCCCTGCTAATGGTCCTCATTAGGGGATGGACAGGATCAAAAGGAAGCTTGAACTCCCATCGCAATGTGTTTCAGCGCTGTCAATAGAATAACTTAGAAAGAAAGAATAACCGCTAATAAGAGCTCTGAATAACAATTGGCTATATTAACCCTTGGAAATAAGCCACACGTCGTAAGTACGCGAACCGTACAGGCATGCGTCCATAGGCGGAAGAGCAAACTGTGCTAGCGAAGTGACTCGAGCACCACAGCATAATTGACGATGTCCGGAGAGTGAAAGGAAAGGAGGGGGAGAGAGAGAGAGAGAGAGAGAGAGAGAGAGAGAGAGAGAGAGAGAGAGAGAGAGAGAGAGAGAGAGAGAGAGAGAGAGAGAGAGAGAGAGAGAGAGAGAGAGAGAGAGAGAGAGAAGTTCACTAGAAAGAAGGAGAAGTATTTGTTTTGACGGTCCCTTTTTTTCGGCGGGGGTGGGGGGGGGGGGTAATCTGTTGGGTCAGTTTCGTGAATCGCTTCTTAAAAGGTTCTGAGCCGAAAGAAATAGAGGCCGAGTATTTGCATTGCTTTTTTCCCCTCGTTTACTAGACAACATATTGTGCAAATTAACCCACGCTGAGCACACTGCCTGTGGTTTATTTAGTTAGTCCAACTGGTACTTCTAACTGTATTTGCCTTGACATTGATCGGTGTGCTCTCGTTTTATCTCGCTGGCTTGATCTTTTCCGTCTTTAGGAAAGTCAAGCCGGCCTTGGCAAATAAGGTTCAATAGACCATGTGCAACATATCATAAAAAACTCAGACGTCTTTAACTTGGAAAGCTGAGCTGTGCTTTCCGTCAATGCTTTATATTTTTCCTTTTCTTCTCCTCTTTCACTTATATAATTCCAACTCGCACATCTGTAGGTGAATGCTGGCACACTAAGCATAAGCTAACCCGAGATGTTGCAGTAATAATCATATAAAATATAAACAATTTACAGATTTTTTTCTAATTCGCAGAAATAAAGGCGGCGTTAAAGGCTATATCGCGTCTACTCCAAAAATAAAGCTTAAGCGTCCTCCTGATATTTCTTAATTCGCACATTATGTACAAGGAAACGTTTGAGAATTTATATTCCAAAATGTGCTAGCTCATAACGCTGACCGGCGATGTCCACGTATCTTATTGCCCTTAACAGTAACTGATCTCTCTGCACATCTAAGAGATATCTGGCTGCCGTAATTTTAACATATTTTTCACGCTGCCCTCTCGAAGTCAACGACCTGGACTATACGATGGGGCATGGTCTCATCCAAAGCGCGCTTGTGTCCATCCACAGACTGTCGGGACAAAACCGCCCATCAATTTGCGAAGATTTACTTTCGGGGTGTTCATAAGACAAACTTCGTGGTAGAGTACGCCCCGTTTTCTTGGAAAACGCGTCATGCGGTACAGAGACAGATGGATAGGCTTATTTTACTGATTATGAAAAGATGATTAGATCTAGTACGTATTTCGGCCGACAAATCATTCATAGAAGTTTATTCAAGATCTCGAACATGGCTTGGAAGTTTGGCAACTTGCACAACTTACTGATCCGTAACTGGTTCCTCAGATAAAGGGTAAATATAGCAGCCTTAATCTGAAAATTGGTGGGCTGCTTCCAGTCAGCGCGGAGCATGTCTATAGACGAAGACCGGTTCTCAGACGTCACAGCCACACGAACCATGGAGATAAAAAATTATCACGTAAATTACGGGCACAAGGATGTTTATCGATTTGCAGTTGTCACTAAGCTGCTAGTTAAAGTTCTTCTTTAACTAAATGATCTGATGCCTTATTTATCAATACTTAATTTGTTCTCCCCGTGAAGCTTCTTGGTTAACTTATAGGTTATGAGAGTAGCCGTTAAATCAGTATAAAAAAATAACAATTTGTTCTTGTCCTTAAGATCCGTAATTAACTGGTTGATCATAAGAATAGCCGTTCAACAAATATCGATCGATCGATCAACCAATCAATCAATGGCTGAGTCAGTCTGTCGTCCAACTAATGAATCAGTCAATTATTCAATAAAATGCCATATCAAGAGTCTTTTTTTTTTTTAATCTGAATTTAATATTCGCTACAGAGCTCACTAAAGAAGCATCGCTAGTTGACCTTGGCATTCGCGGTGTCCTTGAGAGTCACCAACTTGTTTGCTTGTTTGTCTGCGCGCGCGTGCAATATTACTCACGTTGACCGGCAGGAAGACGTTGTTCCACCGCGTTATACAACCGCCCGTCTTGTCCATCCACGAATAGGTCATTATGTCAGGAAAGTCTATTGTGTTCCCGCTGTACAAAAAGCCACGGCCATTGTTGACCGCCTGTATGCGCCCCACGGGTGCATTTGGCCTGGCGCCAGAAATGGTTCTTTCCTTCTTCCACATTCTTCTGCGCCCCTCTTTCTATCTGTCTCTCTCCCGACTTTCTGCGCCGAGATGTCTTTCAGCAATTTCTCCCCATGCTATCGTCGAGGAGCTCTAAACGAGCTTAGTATATGAATAAATAAACACGCTTGGGCAGGTGCTCTGAGGCAGAGAGGCGGTTTGTTTACTTGGAAGAGAAATAACCTTAATGTGGTAAATACGCCATTTAAGACTACCGCTTCCAAATGCGCCCTACTCCTTGAAGGAAAGGGCATGAACACACTGCTCACGACAGCTAAGCAAAAATTCACTGCGTGCAACATGTTAATAACGCAAAAATTATTAATGCTTTACAGAGTGCTTCCGTTGCATGCAGCCTTCGCATCAACCTGGAATGAGCATCGCGTTCGCAATTTTCAAATTTGGCGATCACCACCCCATATTGAAAAGAACTTCCGCAACTCCTCCAGCGCTGAACGCTGACTCTACAAGTACTCGTTTTATTATTAGCACTTCCAAGCTAAGTTAAGCGCTATAGCGTCAGTGCCTCGGTGCAGTCGGAGTAAAACATTTACTAAACGTGCACCCTTCAGGTGGTGGTGGTAGTGGTTTATTGAATAATCAAACGAAAAGGAAGGAAAACAGTGCTGCCGGTCGCAGCAACTACTATCTAAAATCTGAAGCACCCGAGCTGCGCCCGGCGGGAAAGAAAAGGGGATTGGAAAAGGATAGTGATGGGAGGTACACAGTGGAGCGATAGCATGAAAGTACAGCGGGAGCTTTGTGCATTATTTACAAAATACAAAAAAGGACAACGAGTTCGCGTCGCTTGCGCGCAAGTATTCTTTCACATAACGTGCATTAGAGAGAGAGCAGAGTTTCGAACTATACTGTTGGCAATCGGACTGTAAGTCGAGTTGGAATCTAGCTCGGGGTATCAGTGGAAAATGACGCATTTATGCTGCTGAACGCATTAGAGAGAGACCCCGCCGGGGTGGCGCAGTGGTTACGACGCTCGACTACTGTTCCCAAGGACGCGGGATCGAATCCCGGCCTCGGCGGCAGCTTTTCGATGGAGGTGAAAAGCAAGGCGTCCGTGTGCTGTACGGTGTCAGTGCACGTTAAAGAACCCCAGGTGGTCGAAATTTCCGGAGTCCTCCACTACGGCGTCTCTCATAGCCTGAGTTGCTTTGGGACGTTAAACCCCACAAACCAACCAACCAACCAACCAGCATTAGAGAGAGAGAGAGAGAGAGAGAGAGAGAGAGAGAGAGAAGGCAGAGAGGTTAACCAGGAAAGCTTCCGGTTTGCTACCCTGCACTGGGGAAGGGGAATGAGGAGTTTAAAGGAGAAAGATAGAAGAGAATGATAGGAAAGGTAAGGCGGCGAGGAGCACAGTCACAGTTTCTCAATCAAGTTTGTGTCTCAAGCTGAACGCATTAGCTTTGCGAGAAAGCCCATATGCTGAGCTCGTTGCAGTAGCCGGGTAATGCTGCTAGTCAAGGAATGTGTCAGGACCCTCGACAGCGTACCCTCTCTGCATGAAGTAAACTTTTATTACAACAAATGAATAATTGTAATGTAATTGAGTAATTTTAAATGAATAATTCTAAATGATTAAACACAAGCGATCGCTCATGCATCCGTGTAATGTAGCGTAGACGTAACAGGCATCGCAAGTGAAGCGAACGCGGGGTAGAAAAAAATAAGGAATAAATGGAGGGTGGCACGGCACCCTACGAGACTGCGTGACGTTCTCGCGACGTTCCTTATGACATCATGATGTCCTGACCAATGGGAGTGGCGCTTCGCTTCTGTTTCCGCCTTATGGGGGGAGGCTAAACGGGGGGAAATGGTCTTACCAGTTTTCGCTGAAACAGCGCCAAATCTATTCGGAATATAAAAGCTTGGTATAGGTTCCTGTTCTAACCTTACAACGAGCCTCACGTAAAAGATGTATTAAAGATATTTGGATTATCGGTGAGGTTTAGAACGGTTAAAACATCTACTACCTGTAGTACGTCTGCCCTGCTCTTCGGCGGGCAGATATCAGATTCCTGAAGCAATGTGTCGCGCAGTGTTATGCGCAGAACCTTTTGATGTGTGGCCATAAGTGCACCGCTATCGGTACTATCTGAACCACATTCATTCAAAAAAAAAAAAAAAAAAAAACATCTACCAATAAATATCCAGGCATTTCCTGCTTTCACAAAATAATAATCGAGAAAAAAAATCTGAGCTTAAGGTGGCCATGTGGCGAGCATCACTGTATATACTTTAACCTTAACTCCCACAGTAGGAAAAAATGCTTCAGAGCTAAAGGTTGGTTGGTTGGTTTGTGGGGTTTAACGTCCCAAAGCGACTCAGGCTATGAGAGACGCCGTAGTGGAGGACTCCGGAAATTTCGACCATATGGGAGCTGAAGGGAACTGCAAACTGGGCCAGAGGCTGAGGCTGATAAAGCTTTATTGTGAATAAGTGGGGACTATCGAGGGAAGTTAACTACCGCAGTGAAAACAGCGCGGGAAAACGAGACGAACGAAGAAAGACACAACACAAGCGTAGGTGTTGTCTCGTCTCGTTTCCCCGCGCTGTTTTCACTATGAATCAGTACCAACTGGCCCAATTCGCAGCCTTAATTAACTAGCGTGCCGAGAAGTCCCTAAAACCACTTTGTTTTCTATTTTTTAGCCCTCATAGCTGCGTGGCAATAGATTCGCTCTAAGAAACGACAGCTGCCGAGATGTATTGCTTGCCTATAACGTGCAGCAGACTGCCTTGCCATTGGGCGTTGCCTGTAGCAAGGGTGAGGCATAAAACAGCGGAGGAAAAACCAACGAGGCTAACGCGCACACTCTCACTTCGCCGTTCTGCCTGTTTTTCCTGTTAGGCTCATTGTCTGGCGTTTTTTTCTGCGTCATAGTTTTAGCGTATCGCGTACACGTTTTTCAGTGCTTGCTTCTGTTCTTTTATCCCAGGCTTTGTCGTACAGTACCCAATTTCGGCGCTGATACAAAGGAGCTCAAGAGCTCTTTGTCTTTTCTCGAAGCAGCGTAAAAAGGCTGGAACTTAGAACGACGATACTTCAAAAAAAGAGACCAATTCATTATTATCTTTTTTTGTGAATGGCATTCTAAACAATGTCAAATTTTATATCCCTGCTCAGCGTTGTGTCTCTTGTTTGCACCAGCTGTTGCGTGTGTCTGTTATGAGCTTGTCTGCACACGTGCGTGTCTTTGGCCAAATGACAAATCCAGGCAGGAGACCGTTTCATAGATGCAACGAGGTCATCTTGTCATTTCACGCCAGTCAGCTCTGCCTCACAGCATCATCTGGCGCAGGTTGCAATAGTTGTCCCCGCTTATATCTATCAGAACCCGCCTCGGTATTTTCCTAACCCAGCCTACGTGATGCTAGCGAGACGTGTGGTAACCCTACCGCAGGCTGACGGAGCCACTAACTACTTCTTTTGCAACACGCCATTTAGTACTATTATAGCACCGTATAAATTCATTGTTGGAAAATATAATTATCTCTGGGAAGCAGAGCATGAATGGCAAGTGCGGCTCCACACGCTCAAAGCTCTGCACGCGCCGCTCCAGCGCACTGTCTGATATCGTACTCCGGTTTTCGTAAATAGCGTGTCAGGCTTACACACACATACCAAAAAAAAAAAAAAAAGCTACAGCTTTCACCGCTGATGAAACCTTTATGCTATAGATGCATACTCGGCCCAGCCGGTCTTCGATTCGATCGCGTTCCCAGGAGCTTGAGTCTGACGGGTGCAAGCAACAAGGGTTGTAGCACAAGCAAAAACACTATAACCAATCCATTTTTTGCCGTCCGCTGTCGGCGCGCCGCCGGCAACAATACGGCGCCGAACCTGAGGAGAGCAAGGAGCGAAACAAAGACGAACATAAACAAACTTTGATGGGTCAGCCCTGGTGACTACTTATTGCGCCGCGACAGGAGCAGCGCTCGCGTGAGCAAACGTCTTCCCTGACTCCGAGCTGGTTTTGTTGATCAAAACTGAAAAGGTGCAAAACTCACCTCGAACTTGGGAGTTCCATGGATAAAATGTAAATATAAATTGGTTTATCGGAAAGAAAGGAGGAGGAGGAGGAGAAAAGGAGGATTGAAGGCAGGGATGTTAACCAGAAAGAATGAATTCCGGTTGGCTACCATGCACTGGGGAAGGGGAATGGGGGATTAAAGGAAGAGGGTAGAAGAGGAGAGGAGGTGAGAAAGTCACAGTCCGTCAATCAGGCTAGTCTCTCTTAAAAAGCGAAGAAGTGCCTTGTAGGCTTTGAGCGCAGATGGCGTTTCTGGCCATGGTCCCAAGATCTTCCCTTCCGTTAAGGGGTGAGCGTCCAGACGATCCAATACAGTACGCAGCGTAAGTCGTTCAGTTTCAAAAACAGGGAAATCACAAAAGAGGTGCTCAATCGTTTCATCAACGCCACATCGTTCACAAGCAGGGCTGTCAGCCATCCCGATCAGGAAGGCGTATTTGTTTGCGAAAGCTACGCCAAGCCATAGGCGGCACAGTAACGTTGTTTCACGACGTGTTGTGTGGTAGGGAATATGCAGGCGCAGTCTGGGGTCCAATGCCTTGAAGTGACGGTTGGAGAACTTTCCGGTGTTCCACGCTGAATGTGTCAGCTCCACAGCCAAACAGCGAAGCCCGCTCGCTGCGTCGGTTCTCTTTAACGGAATTTGGACTGGAGGTCCGTCGCTGCCCGTTGGCAGAACGGGCAGCGTCGTACGCCTGGTTATTTCCTGCAATGCCACAGTGTCCTGGCAACCACTGGTAGATGACGTCGTGACCTTTGGATATTGAGGCGTGGTGCAGCGTGCGGATCTCTGCAATGAGTTGTTCATTTGAACCGTGTCGTAGTGCCGCTTGCATGCCTTGAAGCGCTGCTTTGGAGTCAGTGAAAACTGACCATTCTTGGGGGAGTTCCTGGCTGATGTATTCGACTGCAGCCCGCAGGGCAGTTAGTTCCGCGCCAGTCGGTGATATGTGTAGTCTTTAGCTTTATCAAGACGGACCTTGCCGGTACTGCCACTGACCCCGCGGAGCTGGCTGTCTTAACTGAGCCATCCGTGTACACATGTGTTTGGTGATTGTGCTTAGAGTGAAGGTGATCCAGCGTTATTTGTTGCAAGGCAAGCATTGGTACCCCAGCTTTCTTCTTTATACCAGGAATTGATAGGTGAATCTGAGGTTCATGTAGGCTCCATATCGTGCGCACGGTCTTGGAGCAGAGGTGAACTGCGAGGGAAGATAAGTGCGGTGAGCTTCAGTGATTTTGGAAAAGGCAGTACATGGTCCAGTTGCTGGGAGATTTGCCAGGTGGTGATTGGGAACTCGTGCGAGGTGTCTAATGTGTGTTCTCAGTGTCTCGACAACAACATATGTAGTGACAGGATGTTCCCCGGCTAGAACAGTTGCTGCCATTGAGGTGCATTTAGGCAAACCGAGGCAGATGATGAGAGTTTGCGCATGCACACTTTGGAGAGTCCGGATGTTCGTCTTCGTGATGTTATTGAATATCAGAAGGCTGTACCGCATGTACCCCACAGATAATTATAGATAAAGTTGTAGCATCGAGTGCACTGATGCGCCCCATGACTGTCCCCCGAGGAAGGAGAGAACATGGACAATGGCAAGTAGTCTGCGTTTCCTGTCGTTCAGAGGTGGGCTCCAGGAGAGATTCCTGTCAATGACAACTCCCAGAAAGCGATGGCGTTTTTCATAGGGAATGGCTTTCTCGTTTATAGATATGGTATAGTGTGACATTGGGTTTCGTGTGAAGGCCACAAGAGAGCATTTCTCACTCGAAATACTAAGGCCCTGCAAATGTAGGTAAGACGTCATGATTGATGCTGCCCTTTGAAGTCTGCGCGGACTTGGGGACGAGTCACACTTGACGCCCAAATGCAGATATCATCGGCATAGATGAGCATCTGAGCAGATTGTGGCAGCAAATCGACCAGGCCGATGAGAGCAAGGTTGAACAGGGTTGGGCTCAACACCCCGCCCTGTGGGACGCCGCATTAACACCGGTGTAAAGAGGTTGGTCCGTCCTGAGTCTGGATAAAAAGCGACCTCTCTGATAAATAGCTGCTTATCCAGCTGAACATACGACCTCCTATCTCAGCGGTTTGCAGTGCTTCCATAATAGCTTGATGTGTAATGTCGTCGTAGGCACCCTTAGCGTCCAAAAACAATGCCGCAGTTAATCTTTTCAAAATTTTTTGCACCTGAATGGATGCGACCAGGTCAAAAACATTGTCGACAGACGAACGGCCGCGTCGAAAACCGGACATAAAGCCTGGATACACTTTGTATCTCTCCAAATACCACTCAATGCGCGTGAGCAGTATTCGTTCTATAACTTTGCAGACACAGCTGGCAAGTGCTATCGGACGATATGATGAAAGCTCGAGGGGTAATTTTCGGGTTTCAGTAGTGGAATGAGCTGGCTGGGCTTCCAGTCATTGGGAACTGTGCCATCGCACCATGACTTGTTGTAAAGGTCCAAAGAAGCCCGACGAACCTCCTGGTCAAGGTTGGTAAGCGCGGCGTACGTCACACCGTCGGGCCCCGGCGATGACGACCGTCTGCAACACGCTAGCGCGGCGTCGAGTTCTTCTAAGGAAAATAACAGATCCATACGGGAATCCCTCGATGGTGGAACATCACAGCAATACTCCGCTGCGAGTGGGTTTGGGAGGTCAGTCATCTTTGCACAGAATTCTTCGGCTACATCAACCTCGCTGTGTCGCTGATGCAGTGCGAAGGATTTGAACGGGTAGCGCTGTTGAGGGGATGTTCGGAGGCCTTGAATCACCTTCAAAACTTGTGACAAGGACTTCCGTGGATCCAGTGTTGCGCAAAAAGTCCGCCAGCGTTGAGTCTCAAGTGTCCGAATTCTGCGTTGTATCTGTCACACAGCTCCGTGGAAACATGAACCGCACCGTAAGGGAAGGCAGAAAGGTGGGAGTTAAAGGGGAATTAGGCGCCGGAGTGGAGGGTCGCAGAATAATTTCGACCACTGGGGATCTTTAACGTGCACTGTATCTCGCAGCACATCAACGCCATTGCGTTTCGCCTATATTTAAACGATGCGGCCACCGTCGGGTTTGAGTCTGGGTACTCCGGTTCGATAGCCGATAGCGTCTTAATCACTGAGCCATCGCGGTCGCGGTGGATGTGACTAGATGCTGTTCTAGCGTTGGAACAGCGCTTGCGTTCACAAGTGATTTCACTCCGCATGGGTTTCGCTGCGCAAATCTTAAAAGGGACAAACCTGTCTCACTGCTCACTAGACAACTCCAATGCGCCGTGTACACGAAGGCGAACTTAAACGAACCGACAAAAATGAAAACTAAAAAAAAAATTATTATTATTATTATTATTATTATTATTATTATTATTATTATTATTATTATTATTATTATTATTATTATTATTATTATTATTATTATTATTATTATTATTATTATTATTATTATTATTATTATTATTTCACTCTCTGGAAGGCACCTTTTCGCTCCTGTTTACGTATCATGTGACACTTACTCCGTCGATGTATGCCCTATACTGACACTTATGAATTAGAGCCATGAAGGTTTTGTTTAAAAACGCGAAGAAAATTTGGAATCTCAATTGAACTATACTACTGCCACCATGAAACACGGACCCATTCTTACAAAAAAAAAAAAAAAGCGGGTAACTATGCTCATTTCCTAACCCTGGCTCGATATATTTCTACACTATACGGTTCAGATGCTAGCGTACATAATTTGCATCCAGATGTGTGTGAACTGCATTGTGCATAGACTAGATATAACGGAGTTCAGGTTGCGTCCTGAAATGTAGACGCTCAGCTTGAATGGGATACGATTGACTTTTGAAAGGGGTGCCACGCTCCGTGACGTTTCGCCCTCATGCTCCTTATCTGTGAGCGCTTAACCCGCCCCTAGCTCTTCCTCACCACGCACTTATGATGCTGATCATGGAGTCGCGGACTTGCTGATGTGCGTAAGCCATCGCCGTCCTAGACTCAGGACTCCGCCTACCACGGACGGCTACATATTGACTATACAGACAGATGGATCAGCGCGCGTCGCCACCGGCACTGCCCGACAGTGACGGAGAACCATGACAATATGTTCTCCCGACTCAGAAGCGTCGAAACGGCAGGCGCCGGACTTCTTCCGGGCCTCGACTAGAGCAAGCATACAAAATGCGTGCGTTCACATCCTGCGATTTCTGGCCAAAGCCGAGGAACCTGGAGGGGAAAATGTAAGCACCTGCTGCTGCTCGAGTCAGCGGTCAGTCTCCCCGTTCATTTGCCGCGAGCGACCTCGAGTCAAAACAACCACCCAATACGTCACTGGGAGGTGGCCCAATGGGAACGAGAGACTGACCCCCCGAGCAGAACATTAGGGAGCGGTGAGTGGCAGCATTCTCGAAATAGCTCCCTTCGGAGGGGCTCAGCAGCGAGACAGCCGCCCCCACCTTACCGAGGTGACCCCACAGGAGGTCTATAAGGAGAAAAATAAAGAAAGCAGCAGCCGCTTGTACCGCGTCTATAAGAGAGCGCAATCCCCACAATATATACTTAAGTATACCTATAAACTTTGTTCGAATCAAACGTTTATAGATATAATTGAGTTTCGAAACTCTCCACAGCACTCATTGGGGTCGGACGGCCCGTTCCTCCCGATGACGCATAAACTAACGATACGACATCCGAGCTTTCGCTTTCACAGTACTCAAGCAGTCTTAAGGGCTTTTCCCATTTTTTTTTTTTATTGTTTAAACGTTGCCGTAGATTTCAATGACATAGTCCGTGCCTCGTCGTTACCTGCCTTCTAAGCAATGTAAAACGAAGTGAAGTAACAAGACCATCTAAAATAAAATAAAAAAACAGCCTATCATGAGCTCAAGTTAAGGCAGTTTTGTTTTTTGCCCCCTTCTTTTTCCTACGTGGTTTTAGTCGCTGCGCGTGCAATGAAAATGACAATATGAAACTGCGTAAACCATTTTGAGGCATCTAAAAACTGCAAAAAGTGCGTGAAAAAATTCAGCTGGAGCAGAAAGGAGAAAATGATTTTATAATTCCCACATTGGTATAGAGTTTATCACTGTACAATAGTCCTATGCAACTTTCTATTTCTCTCTCTTGTAATTCACCCTTGTACAATGTATTAATCGGCATTAAATAAACTTATAGAACTCTGATGTTGAATTTCCTCTCTAAACCTGAGTGAACTTTTTGTGAACACCCCGTGAACGGTCCGTGACCCTTAGCAGAGTCCTGCAATACCCCTGCCTTTAGCTTTTTGTGTTGAGCATGCACTTCGGCTCACTTTAGAGCACAGTTTACGTCATCAAATACACACTGCACAGCGCTGTATTCCATTTGCACTGAACATTCAGATATGACTGAAACGGTGTGAGTGTAAACAGCCTGCGGTTGCCCTTCAGGATCAAATCAGGGAGTTGTTGCGCCATTAGTCAGTTGAGCATAGCATCGCTGTTTCTACACCATATAGCAGGGTTGCAAACTTTGGCAAGTATTTCTAGTTCCTTTTTATTACCTCCCTGACTTGCATCGCTTTTACAAGCGTGCGAATTTTGCACATTGATTTTAATTCTCTTCTCATACTGCAGCCGCTGTTCTGGGGATATTTCTCAGCAACTCAATGCTGGAACTCATCGGCTGCCGGATGCCAGACACGTTGATAGTACCCACCGGAACCAGCTCGACGGCCAAGTCAGCTTTCATGTTGGACGACGATAAAATAATGGCAAGGCGCGAGGCATGTGAGCGGTCTGGTTGAGCTCTCGTGAAGTGTCTCCGCCAACGACTTGTTCATAGCTGCATTGCGTGAGATACTATTACGTGGCAACGCACTCGTAGGTTGAAATGGGACCCTTTTGCAGTTTTTTAGATGCCTCAAAATGGTTTACGCAGTTTCATATTGTCATTTTCATTGCACGCGCAGCGACTAAAACCACGTAGGAAAAAGAAGGGGGCAAAAAACAAAACTGCCTTAACTTGAGCTCATGATAGGCTGTTTTTTTATTTTATTTTAGATGGTCTTGTTACTTCACTTCGTTTTACATTGCTTAGAAGGCAGGTAACGACGAGGCACGGACTATGTCATTGAAATCTACGGCAACGTTTAAAACAATAAAAAAAAAAATGGGAAAAGCCCTTAAGACTGCTTGAGTACTGCGAAAGCGAAAGCTCGGATGTCGTATCGTTAGTTTATATTGATTTTAATTCTCTTCTCATACTGCAGCCGCTGTTCTGGGGATATTTCTCAGCAACTCAATGCTGGAACTCATCGGCTGCCGGATGCCAGACACGTTGATAGTAAAGGCAAACTAGACGTCAGCCAGGTCGTTCGCCATTCTTCATGCTTTGCTGTTCTAAGACAAAAGGGGCTGTAGCAGCGACCTGCAGTGAAGCCACTAGCCAAGAACGAAGCGAACAGCTAGAATACGTCTTCGGTAGATTGAAGCACGGATCCTCATATGGTGAAGGCAGCGACGCTCGCTGAGCGCACAGAGCCGGATGCGACGCAACTGCGGGAGCGCCGTCGTAGATACCCGCGCATATTGGCTGCTACACCGACTGAAATGCCAATATCGCCCGGCTGTCGCACAGACACAGCCTCCTGTTCCGGCGAAGTCACTGTTCGTGGGCCATGAAAGATGCGCTGTGCGAATGCTGACCCCACGTGCGGTTCACCGACCGCACGTAAAGGAGCTAGGATACCCCGGCAAAGGGCTGCAGCCTTCGTGACCTGCAAACCCTGTAGCACGGCCGCTCAATGGGGAGGCGCACTTGGGTGCGGCCCGTCGCGTCTCCCGAAAGAGCCGTATTGCGCCTAGTTCTCATCGCCACCGCCGCGGCGCCACCGCTCCGGGACAAGTCCAGGCGGAGAGCTGCGCGCAGCGGCCGTGCCTGTGCTTTCGTTTAGGCGTCCGCGCGAGCGGCGCTGGATCATTTTAGGATTTATGAGCTGCGTTTCACACATTATGGTGATGTCACGTGCAAATTTGTTATTGATAAGGTGATAGCGGCATGTCACCATGAAAGCGCTTTTCCAAGTTAGACGTTGACCCGTTTACAACGAGAATCGAAGAAGCAGTGCGCCTCGCCGAGTGGGCACCCATTTAGTTACGGGCGTTTAAACCACTGTAATAAAATATAACATATTACAATCTTGAACTCATGACAAAGTTTGGGGCCATTTATTCAGCGTGCACTTTGTGGAAACTCACAATTCAGGACGTAGCGTTCAGCATTATTGTTCAGCGTGTTCCTCCATTTTCGCTGGAAATAATATTGAAGTGAGAAGCACCACCTGAATATACTAGCTAACACAAACTTACAAAAGAAACAACACGAGACAACCAGTTCAACCAGACGCCCGAAGGTTAGGCAATTTTTTTCTTTTTATTTTGAAGCCACATGACGCACAGAGGACACCCAAGCCTATTACAAACGAAGAACTTTCCTAGAAAGAGGTTTATGTGCAAGTATTATTTTTTCCACTGTCAGGTTTATATTTCCTGCCCAGTTGGTCAGCAGGGGTCGCATTAGTTTCGTTAAAAACGTTTTGCAGAGGTCCTTGGTGTGACTGCGGTCTCCTCTCTCGCAAATCAACTCCGGACATTGCACAAAATAGGGGAGAAGGGATAAAACCAACATGTTGCATAACTTGCTGCTTCTTCTTACCTCTGGGCACTTCATCACTTTGCTAACAAAGGTGCATGTGAGCTTGCACAAGGCAACTACCTCCATTTTTGGATACCTTAGGTGTCCATCGTCAAGATTCTTGATAATTCCATAAATTGCTTCAGTTGGCTTTGCTACCTGCAGCAGGGTTTTGCAGGAATCACAAGGCACCTGAAAACGAGCACAAACCTTTATCAAAGAATTGGGACAAATAAAAAAATAATGACACTAAAGTAAGCACTCGAATACTTTTAAACTTTTGTTAAATATAAATAATAAAGACCCCCCTCCCCCCAGGGCAAGCACTAAAAACAACAACCAAATTAAAAAAAAAAGAATGTTTTATGCAATTTTGTAAAAATGTTCATACCTCCTCTTCACATGCACGTGCAAGGTAACCAGCCAAGTATGCGATCGGTGCTGACTCTATGTCTGCTGCTGGTTCACACCACACATGAATGTATCCAAGCTCTCTCGAAAACTCTCTCGCAGCAGAGGTGATGGCAGCGGGCAAGGTACAACTTTCGTAATCTTTAATGCCAAATTTTATAGCTGCCTTCGCCTCAGAGTTAATAGGTGCATTTGCGGACTTTGATGCTTGCAAGATGCCAACCTGCACAAAGCATGGCAAAATTTGTATTATCTCCGTTGATTTTCGTTTGTCGCTAATGGTACCTTCAGTATTTTCTCTGAAGTGAAAACTGCAGCCCTTGCGTCAACTCTGTCGTTCCCGCCATTGAATTGCCTTAGGCTGCTAAAAAGCGATTCTACAGGATCGCTGTTCAGGGCCTGCGTTAGGACGTATCGGAAGCTGAAAATAGGAGATTCGGTCAGATGCAATGCACTAGTAAGGCGCACAGAAGACATTATTGTAAAGATACTTACTTGACGTGATCAAGAAGGTACTCAATTAGCGCCACTGTTGATCTAGTTGTCATGATTGTTGCTTCGTACGTTTCCTTGGTTAGTCTTTGCTTCGACGTGCCTCCTTGGACCTGAATGTCTTCGATATAGCAAACAAAGTCCAACTCTAACCAAGAGAGCCGCTCGTCATCTGACAGATAGAATGGCTCCTCTTGGTGCTTCCATGCCTTCACTGATGCAATGTTGTGCAAGGCATACCATTTCGATATCATTTGCATAAACGTGATTGTGGCGGAACTATCTTGAAACTCACACGCTTCAGGGTCGCACTGAGGGTTGCTCTGGAGGAACTGAAGTGTGGCTATCACAGGTGGGGAAAATAAATCTACTGCCCTGCGCACCTTCATTTTTTCAAGGTTGCTTGGCTCAACATGAGCCCGCGTGAGGAACTTTACAGGTTTAACTAGAAGTTGGGATTGTATGTCAAAAATCTTCTTCAAGTAATATCCACCTCGAATGGCCTGCCCCTCATCCATCATTTCTCTTTCCAGAAAGTTCGTGCGGAGATTTTTTATCAAGTGGTTTGGGTCAAACGCCAAAAAAAGGGGGTCACTTCTGAAAGGGTGAGGCACCGCATGTACAAGTGCACTTTCCTCTGAAAGGCTCTTGAAAAAGGCAACGTTATTTTGATGGTTGTCCGCAACAATTCTTGCGATGCGAAAGCCAACCTCTTCGACTGACTGCATGACTTCCATGGTCATTGAATGAAGCT
The DNA here is from genome assembly GCF_055883805.1 of Amblyomma maculatum. NCBI lineage: Eukaryota > Metazoa > Arthropoda > Arachnida > Ixodida > Ixodidae > Amblyomma > Amblyomma maculatum. The sequence goes on along the minus strand of NC_139347.1, from coordinate 61,040,400 downwards.
TATCATTCTTAAGGCAGCGGGTGAAAAAATAACCCACTGGTATGATGTAAGATGTTGATAAGCCTCTCAAAACAAAACACAACAGACGGTTTGCCACCTGAGGGATTGTTGTTGAGAGCTCTGCAGAGCCGATGTCTACGAGGCCGAACACTTTGTCGACTTGCCGGTCATATATGACCTTTTGAGCTATAGACATCTCATCAACAATTAATGAACAGTAGGCCTCTTGCGGCACACTCAAGTTTTCGTATTCCACACGAAGGCGTTCTTTGACGAGAGATGTCACACCAACTTCCCCTGTTGACTGACCAACATATTTCTGCAGAGTGGTACGGCACGGCAGCTTAAAAAGACCTCTTGATCGGACGTGCTCGTAGCCTTTGCTTGAGCATGCTTTCCAAAGTATGCACTCTCTCAGAACATGCTCACTGTACACAGTTTTTTTCATGCGACAGTTGGTCACTTGATTTCTGATGAAGAGAGCTGTTTTTTCACCTGCTTCGGCTGATTTTAGTAACTTCATGAAGTCCTGAACCGCCTTGTTTTCTTCATAACCTTGCAAGCGCTCTTTCAATTTGTCGTGCTCGGCTTGCAGTTTTTGCAGCGCTTTTGCTTGGCGAGCGATTTTTTATTTCAGCCTGTTCTTGGCCTTCTTTGCATCGTCCAACACGCTCGCGAGATCGAATGCAGTCTGACAAGCCTCATCAACCAGCAGAGCATTTTTGCTACAGATTTCCAACGCAGACTGGCATGCATCCTCCACCAACACGTTACTTTTGATGTTCACTTGCGTGCTTACTTCAGGAGCAACATCATGGTAGCAATCAGAAAGACAAGACCCACTCACATTTGGATCCTCTCTGGAACCATCACGCTCAGCTGGAGTTCTCCGAACTGTGCCATCAGCAGACCGGTCAACTCGAGGTCTCTTTGTTCTTTGCGAACTTGTTGGTTGCATGTAATGTGGGTAGTTCGCGAATACGGAGGGGACGGCTGATGGAAGCAGGATCTTCAGTTTTGTGTTCTTCCTGTAGTCGTCGTCTGTGAAGTGCAGTGAGCATACCAGTGACCTGTCATTCGGCTCCCACTGGCTTCCTTTTCCGGCCGAGCCCTCCCGAGATATGTTTTTCAGCTATGCTGCTCGACGTTGTAAATCGCACGGGAACTCGTGGTAACCGATCTTCGGATCTTTCCTTGAGTTCGTGGTGCATAGCGGCACACAGCAGTTGCGTGGCATAGTGACGCATGCGTTTAGGACGCTGTTGACACAGACACCGATGACATGCACGCAGAACTAGCAGAACCACGCAGGCATGCTGAGCAGCAACAACTAAAACACGCGCCAAAACAGCGAGCGAAGTCCTTTCCGCGTCGTCTGGCCGTCCGTGCCGGCGGTAGCCGGCGGCGCCTCGTCCCGGAGTGGTGGCGCCCCCGCGGAGAATGACGGCGGAAACTGTAACTTCTCCCAATACGCGCTTCCCCAGCCATTGCGGCGCGACGCGACGGGCCGCACCAAGTGCGCCTCCATTGAGCGGCCGTGCCTGTAGTTTATAACGTTGACTTCCACTGGTGTCTTATATACATCTGGCTCTGTAGTTTACACTGCAGGGCGTGTGTGTGTGTGTGTGTGTGTGTGTGTGTGTGTGTGTGTATGTGTGTGTGTGTGTGTGTGTGTGTGTGTGTGTGTGTGTGTGTGTGTGTGTGTGTGTGTGTGTGTGTGTGTGTGTGTGTGTGTGTGTGTGTGTGTGTGTGTGTGTGTGTGTGTGTGTGTGTGTGTGTGTGTGTGTGTGTGTGTGTGTGTGTGTGTGTGTGTGTGTGTGTGTGTGTGTTTGTGCGTACGTGAGTGCGTGTGTGTGTGTGTGTGTGTGTGTGCGTGCGCGCGAGTGCGTGTGTGTGTGTGTCTGTGTCTGTGTGTGCGCGCACGCGCGCGCGTGCATGTGTGTGTGTCTGTGTCTGTGTGTGCGCGCACGCGCGCGCGTGCATGTGTGTGTGCGCAGTGTGTGTGTGTGTGTGTGTGTGTGTGTGTGTGCGTGCGTGTGTGTGTGTTTCTGTGTGTGCGCGTGTGTGTGTGTGTTTCTCTGTGTGCGCGTGTGTGTGTCTGTGTGTGCGCGCGTGTGTGTGTACGTGTGTGTGTGTGTGTGTGTGTGTGTGTGTGTGTGTGTGTGTGTGTGTGTGTGTGTGTGTGTGTGTGTGTGTGTGTGTGTGTGTGTGTGTGTGTGTGTGTGTGTGTGTGTGTGTGTGTGTGTGTGTGTGTGTGTGTGTGTGTGTGTGTGTGTGTGTGTGTGTGTGTGTGTGTGTGTGTGTGTGTGTGTGTGTGTGTGTGTGTGTGTGTGTGTGTGTGTGTGTGTGTGTGTGTGTGTGTGTGTGTGTGTGTGTGTGTGTGTGTGTGTGTGTGTGTGTGTGTGTGTGTGTGTGTGTGTGTGTGTGTGTGTGTGTGTGTGTGTGTGTGTGTGTGTGTGTGTGTGTGTGTGTGTGTGTGTGTGTGTGCGTGTGTGTGTGTGTGTGTGTGTTTTGAGCTTTTGAGCTTAGGCACTGCATTTTCTTTTCCTTGTGTCCCTTTTCACTCAATTGATTCGTAATTAATTACATAATAAATCAATTGGTATGCTTACAGCATAATTATTGCTACTCCAGAAGTATGACAGATACTGCTCCATTCCTGTGAACCAATTATGAAAGGCACGCTTCAGAACTCAATTGGAAGATGTGGCCACACATGGTACACACTGCAAAGATACTAATTCATGAATAATGCAAGTGACCACACCGAACTGCAAGGTAACATCTGCAGAAACCGAGAAGTCACACACTCATAGAGAAAAGCATCATATTTTGATGTGTTTTGCGTATATGCAGCTAGTTTGATAGTCCGGATCTCTAGCCAATCGTCCCTTGGCTTCCGAGGAAGGGCTGGACCGCATCTAGCCCGCCCTCATTTTCCTTTAAGACATACTGCTAGAAATTCAATGAGACGCTAGCTAACTTTGGCTACAGCGTTTTCAAGTCAGTTGAAGATATTTCGAAAGTTCTTTCTTCTCGTCTGCAGCATGTGGCATGTCTCTTTACCGCGCAACGTTCCTATGGGCCCACGCGCTGGCTCCCGCAACCTCCCGATGACTTAAGTGCTCTCTTCATTTCTCCGACCACAAAGCTTCCTTCAGGACAGTCAATAACTGTTAGTGGAGTGTTTCTTAAAGGAATATCTGTGAAAAATAAAATAGTTGTCTGTAATTGTACATACATGTCTTGCTCGAAATGTTTGCCTCAATCTATCGAAAAAGGTGAAACAGCTGATGAACTGCGTTCAAATTTCGCATTAGGAAGTAACGTAATCGTCGGCAAATATTTTTTCTTGACAAAGGCCTTAAAGGGAAGGTGCATCATCTTTAGATTTTCATGAGTTTCTAGCGGTTGAATGACTATAGCTTGTACCTAAAGCATGCGAAATATCTTGGCGTTAGCATTCGAAACAATGGCGCCATTAGCGTTTAAAATCGCCACAGCTATCAGGCTTCACCGCACTGCACAGCGATGCATGATGACGTCATTGACGGTACCGGTACCAAGGAGGCCGTCGCATGGCGGCGCCTGCAAGCTGGGAATTTTCCAAGTCCTGTCTGGCTTTTCCACACGCAAGTGGAGGAAAAGGCGGACGATAAATGCGAAACCTGCGGAGAAAGGGGTACTCTTGATCACATAATCTGGCAATGCCTTGATTCCCCTGGCGCCAAGGGAAACATAAACAGTAGAGAAGCCTGGGAACTGCTACTGCGGAGAGAGTCCCCCGCCAACCAGCAGCAAGCTGTCCGCCTGGCGGCTGAAGCCGCGAAGAAACACTGTCACTTCGCCTGTCTTTAGTCGCGGAGGCCCCGGCCTCCGTCCCATAGGCCTGCGTGCCAGGGGCGGGGAGTAGGGGGCCTCCTACATCGGTGGAAAAATAAAGTTCATAACAACAACAACAACGGTACGTTTTCTGCGTAGACACACTTGGTTTAAAGAAACGAAAACAAGGCTGCTGAAAACAAAGCCCTAGAAATGTTGATTAGTACCGTCAGAAAATGTGCAGCAGGACATGGGCGAAGGCAACGAACATCAGAAATAGTACCGTCCGTGACGTCATCACGGAACTTCTCCGCAGAACTTTAGTGCTCTGAGGAGAAGCTCGAGGTTTAATCGTCGATTACATTATCAGTTTGAATGCCAGCGCAAAAACACTTTTCATGCATTACCTACAGCCTATGTAGATTTGAATCCTTGAATATCGCGAAATTCTCGAAAAGTGATGCAGCTGCTCTTTAAACACGTTTATTTTTGAAAAAAAAAAAAAAAAACTCGTTTTGCAAAACGTTGGTAGCAGTAGGGTGCATAATAACAGATTGTGACGTTTATAATAAAATAAAGAAATTTTTTAAAGTTCCAACAATACAGGCGAAAAACCTTTTCAATTCTATTCATTATCTACCGCTAAAGCGGTCATGTTATATTCGTATTCTGCCGCATCCTTGAATACGGCTCCTGGTGTTTTTAGCATATCTATCCTGAACGTGATTTGGCATTTCCTCTCTTTTTGCATTGTGCTATTCGGAATACGTGTTTCATGACATCTCAGAGATTTTGATTTCGTTTCGGTATTCTGCGACTAGGTCCCGTTTCTGATACTGCTCTCTTCGTTTCATCCCAAGCGTTTCCGATACTTAACCTCTGGTTCACGTTATCGAGGTCCCCTCGATAAGTGCTCTAAGATGCACCACGTTAGTTCATTTATTGAAACAACTACGGCTGCAAAAGAATCTTCCTGATGGGAGACCGATGGCGTGTTCCCTTTTGCACAAGAGGAGTAGCCCCTACGTCATATTTCGAAGCACAAATCGGATGAGGAACCACAGGCTTCCTGCTATTCAAGTGAGTGGCGTGTTAAATCCTGACCATAAGATCCAGATTTTTCTGCTACGTAAAACTTAAAAGTTGGGGTTCGGGATAAAAAGAAAGTGCTTAAGGGAACAAGAAACAAGTCTGCGTTCCGGCGAATTTGGGCGGGAACGTGTTCACAGATGAAAGAATGATCACCCTGTGGTTTCTTCTTTTTTTTTTTTTTCTAATGCCGGGAAGAGTTTCAAGCAAGCAAGGACGCGTTAGCTGTACCTGCCTAGCTTTAGTGTCAAAATCTTTTCAAACATTGGCTTAGTGCTCAGATCAAAGCAGAAACGCCCGGCGATGGTCGCAATCTGTCGAAGCGAGTAGTGCCTAACAAGATCATTAGGTCGGCTCGGCTAAGCACATAACTTCAATTTTTCCCTTTTTATTTCGTTTGCTCCTTAGGTTCGACTTAATTTCTCTTCATTTTCCGTCCTTTCCTTATATACTCTTGACTAAAATCTTTTGTCGTGTAAAATACCACCCACATTGGAAGCTCTTATTTGTTCTGTCCATATTTAGTTTTTTTTTTCCTGTCCCAAGCCGCGCGCCTCGTGACGTGAGTGTCATTTCTGAATTTGATTTCGTTTAGTTTAGTATGCTTACATTCTCTGGCTTCATTATACTGGGCCAAACTGTCATTGCCAAGCGACGTTCGCGCGGTAGTTGTCAGTTGAAGAGGAGCTTTGGCTTTTTTTTTTTTTTTTTTTTGCCACCAGCATCCCCTTTCGTTTCATTTATTTTTATTTTTTCGGTGTGAGTGTATAGAAATGAAAGGGGAGGGGGGGGGGGGGGGAGTTGATTTGTCCATGATCATTTAAAGTTGGGATTTTCAGTCCATTCTTTTTCTTTTTGCAGGAGTTAATCAACGCCTGTGTATAAACGAAAAAAACATTCCTTCCTCTTTAATAGGCGTGCGCGTTTGTTCACACTGGGCTAAAGGTATGGTTGGGCAAGAAACTGGCAGCGTGGGATAGAGTGCAAGCAATATATGCGCTTCCCTGCAATACACTACATACAGAGATTCTAAAAGCCTGTCGGAAGCAGTGAATTATAATTTTCATGCACTTCAATATAAATACTTCAATTCCATAATTATGATAATTAAGAAGATATTATTACTAATTAACCATACTCGTCGAGCCTTTGGAAAGTTGCATGAGATGGTGGCAATGGGCATGTGTATATTAGTAATAAAGCAAACGTTTGAAGGGATCAAAATACATTTTATTCTGTTTTTTTTTCTTTCAGGGTTCTACTTTAACTTGAAAAATGAAGGAAACAATTACAAGTGTACTGAAAAATTCTGCTGATTTGCTATGCCCAAAGTAAATTAAGCCAACATATGCACTCTTCGTACATTACATAAACTTACGTCACACGATACAGATATTTATCACTTCACTATGAGCAAGGAGTCGTCCCCAAATACGTATAACCCAGAAACAGACACGTTTTATAGCACGCTGAACCCGACGTGGCTTTTATTCACACGTATAAATGTAATAACATGAAGCTTCAACTGAGACCTTCACCATAAGACGCCCACCAATGGAGAAGTGCTTGAAATTTCCTCTCATGTAGTGATGTCATCTTTTGCGATCAGGACAGAGCTACCATGGGGTAACTAAAACGTCAAACCTTTTTTCAGTGGTGGTTGTTTAAAGTACATCTTCATGACTGTGCTGAAACGTTAAGACGGAAGGGCAGCTTTGCCGAAAGCACGCCATAGAACCAGACATTCTTATACTCGCAAGGTGGCACCAAGGATTCATTTGCCAAGCACTTTACTCGATTTAATCCGGGCACCAGGCCAGGGGAAATCTTGCACCCATTGTATAATCGGTGCGCACCAGCAACCATTGCTGATCGAACTCCGCACCTCTCGCATGCATAGCGGGTGCTCAAATTACACGGCTACAGCTTCGGTACTTCACCCGCATCCTCATGTCCTCTCCCGCCTTAACGGTCGACTCTATCAGACCCTCGATTTCTTGCTGGAAGATACACAAAACATTACATGAGCACCTTTTTGCAGTATAGCCAACATAATTATGTGCAGTGAGTGAGCTTTAAAATTTACCTATCACTGATAGATAGCTTCAGAGTGCCCTCTAAAGAAATCCTTGGATTGCCTGAAGTACGACCTTCGTTTTCTTTTTCTTTTTTTATGACGGGAATGAGAAGGAGGAAGGGAGGGCACGCGGTGAACTTTTATATCCGGGGAATTACTGCAAACATGCTCTTTCAAGGCGGCAAGCGCAACAAAACATTCGAGGAAGAGTTACTCAACAGAAACAGGAAGGAAGATGACCTAAAACAAAAGCCATCGAATGATCCCAGAGGATGCAGTGAGCATCTTAAGAGTTCCGGCAAAATCTGTAGTCCTATCGCAGGCAAGCCGCGGCTCGCCTTCCTTTCAGGGGAAATGGCAAACGTATCTTAATGCCGCCACTCATCTAACGAACGCCTAACTGTTCGGAACGAGCGGCGCATTTATGTCTCGACCTTTGTCTTGAGAGGTTTTAGCTCGATCGTTTGTCTTCATGTCGGTTTCTCCGTATAACGCTCCTGTCAAACTCCTTTGCGCACTGAGAATTAACGAATCTAGACGACGGACTGATTTTTCTTCTCTTTAGAGTATGTTTATCCGGCCAGTAAAGGTGGTAAAAAAAATCGCATAAAACCATCTTGCGAATAAAGGGAATGACGTAGACACCACTTTCAGTCCCGCAGTTTTTCGAGTAGTACGTATATTGCTTATATTGCTTTCAGGCATTTTGTCCTTGACGGCAGATCCGGTCTACGGATGAATCGCTTTCGAAGACAAATGTGTCTCTTCTTGAAAGAGGAAGCTCTGCCGGTTTCTCTATCCCGATGCTGCTGTGCGTAATGCTCGGAAGCGCAGCTTTGTAGGCGGTTTCGTTAACGTTACAAAAGCAAAAAAAGGTTGGACTGAGCTGGCTTTGAAAACACGCCTATCAAAAGTAAAGAACGGCTTTGCAGGAAAGCGGTATAGGGAGTGATATTGTGTTCTCGGCATGTCCGCCTTAAGGCCACTGGGGCAGCTCTCAACGCTTCTCGCTTCAACGGTCCATGAAAACAAACAACACGATACGAGATAGCAAATAGAGCGCACTCTGTCTAAAAGCTACAGTACCCGCTCCCTAATTTTCAGTTATTGAAGTAATTAAAACTCTGTTTTTGTAAGTGCTGATGGCTCTCCTTCGATTACTGAAATTGGAACTCAGCATAAGGTGTTTTATTAAGCGTCGTAGACGCGCCTCATGGTTTTAAGACCGACACTTCACTTGACAGGAGTTGCTTCAAAATCTGCTCTTTCTTTCAATTGCAGGTCGACAAACGCATAAATTTTCACACTTTGACGCGCATTTTTCGATTTATGTTTTTTTCTTTCCATTCAGCGCATTAGTGAATCATAAGGTAGTTTGTAAATTTAAGATTTTATGTCTACATCTTTTTGTCTCTTTTGTTAACCACGGGAGCGTAAAAGAGTGGCTAATACAGGGTAAGACCCGTGGTGTATATTTATGATACAACATTTCAATGGCATGCCTATTGCTTTATGATTTATTATAAGCATTAAATTGGTTGCATTCGACGGCTAACTAAAGCCTACGTGAGAATAAAGCACACAAGAGGTGATTGCTCGTACGCTGCCAATGTTACGCCTTTTCATGCTCTTTCGTTGCTCGAACTAACATTTTCTGACGTGTCTTGAGCACTATCTTCTAATAAAAATAAAGGATATTTCAAGCAGCCGTGATTATGCGTTGAGGTGCTCGGAACGAATATAGCATATTAGAAAGCTCTCGTGACGTCATTAAATGGAAAGTATTCGACTAAACTGTCGGGCGACATGACAGTGATCGCTTAGCGAAGCACATTTGAAACGTTGGACGCAGCGTTGTAATTAAAAAAAATAAAAGTGCTCAATTTGGAAAGTACTGTATATTTATCGTTTACTTTAAAAACCTGCAGCCGTTTCTAAACCGAGAAAAATTCTAGCGTTTCTTGTATAAACAGAAGACGTGTTGCAATCAATCTAACACAGCTGACCAAATTCTTGATTCGTTGAAGTTGATTCGTTGAACATTTTGATTCGTTGATTTGTTGAACATTTTGGATGTGTTCCATAAGTAGCTTCTTTGTGTAGTGGTTCACTGGCCTATTGACAGCTGCGCTTGCTGCTTAAGCAAAACTTTAATATGTCTTTTCTTTCAATTCGAGCTTCTCATTTTTATAAGTTTTATATAAGCCCACCACGGTAACTCAAAATCATAGTTTCTACTCTTACATTTTGCATAACTAGTCATACTCCAAGGTCAAACTTACCTAATTATTTTTTATAAACTACTAAAGAAAGATCGGTCAATTATATCCAGTTTTCTACGAGAAATGGCGGATAAAAAAAATCAGTAAAGTGCTGACCTGATAACTGTTGCAGGACAGCTGCCTCCGACGCTGTATTTTATTTTTCTGAGTTTCTGAGTCATTAGAAAAAGGCCTTTTTTTTTTTCTTATTCTTAATAAACTTTAGTGTCTTAGCACATTGTCGTTCCTTTTGTCTGCATGTTCACGCCAACAAAGCCGTTTAGAGCATGAATGATAACTTTTTCCTCGACAACTTGACCTCATTTTTTTATTGCTGGAGTTTAAGAAGTGCGAACCAACAAGCAACCGCAAAACGGGTGTGGTGCGGTGTAGTGGAGTGTGTACTTGTATGGTACTATGGTGCGGTGTGATAAGAACAATATGGTACGGTATGGTGGGATAAGGTTTAAATGGTATGGTATGGTAGGATAAGGTTTAAATGGTATGGTATGGTATGGTATGGTATGGTATGGTATGGTATGGTATGGTATGGTATGGTATGGTATGGTATGGTATGGTATGGTATGGTATGGTATGGTATGGTATGGTATGGTATGGTATGGTATGGTATGGTATGGTATGGTATGGTATGGTATGGTATGGTATGGTATGGTATGGTATGGTATGGTATGGTATGGTATGGTACGGTAATATACGTAGTGAAAATGCGGAGTCGACTCATCTAGCTGTCGGCGTCAGTTGGATTCTGAAAGTGTTGACAGGAAGGCCTTCTTTGCACCCGAAATACCGTCAGAGGTGGTGTGCTGTGCTATGGTTTGTTGTGTTTTGTTTTGTTGTGTTGTGTTGTTCTGTGCTTTGTTGTGCTGTGGTATGGTATAGTATAGTATGGTGTGGTAACATGGTTCAGTCAATGAGAGATATGCTGTGGTGGGGGGGGGGGGGGGGGCGGGCTTCACATTCATTTAGACTAGCTTAAATTATGTAGTGTGAGCTGACATCGCTGCGCGTAAGGATATTTTCGCATTTCGCCCCCTTCGAAATTCGGCGGGGCTCGAACTAGCGACCTTAGGATCAGAAATCAAACCGCAAAGCCATTGAAAACCGTATATTGGTATCACTACACTATTCCACATTCTGGCGTCATTGTTCCTGAGCCTATAGTCTTGGGTGGTACATCCTTGGATGTGCTTGTGTAGCTGCTGATGAACATGGATTGAAATCGAAGGAAAGAAAAGCGGACTATTATCCAATATCCTACACCGACACACTCTCCTCTCTTATCAAAGATCAACGACAAAAAAAGAAAATACAGCGCTACTGAGTCCCGCTGCTTCCTTCAGTAGACACAAGAATAGACGTCGTAAAAGCGCAACTCCCGAACGTCTCACGAATGGAGAATCAAAACCCAGGACAGTAATCTCTCAGAGCTCCGCCGAAGGACACGCGCAAGCTGATGGCGAAAAGAAAAACGCCACGGCTCCAGAATGCGGATCGGCTTCTCGCGTACAACGACGCACTTAGTGCTATCTGGCTCAAGTCAATGTCTTCCGGACTGCGATCCTGAAAGCAGTCACTCTGATTGACCTCATTTGGCACAAAAATGCTGGGAAAGTCCTGTAGAGTAAATGAGAGGATAAATAAGCACAGAGTTATTTTGTTCTTGCTCCGTTCGCCAGCCCGAACATATCTTAAGGGCTTGATACTTAGCACCGCCTACACAGGGACCAATAGTTCCCTTGCGTCGTCCTATCTCTGCACTTCCAACGCATGGTCATCAGCTCCGAAAGCTGAGGATAGAACTCCTCGCGCTGTTACTGCTTTCTGCTTCCGTTAAGCACTAACCAAAAAGAATTGAAGAAATAAATAGGTTTACAATACAAAACAAATGTGTGCGATGGGAAATGGCCGCTAAGAAATGCAACGTTCGTGTAAAACAATGTTGAAGCAATGGAGCGTTAACGCCGGAGCTCGCATGGGCACAGGGTGCTGTAGATGACATAATACAGTGCACATGTGAGCTCCGGCGCCTCTTTGAATAACCCGAAGCGCGGCAAATTGACCCCCCCCCCCCCCCCCCTCCGACAAACAAAAAAATATTAAACAGAGTTCAATGTCAGCAAATAGCGGGAAAATTTCAAATATAGGTTCGGACGGTGTGCCTTAATTTCCCAGTTACGGAAGTGACAAAGACGAGTTTGGAGGCTTTGCTTTAATATTGCTTGCTTATAAATCCGACTCATAGAATACGTAGATTTCAAAGCAATGGAAAGATACATATACTGTTACAGCGCAGCGGCATATTGCGAAATGCGACAAAGTACAATTTCGTGCGTCTAAGAGCTTAGTAGTTCTAGGTTATAGAACTAAGTAAACTAGAAAATAGTAGTCTATTTAAGAGTGGTTTCAAATACACGTCGAACACGATACCGTGCCTGCTGTGTCTCCGAAATTTACTTTTGTGTGTAACGGCACGCGCCTCTCCACATTTTCCGCATTCCAAATCAATTGTCGTTATTTTTTACCATTCCTTATTTTTCTTTGGAGGGCGGCGCCGGGTTGAAAACTTCTCTTCTAAAATCCATCGATAACCTCTCCGGAGCTGTAGCCATGCAGCCGGCGAGTTTCACTCTTTTTGTGCCATTTATTTCGAACTCTACAAAAAAGATCAACTTCGATATTTAGGCCAAAGTTTTCACCCTGCAGCCTATTGTCGAAGCACCGGACGAAATTTGCATAGAGCTTTTCAAATTGTTTACGCAAGGAGATAGATACTCCTGTTTTGAACAGCCCCGCAGACTCGGTTTTCATGAAAGGATTCGGAAAGCGAATGAAACTGGGGTTTTCACTCTGCTGCCTCGAGCTACTCGGGCCCTTGGGAAAGTTGTTATGAACCTGGGGTGCGTATAACAGCTTCACGAGACACAAAGGCACAGGTAGAAAAATACACCTTTCTACTTGAATAGCGGATAGGAATGTATTCCCTGCGGTGCCATCATTCCATTTTGCACTGGAATTCATTACTACTATTGAAAAAGCAATCTTTAAAATCTCCCCCCCCCCCCTTTTTTTTTTCTTTTTGGTGAAGAAAAAAGGACGCCATTGTGGTTGCACACCAACAAAGCACGAAGAGACGCCAGCGATCTTTTATCATGTTGCTGCTACATAGTGGAACGTGTTGCCGACACACTTCAAGTATTTTCCACACAAAAAAAGGTTCATCAAAACATGGTTTCTTAGACGAAGCATGTGTTGGGACACGGCGTTAGCAGTGTCCCAAAAATAATAACTTTTGATAAAAATTAGTTATTTTGTCACGCTGCGCTCACGAGAGGAATTTTTACCACATATATTTGAATATTTCAAGGCAGTCCTCGCAATCTGCTGGTTATTTTTTGTTTATTTTGTAAATAGAGCTTTAAAATATTATATGTCTATGTTCAATACAGTTCCGAGGGAAAAAAAAATCTGGATAAAGTTTCCGGACAATCTTCGATTGGCTAACCTACACATAGGGAGTGGGTTAAGGTGGGATAAATAAAGAGAGGGAAGCTCATTTGGTTGTGTGAAATTCTATTGTTCATGTGATGGTACCTTGTGGTTTGTGCAGTCCAATCCTTTAAAAGTAGAGGTGCTGCGTATTATTCCATCCGTTGGACCGCTCTCCAGTTTTCTGCTTCCAACTACAACACAATGCTGCTTGTATTTTTTTTTACACTGTGCTTCATGCACTGTAGTAAGCGACTACCATTCATTTACATCTTCATTCCTTGCAGCAAAACTATCAGACGCATAAACTATACAGGTTTACGCTCCTATGTAAAGATACCTTACTGCAAGTTTAGTATAAATTTGCCTACTATTTTAGGAAACATGTATTCCGAATAGGTGTAGGATATCACCTTTATGAATCTGTACCACTGGTCAGTCATCACTATTTGTTCTACTTATAGTATCCATCTAATTTAATCTGTCTAGTTGAGAAAAAATATCTTTTTCATGTATTGTTACTCGAGTACGTGACGTAATATCTATTTGCAGATCATGCACCAGGTATTATTCACTTCGAAACATGAAACATATCCACATCGCAAATTGAGGATAACTAAAATTAAAAAAAAAAAAAAGCATGCTGGAATGCATTCTTTTAGAGTGTCAATTTCTGCCGGCAGAATGCCATATGAGCCCGCAAAGTTCCGTGTTCTTTTTAGCAGGTTCTTACTAGCCGTAATATCAAATACTTGCTTCATAAAGTGGAATGGATATAGAAATATTACACGAGGAAAACAATTACCCAATAGTTGTTACTTATACTCCGACCGTAATGAAGGAACTTTCATTTTTTATTTGAGTCACGAAAGCATCATTTCTTCGAATGCTTATACTGGTTTACTGTATGGCTATAATTTGCTGGAAACGATCACGTCTCCAGTTTCACATCAACGATGCCTACCTGAGAACAGTGGAGTCCTTATTTTTGGAACGGCACCTGCTTATCTATAACAACCCGCACTAGTGGTGTCGCTTCTCCTGTCACGGTAAAATGCCAAGGAAGGAGTCAAACCATTATAATATCACTCACATGGTGAAAAACAGTCTCTTTATTGTTACTTGTACGTATTATAATATTTGTTACTAACTGAGATAACGTCGTCAAACGCATTTATATTACTTCGTTCCGCCGTTATGGTTCAACATACAGTAATGTGACCAGTAGGCCTTATACTGCTGCACACTTAGGAAGATATAGATATTACATATTCGCTTTCTTCCAGACTACGCTGATAAGACGCTACCTTATTCTCCCTGCCCTTTATTTATCTCCTTCCCCCTCTATTCCTCTAGTTCAAAGTGCGTGGATAATTTCTGGTTCCGAAATAAAAAGCAGTTACACGGCTCCGAGTACAACAGGTAACGCCCCTGCACACGTCGCACGACAGGCTGATGATTTGACCTTGGTTGACTTTAATTTAACCGTACTCAGATATAAGCGCAAAATTTTAGCGAGTGCTGTACGAATTAATACTAACATAAATTTGAAGTCTGGTGGAAAGTTCCGAGCACCTTTGACTACTGTCGCTGTAACCAAGCTCATGAAAATTGGGGTTGTGTTTGTCTATCGTCATGCCAGTATTTCATTCTGGCCACGTCCCTTTCATGACCGAAAAAAAAAAAAGTAGAGTACTCATAACATCGTGTTCCAGAAATGCACGCACAGTATCGTTTTTTACAACATCCGACTATGCAGGAATATATAGTTCACTGGAGACGAAACACTAGCAAATTTTTTTTTTCCGTTTTCTTTCTACAAGCATCGAGGGAAAGTAAGAACCCTGTGTTGTTAGCATATTTTTCTCCAAAGAAACAGTTTTTTTTTTTGTAAAAATAACAGCCACGCTTCATTTTGATGGCATACGAGAAGTAATTTTGTCGGTCTTGGACAAATTTAGCAGCGACCGACCTCGCATGCTGTACTGCCTCAAGAACTCGGTGAGAATGAAGCCCACCACCAACGGTGAGCTTACTTGAAAGTTCGCACGCTATGTACTGCCTTACATTCTGTAGTGTTTACTATGTCCCACGCCTCGACGCATGCGGTTGACTATATAGCAAGGCTCTTGGGAATTTTCAGAAAGATCAACAACTAAAGTGAGTGTGGGATACTTACCTACTAGCTACAGTCTTTTTTGTTTTTCTTGTGACGTGAAAACGAAAAGTTAAATATAAAAGGTAAAAATTTGGCCTGGAAGCATTTTTTCCTTAAGCCAGCGAAAGGAAAGATCCTAGCAGCGCGCCATCTCGCAAAAGTGAAACTCGTGAGAAAAAAAAAATTAAAGAGCTGAACTTTGCAGGCAGCCACACAACTTTGAGTTCTTGCAATGCTGCTTAGAAAGATGCTACGCATTTCACCACTCGTCACCTTCTTTCTTTATTTTCCTCCTCTTAGGAAGAAACTCCGGATGCTTTGCAGGTTGTTAAGGTTCTTTACTGAAGAAACTTGATCTCACGACAGCACACGAAGTCTCTCCGCCTGGGCCTAAAAGAAGGAGTTCTGAGAAGCTATTGTACGAAAGCCCTTAATTGCTACTGGTAATAAATAAAAGTATATCTTTGATTCGGCATGATCTCTGGCGTAAAGTTGCAAACCTGGCTTAAAGAGATAACCAGTATTTTATGCGCCTTTTCGAGAATTATGAGAAGACGAAGGTGGTGAAATTCATTATCCAAGGAAGCATGCAGCGCGAACATATCCCTTTGTAACGTACATTTGTACCCTGAGATTATTATAAAAATATAAGTTAGTACCACGCTCTTTCTTTTCTGCATTTACTGGTTTGTCGTCTCTGTTAAACAGCATTGCGCCAGGTTTCGGAATGCTACAAATGCAAGTACTCGGCATTTGAGGTGTTGAGAGGGAAAATTTACGTACAAAATAGCATCCAGCATCGTGTTGAGTTCGTGACAAGACCTTGTAGAGAAAGATGCGCGAACGCTCCTTTTTACTGTCGCTTTGAAACTGGAAGACTGAAAAAATTGAGACACTGCTCGTAACGCCAAGTCTGTCAATCCTCCTGAAGTTTACGTGCAAAATATTTGCCTGCGCTTAGTCACCTCAGATCGCCTCAGCGCAAGACAGAAAAGCTCATTTTGCGCAGTGATATTATTTTTTAATCCTACATTTTTCTCAGTGTACAAAAAAAAATCTTGTTGCAGTTTTCAATAGTCGCAAAAAATTACAGCTTATTTCTGTTTAAAGCTCAAGTTTACACAAGCAAGAATACATAAACACAAAAATTTCAAATATGAACGCAACACGAGCTCCTCCTGATAACTTCGCGCAGCGGTTTGTACGTTTGCCAGTACTGTTTATAAAACTTCTATAGCAGTCAAACAGATTTTAATGAAGTGAGCTTGACTGAGCTCACTTTTCCACATATAATGCATAACAACATCACACACAGGAAAGATATATGGGAGTGGAGTGTTTTCATTATCACCGGACCCTGTGGTATTTTCTCGTTACGAAGGCGATATGCCGTTATAATTCTGTTCAAATATGGATGTGTCAAAGCTGTTTCGTGGTGCGTAAATATTTTGTTTTTGCAGTCTTGGTTCACCAAGATAACACTTTGCATATGAATAAGCTACCGTGCACATGTATGTGTGATACGTTCGTGAATTTTAATGAACGGACATTTATAAGCTGCGCACTTGAGCGATATATCCATAATTGAACAGAATTGTAACGGCGTATCGTCTTCGCAAGGTTAGTTTACCAGTGCTCAAAATGATATGTATCTAATTACTATAAAATGACGCTTTTGATGTCCGCAATAAAATTGTTGTTGAAGCAAGACAATCCGTATGAGTTATTTAGGCCGGTTGGCCTGTCATTGAAAACACGCACGCACGCACGCACGCACGCACACACACACACACACACACACACACACACACACACACACACACACACACACACACACACACACACACACACACACACACACACACACACACACACACACACACACACACACACACACACACACACACACACACACACACACACACACACACACACACACACACACACACACACACACACACACACACACACACACACACACACACACACACACACACACACACACACACACACACACACACACACACACACACACACACACACACACACACACACACACACACACACACACACACACACACACACACACACACACACACACACACACACACACACACACACACACACACACACACACACACACACACACACACACACACACACACACACACACACACACACACACACACACACACACACACACACACACACACACACACACACACACACACACACACACACACACACACACACACACACACACACACACACACACACACACACACACACACACACACACACACACACACACACACACACACACACACACACACACACACACACACACACACACACACACACACACACACACACACACACACACACACACACACACACACACACACACACACACACACACACACACACACACACACACACACACACACACACACACACACACACACACACACACACACACACACACACACACACACACACACACACACACACACACACACACACACACACACACACACACACACATACTCGCAGAAAGAGAGAGATTACACATCCAAAAACGAAAAGGACTGCTGACATAAACGCAGAGTTCGACCTTTGTAATGTATACTCAGGTGTAATTGCTTAAAAAATGCCAGTCAGAGAATGTCAAGAAAGGCAAAGAAGTAACCTGAGTAGTTCAACTATACTGCAACTTGGCAAGCCATTTTTAACTGATGACGAAGCTCGTCATCTACGCGTTGGGGAAAATTTGCTGCGGTACGTGTCGATGCAAGCTATGCCGCTGTATTAACCTAGGTAATATTTATTATATCACAATCACGTCTGATGATTTGTGAAAATGTGTTATGCACTAGCTTAAGAATTTGGACGGTGCGTAAAAGTTGAGGTATTATTAAGATAATAAAGGAGCCACGTTCACTCCGGAATAACACCGCGAATAATTCCTTACTCTATTCTACGCTTCGAATATGCTTTGAATGATAGCAGGGGCTAACAGCGAATTTAGGAGCAGTCCATAGATGCGCTCAGGTGGGTGGAATGCGAATGGCGGATCGCCTGGAAGCTCCATTAAAAAAAAAAAAAAAACAATGCGATGCTAACTGAAATATAAAAATGAGCTCATACACGCTGCTTTGCGAGGGGTGCAGTAAGAAGTGCCCCTTCCGTGCTTTCGGGCGGATAAAGGTTGCACAGCGTAAACAATTTTTTTTTTAATTTGCGTCACCAAAACAAAACCGCTGAAAACTGATAGCCTCACCTTCTTGGTACGTTCCAAAACTTTAGTCGTTAGATTTTCTTCGTGGCTTTTGTAATCTCCGTATCGCCAGCTTATTCTTTTACTTTGTTGAGAACTTGAGCATGCTTAACGACATATTGCAATGAAAAGTATAACTTCCTTTTTTCGGACTTTTAATAAGAAAAAAAATTGCAGGCCCGTGCAAGGCATCTGTTAGGGAAAACAAGCTGGACTTTATAAGTGCACTCGATTATGAATACCGCTGCTGGTTAATAAGCGCGTTTAAATCGCTTTAACTGAGATGGGCGCCTCAAAATTAACATTTGTCTGCCATTGTTCCGGGAAGAGCTCTCTATGTAGAGCACTGCAAAAAGCTTAGCATGCGTCAGTTCATTCCTGCGCTCGAAGAGGCCGTTAATTAGTATATCGGCACTGTAATCAACTATATTGCTCGCATTTCTTGTAATTAATAGCATCTATTGCTTGAAGCATAAAGACAGTGGTTATGCACCGCACTAAATAAAGTCATCTATTCGTAAACAAATTGTGGCCAAAATTTATTTGCGAAATTAATAATTTTCGGATATTTTTGCGTTTAAACAGTCTCCATAGGCTTGCTGCGTGGTTTTTGCTCGCCATTATCGCAGTCTTATATTAATGTGTCTCTCGTAACCGAAAAGCTCTTTTCTGGCTCAGGATCGCATTATAACTGGGCGTTGAGTGTGGGAAGGGGATAGCTGTCGCTATCACTGTCCCACCAGTAGGAAATTGGAAGTTGCTTTGTTTTCTTTCCGTCCTCTAAGGTTTAATGCGAATTGTTTTTCTGGAAATTAAACAAGGTATTAAAATATTAAAGCGGGTAAGGATACTGCCGCAATGTATGGAGGTTTTCGCCTCCCTTCGGCTGAAGTGTCAGCACTATGTTCTCAAAGCGTAGTGTCAAGACCACAAAAGTCGTTCTATTGAGTAGCAGTGACACCTTCCTATAGCTAAGTTTGAAAACTGGAGAACGCGTTTCTCACTGATCACAAGGTGGGGACGTTATTCCGAAGTAAGTGATTCTCCCGTTGAGACACATACGATCAATATTATTCCTACACTTGCCTTCCCGTATGCATCAGCAACCCATTCTGATGCACCTTGTCTTCCTTAGGTTGTACACAGGCAGACTACCTTTCCAAGTGGTACGATTTCGCCATCGCCTTTGTCCGCTAAGTACAGAAACCCACAGGTTACCGTCCGCTGAGCTTCCGTTTACGCCACTCATTACCGCCTAGTGCTAAAAAC
Organism: Amblyomma maculatum; assembly: GCF_055883805.1. Classification (NCBI taxonomy): domain Eukaryota; kingdom Metazoa; phylum Arthropoda; class Arachnida; order Ixodida; family Ixodidae; genus Amblyomma; species Amblyomma maculatum. Next base: position 61,020,940 of record NC_139347.1, on the reverse strand, counting down.
TTACCAACTGCGTCACTTCGCCAGGGGCTCTGCTGCATTCTGTTGCGTTACTGTTACCTGATATGTGCCCTATATCGAATCTACAACTGTCATAACGTCGCTCGCAGTCATACTACGTGTCTTGCCCAAGTTGATGTCATTTTTTCTCTCCCTCCAAGCTAGACTATTACCAATCCATTGAATGTAGAGTGCAGGCTATCTCATTTTAACAAAGAATGATCATGGCTTGTTTCGAGAAACCCGGAAAATCATTGGCACGTGCACTCTTGTATAATGGTTGGAGATGACGCGCGGTGCGCGAGAAATTTCTGATGCCAGTTTGCAATAAAGAATGTGCACCTTGAGCTGTGGAAGTCGAAAGGGATAGTCGCTCATAGGTTATTGCAAAAAGGAGACAGTAGAATAAAATATTGCAGCCCCTGGACATCGTTCAATATATCATCGCTAGAAAAAAACGAAGGCCGCAAAGGTATATGGCTGATGAATATCGATGAAGACGAGCTAAAAGTTGTGGTGTGATCTTCCGCTTATTTCAAAACTGAGGTATTTTAACCAAGTTAAAAATAATAGCACACGGTGCAGCCCCCCTCCGGCTGTGATGGAGCATACAGTGCAATGTTGTCGTAAGGTACACGGCCATAGCCGCGTCCAGACACCAGCATCAACCGCCTGTGTAAAAAAAAAAAAAAAAAAACTGCAATGCAGTGCAAACAATGGTCAACTACCGGCACCTCATCGCTTGAATATGCTGCTAGTTTCGTTTTTTCAAACACACATGGCAAGTAGCTTTAACTAGAAGAAACAATGCGTCACCTCGCAACTGAAGTAATTTGAGGAATCTACACGTGATTACCAGGTCCATGAGAGAAAAATTGCGACCGGTGAGCAAACTGTGCAGTCTCTCTAAAAAGGATGGTTTGAGAAACCAATTTTTCGCGACATTGCTGAAGTTGCCCCAATTTCCTGCGTTTCTGCAATGTTCGAGCTTCATTTGAAGGAAGGAGTCGAAGGTGACGATTTTCGTTCACACAGGGTCCATGTTTCCTTACGAAGCTTTCATCGACTTCCGTGCTTTACATCAACCAAATCGACCAACGTTGATGTCGAAACTGCGGAATCGGTGCCAAAAATAAATTGAGAGAAGACTGAACGTCAGGGTTCATAAATATATATTTGAACGGTAGCTACGATCTAGGCGCTGCTGTCGCGAATCAACTACTAAGTATTATAAAAAAGCAACAAAAGAAACAATACTAATAGAAAATAAGGAACTTTTTGAGCTTATTGTTATGCGTAGAAACACAACGCAATAGTTTTGCACAGTATACTTTAAATTGCGCCAAAATGAACTATATTTACGAGAAGAGCATTATATTAAATTATTTCCAACTTATTCTACCCCTCATGGTTTCGAGCTTGATGAGATAATTCTACAGCCACTAATCTGCCCGCTAATTACAGCTCTGCTAGCAGAAAATCGTAAAAGCAAAGAAGCTAATCATGAATATAAGATGAAGCACTAAAACGGAGAGTAAATCGTCTATGTAGGTCATTTTGGAGAAAGATATTAGCACTCGCTCAAAGTGGACATTACTGCCGGCTTTGAGTAGCGCGGTTAAGTAAGTGAAGAAAAAAAAAAGAAAGACAGAACCACATCACTCAAAGGAAAAAAAAAACCTGAGGCACGGTTAGATGCGTCCATCTACCACGTTCTCTAGCTTATGGCGTCTAAGTATACTAAACTCACGCTCGCAGCACACGTTGCAGAGGAGCTGTGCACTCTTTTCGTTGTCGTTTCGCCTTTTTCTCGACGTTTTGCATTTTGAAGTAGCCAGCGAACGCTATAACCAAGCTGAACAGGTAACGAAAGCTGAAGGGTAACGCAAGTGCACCGCTCTCAGAATTACTGTGCGAGTGAGTGGCAAAGAATATTAGCAACGCGCAAGTTATAGCTCGTTGTGTGTTTCCCGGTATTTTAAGGAGGTACCATCACTCCATTACAGCGACCGCTACGGAAGAAGCGTCTAGAACTGTTGCCGAGCGTTCCTGGCTTTCTCTATGGGCAGGAAAAATGGCGCAGAAGGCAGAGTACTTTTATTATCGCCATTACCTAGCTCACATATATCTTCCATTTTTTTTTTTGCTCACAGAAGCATGAGACACTAATTAAGCAAACCGAAACAGAGGAAACTAGTGCAGCAGCCGTTGGTTCCGGGGGACTCTCAATGTCAAAGGAAGAAGAAATTGCGAAGCTGTAATTATAGTTGGTGGTTACAAAAAAAAAAAAAAAAATTAAGGCCTCCCATTTTGTTCATTCTGACCCTTTGTAGGCATTGTTTCTCGGGTTGGAACAACGGGAGGTGAACAAGCGAATGACCAGAACTGATCCGCAGAAGAAAGCGGAGCATTCCTCCCCTTAAAATCAAGGGGTGACTGTCCGCTCAAACCTCTCAAGAGCCGGGTCCGAAATGTTCGCTTTTCTATTTTCCAAAATTTTGATTACAGACAATTCTGCTTCCTTTTTTTAAATTTCATTCCAACCTGACAAGGAATGCTAGGGAAATTTTCAGTATTCAGTCCTAAAGCATCAACGCATATTTGCTTCTTAATGAATGAAACGTAATTCGAAGTTGACTTTCTGAACCAAATTAAGCAGTTTGAGCGTATTATATCAAATTCACTTCGTTTCAAAGACGCTGAGAAGTTCTCAAGCTTTGCTGTCGTCTACAGTATGATTTTAATTAGAGGAATATTGTCTCAATGCGACTCAGGCTGTGAAGGCCGTATAGTGGAGGGCTTCGGAAATTTCGACCACCCGAGGTTCTTTAACGCGCACTGAGAACGAAGGCTAGAAAGGCGCTTCACTTTTCGCCTCTTTCAAAAAATGGCTGCCGCGACCAAAATTAAACTCGCGTCCTTGGGTAATCTGAGCCATTGCGGCGGAGCAATGCTACCGTCTACATTTTTCTCGTGTCACCGTCACTGCTCCTAAAAACGCCATCAAGTTACAGTATCTCATCTTTCTGCTTGATAACAAAAATAGTGGCCGAAAGTAACACCAGCAGCGTCACTCCACCTTCTAAGCTGCACTTTTTAAACCTTGTCTCTTCGCAGTTCTCTTAACCGTATTTTTCAGCATTGCTGCGCGTTCACCGGAAGTGTCAGGTAAACGCAAGGATGCGCGGAAAATAGATGCTTCCTAAGGAAAACATATATAACAAGAACGAAGTATTTTGAAATTTTCATAGAAGTAAAAGTTGTGAGAAAAGCCGGAAATGACCCTCCCTTGAATCCCATGGAGTCACTCACCAGATCAGTTCGCAAGTAATGAGGCCAGAGCTTTGAAAGGCTGCTTTGCCTCAGCATCTCATACATGCAGCGGAGAAGACTGATTTACAGGACGGCTTATGAAACCTCGCAGCCGAAATCACGGTGGTAAGGGTGGGTGGCGTCGGGAAGGCCGATTATTTCTAGAATATATTTGACTTTTTTTTTGCCTTGTTGCTTGCCCACTGTGGTTGGTTTTTGTGTGTATTATAGCTTGTGTGTTTTTCCTACTTTTCGGATTTCTCGCTCTGCAGGTCATTTCTTAGAAAAAGAAGCACTGTAACGGACACCACAATTACTCATATCTGCACAAGCGTAAGAAAAGAACAACTATTTCTTAATACAGGGACACAAATAAAATCCAGCCCTCACAGCTACGAACGTAACGACGCCTAAAACATTGCAGTAATTTAAATCGCTGTTCATTCAGTAAGGAGACTGTCAGAAGTGCGTTTAGCTCGATTCCCAGAATAGCTCCCTTTATGTCCAGAATTAGTTCGAAGCCAAAACTGGAGGGAAACTACAGCACGGACTAGTAATTGTGCCAGTACACTTGCGTTTTATTTTTACCAGTATTACTATCATCATTTTTAACGTGCGCATCGCCATCGCTATGGACATTTTCACTGCCACAGAACAAATTCGTGTTTTGCCCTTCGACACGTCTCCACGCACTCCACATGCATTATGATCAATTTATTTCCAATGCGTACCGCCGGTTCTGGTGAGCCGAAGTTTCCAGAATTAAAATCCCTCTTTTCACTAATGTATCGGCGCATGTTTTATCCCGTTTTAGTTCCTTATAACGTGCGAAGAACCGAATGAGGGGAAACACTTGGAAAAGGCATGGGTCAAGCTTTCTTAGCCGTCATATAAGCAATTCGTTCACGCCTTCTTTGTTCATACAGTCCATGCATTCATCCATAGCGCAGTAGTTAAGCAGCGGAGACTCAAAACGTCAACGTCATAGAATGACTGAATGCTGTGACAATGCGGACCCACCCGTACAGTCGAGCGCGATTTGAAGGTTATCGCGCGAGCGTCGACCAAGAACATGAACAGCGCCATGGCCCAGAATTCTCTGCCGAGGCGAGGAAGGCATCAGGCCAGCTTCCCTCACTCTTTTTGCTGTTCCTTCAGCAGCCGTCACTCCCTGCTGAGCTATTTGTTTCTTTTTTCTTTTTTTATTCTGCCAACAGGCAGTTATCGTAGTGCGCATGACGTATTATAGGTATTATCTGAAATTGGACACTTTACCGCAACAAATGGATAGCTTAGAATAGAGAGAAAGGGCGTTGAGTTTGTCTCGGGGGTGATGGTTGTTGTGTGGAACAGCGAACGAGGGAGAGAAGAGTGCGAAATCATGATTTTTCCTGTTCCAAAACTGGTCGCCAGGTGCCTGGGATGCTAGACTGGTCGACGCTCGCGCGATAACCTTCAAATCGCGCTCGACTGTACAAACCAGTGACCAAACAAAAATCAACGACTCATAAAAATATATCTTCAGCAATAAATGCAGCATTTATGCAAAACAAAGCCACTAACACCAGAGCGACGTGTCATTTGAGAAAGAAAGAAAGAAAGAAAGAAAGAAAGAAAGAAAGAAAGAAAGAAAGAAAGAAAGAAAGAAAGAAAGAAAGAAAGAAAGAAAGAAAGAAAGAAAGAAAGAAAGAAAGAAAGAAAGAAAGAAAGAAAGAAAGAAAGAAAGAAAGAAAGAAAGAAAGAAAGAAAGAAAGAAAGAAAGAAAGGGAAGGAAAGACGCGCATAGCTGATAAAAGATGGGAAACTGCCATTCTCTCTTCCACAACACCGGCGAAACGGTTAGTTCTGCCGTATCCGTAATAAAGTTAAGGTTAATCCAAACTAAACAAGCACGTGACGTAAAATCTTTAAGCTTGTCTCTGTCAGTCCAGACCAATGAAGGCAGACGCTTTGACGCCAGACAGTAAGTAACAAGATTTACTGCACTATCTACTGATGAGATGTATAGAGTAAGTATCAAGTATTTAGGTTGAGCATAGTTCTAGATTAGGGCGCTCAAATTCTGCTCCCCGCTGCAGGAGTAATCATTGGTCCGTCACCTTCGGTCAACTCGAAACGAGCTTTTGCCTATGCTTTTGAGATTCGGTACGAGTCGTCTAAGTCGATTACACTATCTGCAGCCTAGCGTTTAAGGTAACAAAAATATTTTAACACCTCAGCAATATATGCGCGTATTATTCTGTAATAAATCGATCGTCGACAAAAGAGTAGTATTTTCTGGCTTAATGCTAGGAATAAGTCACCTATAACAACAGATGGCTACAGTTTCAAGTTAAATATGGAAAGCGGAAAATGAGGCGCGAGCAGGTCATAACAACGCATACAAAGGGGGGCAGTCTACGAGCTCGCCATCCTGCAGCCCACATACGTTTGATACAATAAGTGCAAGAGCTTCTCTCTTTATTCACGAGATTCATGTTCCTGCCTATGCGTCTCTCGCTTGCGAGCAAATAAGATAAGCTTCGCGAACCTGTTGTTTATAAAAGGACCGTCATCCTGCTTCTGTTAAAAAGTGACTTTTGTATAACTATTTCGTTTACTGCGTGCATGTCGGGATTTGAGCGTTTCGAGGAAGGCCTCTTTGCTCCTATATACTTTGACATTTTTCCAGAAGTCCCAGCGCTGTTGACTGCAAAGCACAACGCATCCAAGAAAGCGCCTGCTGGGCCACTCAGGTTCTTACATCTTCGCCTCTTAAGGACTTGTTTTTTGAGCGTCGTCTGGCAGCTATTAAGTCCGGGAGACGCCGCAGTAACTTTCTCCGGAGCACAGCAACTGCACAGCATGTTGGATTCCCGAAAGAAGGCCATACATTGCGCGCAGTAAAGCGCTGTACTACTCTCCTGCACCACGTTTCCTGGGTATTGTTTCATTCTTCAGTGTCCAGATACCATCCGTGACCAGCCTTGCGTCGCTAGACAGTTTGCGCAAAGAAAGGCGGTCTCGCGAGAGTGGGAGTAGTTACAGCGTCGAGAGCTGGAGAGATACGTCCCAAATTGCAAGCTTTCTTTTCCCTAACTAAGGACAGAGTTAGATGCTGGAAGGAAAGCTTATCCGCTCATTATTGCGAAAGCGCGCTAAGAATACATGGTTTCGTAAGTACCGTCCTTCTTCCTACACAGAAGTAAGATAAAGATACGTAGACCGCTAAAATAGCACCTCTGCCACCCAGAACTACTCTCTGGGGAAAACTTGAGAACATTTTGAACCAAACCTTTTACCATATTTCTTGTTCACTTTGAATGATTCTATGAGCAATTTCGTTAATTGTAGTCTCAACACTGTAGATTGTATTAATCTGTGGGATGCGTTGTAATGACCAAGAAATATTAGTCATAGCAACAGCTTATTTCGATACAAATGCACTCTGGTAAACACTAGCGTTATAAAAACAATTTGCGCTTTGTGGGTTGAGTACGAGCAATGCTAATTACGCAGAACTACTGCCCGAAGTTCATGTTTCTAAGTCTGATAGTAAGAAAAGAAATACTGACCTCAAACAAACGCGGACTGAAATGAGAGTCTCTTAACCTTTATCCTAGCATTTGTGCTGAAAGCAACTAAAAAAGACATTTGATTATCCTAGCCCGCTCATTTACTTCAGCCGCACTTGTACGCTTGATTGTTTTAAATTTATTCCCAGATTTCAAGTATGAAACGAGGAGATGCTCGCCTTTTATTTCTTGTAGAGCTAAAGCTAAATGCGGTTTTTCTTGTGAAAATAGTACTGAAGAAGACATCCACTCATATACAATGGAAATTGGCGAAGCTTTACCTAAACCTGAGCTTTTTTTTTTATTATTTGCTCTGTTTCTCGTGTGCATTCTTCGAGCTTCTGGGATAAAAGAGTCTACCGAGCCAATAAAAACAAAAATACCGATATTAAATGTACAACGAACGGAACGTCTTGGAAACATTATCATAGTTTTTCCTTCTTTTTTTTTTTTACTGAGACATATATTTTTATAAGAAGCATATTCCTACTTTCTTTCAAATAGAAAATGAGTAGGAAAAAAAGAATAGTCAAAATTGTAACACGCTGGCACTCGTACACTTTTTTGATAAGAGATAAATATACCCAACCTGGTCATTAACCAAATTAAAAGCCCGTACTCAAGATTTTATTTAGATGTTTAGGGAGCGTTCTGGACTTCCACACTGCCCTGTAGAAGTAGGATACGTAAATGAACTCTCCTCTAGGAAAATAATTTTGTCGTCTCATGAAAAAAACAATTCCAAGAGAAATAAATAAAACCAAGTTTGCATATTCCCCTCGGTAACCAGCACAACTTGCCCATTTGATAGCATTCTTATCTCTGGGCGAATTTTTTGCGGTCTTCCTATTTTCAACAGTGCGCTTCGTTTGCTGCTGAAAAAAGAAAGTTGGCGTGAATACGGAATTTCGATCAGCCTCTCCCTGTGCTTTTTCAGTTACTGGCCTGGAAACGTCCTTTGGTGTGACCTGTAGTTGCTCATTAAATGAAACCGAGGTTTCGAACATCTGGAGATCACCACGCATGCGGAATGAAATAGTTGTTCGTGATGACTGCGATATTGTACCCGGTTTTTGATTCAGATACTCTTGTGTGTGAATACTGGCGTCTAGAGAGGCAATCAATTAGAACAGCAGAGCGAACGAAGGGAGACTTTTCTCTGGTATATGTAACATGTACTTGAGCGAAGACTCAGTAATATATGAAAAGTAACTGCACAAGAATGCTGAATTGGGTGAGTTGGTGTGTTTGCATTTTAGGAACGTAGCGCAAAGAAGACAAGGACAAAATATAAGGGAAACAGACACGAGCGCTCGTGTCTGTTACCCTTATATTTTGTCCTTGTCTTCTTTACGCTACGTTCCTAAAATATATAAAAATACCTTCTAGGGTAGACAATTCCGCCATAAAGCCACAAACATGCACATACATACATACATACATACATACATACATACATACATACATACATACATACATACATACATACATACATACATACATACATACATACATACATACATACATACATACATACATACATACATACATACATACATACATACATACATACATACATACATACATACATACATACATACATACATACATACATACATACATACATACATACATACATACATACATACATACATACATACATACATACATACATACATACATACATACATACATACATACATACATACATACATACATACATACATACATACATACATACATACATACATACATACATACATACATACATACATACATACATACATACATACATACATACATACATACATACATACATACATACATACATACATACATACATACATACATACATACATACATACATACATACATACATACATACATACATACATACATACATACATACATACATACATACATACATACATACTGTGGAAGAAGGCTAGGTCAAGACGGCGAGGTCGTGGCGGCAAGGACAGCGAAGCCTTGTCCAGCGTTTTTAATCCGGTCACCAACCCAAGCACGCGCCAGAGCCGGCGCCGCGGGACGATGATGATGGTATGTGCAAATGAAAGAAGATGATGATGGCATGTACAAATGAAAGAAGGTCCACAGAAGGCTCACACAATCTGCCCGGGGGGCCAGAAGCGGCCTGCCTGGCCGCTCCTAACTAACCGATGTACCGCGGCGCACAAACGGTTTCAAGCGAGAGACATGAACAATTTCAGTTCCACGGTGGCGTCGATCGGCTGGGGGATCAACAGGCGTGACTTTGTAGTTAACTGGAGAAGTTTGGCTGATGATCTTGTAGGGACCAAGGTAGCGGTGGTGGAATTTGTCACTAAGGCCAGGGGTGCGCAGTGGAGTATAAAGCAGTACTTCGTCACCGGGACGATAGGAGACCATGCGATGCGTAGAAACGTAGCGGCTCTTGCGGTCTTCTTGGCACGCTGCTGTGTTGAGGCGGGCAAGATGACGGCATCTGGCCACACGAGATAAGAACTGGGTAGGTACCGATGTGGAGTAGTCGGGCGTTGAGAAGAAGGAAGCGTCGAGAATTGTAGTGGGAGGACGGCCATAAACGAGGAAAAATGGAGAATAACCGGTAGTCCGTTGTACTGCTGTGTTATAGGCGAAAGTGACGAATGGTAGAATAGTGTCCCAATTTCGATGATCCGGTGCGATATACATGGAGATCATATCCGATAAGGTGCGGTGAAATTGCTCAGTCAGCCCGTTAGTCTGGGGATGGTAGCTCGAGGTTGTCTTATGAAGGGTGGATGACGCGTAAAGAACTTCGGCAATGACTGTCGATAAGAAGGCCGTCCCGCGGTCACTTAGGAGCACCCGAGGAGCGCCATGACGCAATACAATTGATTGCAAAAAGAAATTTGCTACTTGAGCGGAACCGGTCGGTACAGGTGCTGTCTCAGCATAGCGTGTAAGGTGGTCGACAGCTGTTATAATCCAATGGTTACCCCTATCGGAGAGAGGTAGGGGACCATATAAATCGTGCCGACTACGTCGAATGGCGTGGCGGGACAGGGAACAGGTTGTAGAAGGCCAGCGGGTGAAGAAGTCGGCCGTTTGCGACGTTGGCATAGAGGGCAGGATGCGACGTATTTGGCAACGCTGGAAGATAGGCCAGGCCAAAAGAATCGTTTTTTCACGTGGTCGTAGGTTTTGTCAACACCAAGGTGACCTGCAGTAGCGTCATCGTGGAGAGCCGCCAGTATTCGTTGACGAAGCACACGCGGCACGACTGGTATCCAGCAAGTTCCATCAGGGCAATACACGAAGCGGAGTAGGATGCCATCGTCGAGCTTGAAATTGCGAAGTTGTCGGCGAAGCCGAGCATTGGGTGGGTCCGAAGCGCCAATAAGGCGGTCGATGATGGGACGGCAGTAGGCATCGGCTAATTGCTGTGAGCGGAGAGTGTGTTTGTTCTCTGAGTCGTCAAATGAAACTGTTGTGATATACGTCGGGGAAAGAGATGGTCGGCTGTGGTCATAGGTGGAAATGCATTGGGAAGAAAAGCAGCAAGCCGATTCCGAAAGTGGACAGCGAGAAAGAGCGTCGGCGTCTTGGTGTTGGCGACCCGATTTATAAATGACGTCAAAATTGTATTCTTGCAGGCGTAGAATCCAACGGCCAAGTCGGCCTGTCAAATTTTTGAGCGAAGACAACCAGCAAAGAGCATGGTGATCGGTCACAACTGTGAAGTGCCGACCGTATAGGTAAGGGCGAAACTTTTGGACAGCCCAGACGACGGCAAGGCACTCCTGTTCTGTAATAGTGTAGTTTTTCTCAGCTGGAGTCATAGTCCGACTGGCGAAGGCAATCACTTTCTCACGCGAAGTTGCATCGCGCTGCAGAAGTACAGCGCCAAGACCGATACCACTGGCATCAGTGTGCAGGATGGTTGGAGCGCTGTCACTGAAGTGGCCAAGAACAGGGTCTGATGTGAGGGCGTGCTTCAGGTTATTAAAAGCTGCTTCGCACTGTTCACTCCACACGAAAGGGCTGCGTGCTTTAAGTAGTTGATGAAGTGGAGCAGCAATACTTGCAAAATGCTTTATAAAACGCCGGAAATAAGACGCCAGGCCGAGAAAACTGCGCAATTCTGTAGTCCGTTGTGGACGAGCAAATTTCAAGACCGCGATGATTTTTTCAGGGTCTGGACGAATGCCGTCATGGCTGACTAGATGTCCCAATATTTTAATTTCCTTCTGTGCAAAGTGGCACTTCTTGGTGTTGAGCTGAAGGCCCGCTGAAGCGAGACACGTGAGGACCTCATTCAGGCGCGTGAGATGGTCGTTAAAAGTTGACGAAAAGATGACAATGTCATCCAAGTAACATAAACAGGTTCTTCATTTTAGGCCACGAAGCACAGTATCGATCATCCTTTCAAATGTCGCTGGTGCGTTACAAAGTCCGAAAGGCATAACATTAAATTCGTAAAGGCCATCGGGAGTTGCGAAAGCGGTTTTTGCTTTATCGTCCTCGTGCATAGGTATTTGCCAATAACCTGAGCGGAGGTCCAAAGTCGAGAAATATTCGGCGCCTTGGAGAGAGTCAAGGGCGTCATCAATTCTTGGCATTGGGTATACATCTTTGCGGGTAATTTTGTTGAGTGCGCGGTAATCAACACAAAAGCGTACCGAGCCGTCCTTTTTTTTAACTAACACTACTGGGGAGGACCATGGACTTGTCGAGGGACGAATAATATTGCGATGGAGCATGTCATTTACATTTTCTTCAATTACCTTTCGTTCAGAGAGGGAAACCCGATAAGGCCGTCGGCGAACGATAGAGTTACCTTCAGTAATGATGCGATGGTGCGCAACACTAGTCCGTCCCAGTGGTGGGGAAGTGGCATCAAAAATGGCTTGGTGTTGTCGAAGCAATGTCAGCAGTTCTTGGCGTTGGTTCGGCGTGAGGTTAGGATTAATAGTATTTGTGAGAACAGAAAGAGAGACGTCTGTCGAAACACGGTGCTGAGGCTGAGGGGCGGTGAGCACCATCAAGGACAAAGGTTGAACATCTACCTTGCAGGGGAGAGAAGTTCCTTTTCGGAGCACGAGGGATTCACGTGAAGTGTTAGTGGCCGCTACTGTCGCTGAGCCGTTGCAGAACCTCACAAGACTAGACGGGAAGGCGATACCGCGTTCAAGATGACGATAAGATGGTGCGATGAGTACGTCCCCGTCAGCGATGTGGTCAGAAACAACGGTAAGCAGTTTTTCGCACTGAGGAGGCAGAACAGTATCAGCGGCGGCAACGAGGGGATGATGTCGTTCAGAAACTTCAGATGAAAAATCGCTGTCTGTCATATGGATAACACGGTCGCCACAAGAAATTAACGCCGAAGCGGTTGACAAAAAATCCCATCCAAAAATCATCAGATGCGCACATGGAGAGAGCACAGCAAACTGCACATTATGGCGGACGCCGTCTATAACAACTCGTACGGTGCACTTTGCTAAAGGGCGCAAAGGGACGTCATTGGCTCCACGGAGTTCAGGCCCATCATATGGTGTCGTAACTTTTCGCAAACGGTAGCACAAATCAGCGTGAATGAGAGAAATTGCAGCCCCTGTATCAATCAATGCTTCGACCGGTAATCCTTCAGCGAAAACAGAAATCACATTATACGGGCGATCTGGAGGACTTTTGGTAAGTTCGCAGACTGCAGTTTGACCTCCGGAAACTGCAACGCTTAGTTTTCCGGATGGCGGACAGGGAGAGTTGTTGCGGGTCGGAGAGGGGAAACTGAGCGGCGGTATGGGGATAGAGACCGACGTCGGGACGCATGGGTTCCACGAGGCTCAGACGAGGATTCTGGAGGTGGGGATGATCTTCGAGGTGGGCTGGAAATAGGAGGTCGTCGCTGATAATATGAGGGTACGTCACTTTCGAATGCGTCATAACCACGCCGCTCGTTCTGAATACGGCGACGGCAGAAGCGGGATATATGTCCTCGTATTCCACAGTAGTAGCACACTGGGCGAGAGGGGCGCCAGGGTGCGTAATAGGGTGGCGTAGGCTGAGCCGTCGTCACGGCGTTGATGTGGTTGTAGGGCGATGCCAGTTGGGGCGGCGGAACAAAAGGAGGGGGTGATGCTGCGACGTGCGCGTAAGTCGATGCTTGGCGGGGTGCAGGAGGGTCGGACGGCATAGGTCGCGTGATTGTTGCCAGCTCATCTTTAATGATGTTGCGTAGACCGGCGTCATTAGAAGGTACGGAAGAATGATCGCACCCGTGTCGACAGACAGGCTTGAGGGCTTGGAGCTCCTCCCGGATGATGGCTCGAATCAGTGCCCGTAGATCCAGGTCAGCATAGGTCGGGCCAGTAGCAATGCTGGGCTGCAATCGGGAGGACTGCAGCTGGTCGATGCGCTGGCAGGTCGCAATAATGGCGTCCACGGTAGAAGGATTCTGGGCAATCAGGGTATTATAAGCCACAGAATTAATTCCTTTTAAGATGTGGTGTACGCGTTCAGGTTCCGGCATGGTGGGACTAACCCGCCGGCAGAGTGCAAGTATGGCCTCTATGTAAGACGCGTACGACTCATCGGGACCTTGGAGGCGAGAGGCGAGCTTATTCTTCGCGACCTCAGTGCGAACTGCTGGGTCGGCGAAATATTGGCGGAACTGCTGCTTGAATGTTGTCCAGTTAGTGGTGTGGGGTTCGCGGTTAATAAACCATGTTCTGGCGACCTCAATGAGGTAGAAAGAAACGTTCAGAAATTTTAGAGCGTCGTCCCACCGGTTGTAGTTACTGCAGCGTTCATAGGTGTTCAGCCAGTCATCGACGTCTTCGTCGCGACGACCAGCGAACAGCGGCGGGTCGCGTTGTCGTGCTGGCATAGTCGGAGGGGGTGGTGCAGCCGAGGTAGAGGGTCCTGCCGATTCGTGGGTGCTCTCGGTAGACATAACGATGGTGGCAGGCGGTAAACAGCGACCGGAACGTAGCTCCAGCGAGAGGCAGGACACAAAACAGCAAGGGGATCAATTCTCACCTCCACCACTTGTGGAAGAAGGCTAGGTCAAGACGGCGAGGTCGTGGCGGCAAGGACAGCGAAGCCTTGTCCAGCGTTTTTAATCCGGTCACCAACCCAAGCACGCGCCAGAGCCGGCGCCGCGGGACGATGATGATGGTATGTGCAAATGAAAGAAGATGATGATGGCATGTACAAATGAAAGAAGGTCCACAGAAGGCTCACAATACATACATACATACATACATACATACATACATACATACATACATACATACATACATACATACATACATACATACATACATACATACATACATACATACATACATACATACATACATACATACATACATACATACATACATACATACATACATACATACATACATACATACATACATACATACATACATACATACATACATACATACATACATACATACATACATACATACATACATACATACATACATACATACATACATACATACATACATACATACATACATACATACATACATACATACATACATACATACATACATACATACATACATACATACATACATACATACATACATACATACATACATACATACATACATACATACATCACCTGGTCGCAGAGAAAAACATTACACACAAAAGTATTGAAAACCTTGTTGTGCTCGTACTAGAAGCCAAAGTGAGATACCTCCTGCGTAAAATTTGCGTGTACGGCACTGGTGGTTTTCCAAATGTTCAAGAAATGAGGGCCGTTACCTTTTGCAACAGCTTCGCGATACCGTTTGATGGCCGGCGAAAAGGCAACGATGGTTCCCGCTGCCTTTTGAAGTGTCCCGTTCCGCGAGAAATATAAAAGCGCGATCGAGTACAGACACAGGGCTGTTTGCTGGCTTTCTTTCAGCTCAGCTCCGCACTTTTAAAATGCAAATCGCGCACCGAACCGATTCTTTCGCATTCGACACTGCTTCGCTCGCCTGGGCTTTCCTGGCCCCGAAGAGTATTCAACAGCGATTCCATTCGGTTTTGCTTGCAAGATGTAGTAGCTTTGAAAGCACTAGAATATTTTGCCATCTCTGGCTTATTTTCGTGAGTCTAAGCTTATTTCGATGCAAACAAGGAATATGCAAACAATCAATGTGGAGCTCAAAAGAGTGCGCCTAAAAGCGATGAAAAGCCTGGAACTAGCATCATGTTTGCTGTGCTTAAGCAGAAATTCTGTTTAAATGCATTTCCTTTACTTTTACGTATTGATGGTCCCGTTTTCTTTTTCGGTTATGTTAATCGAGGTCTCAAAACACTGATAATGAACTCAAATAAGAAATTCGCTACGTTGCTTTCTTGTTAACATCAGTAACCGCAGGTACTACCCAAAATATGCAAGAAACAAACAATAAAGCCCTACTTATTATTCTGGCGATAGTTCTGTTTCTGTAACGATTCGGTTTCGCAAGAGCCTCCGATATTGGCGACGGTATCCAATATTATAGACAATGTATTTTTTTTCCGGAAAGGGGGGGGGGGGGGGAGGGGGCTAGGTGCGAAAGTATTTACACTCTTTACAACGACGTGCATGAGGAACACTTCAGTGTTATAATGCATTATCTCCGCCTGGAATCTCCAGAAGAAATTGTATTCACGACAGAGAACATTATTTTGTATTCTTCTCACCTGCGCCCTGGAAATCTGAGCTGAAGGCTTACTATGGTTTTTTTTATTGTCTTTTTTATGGAACGAGAAGCAGTTTTTAATCACGGGGAACGAGCCTAGCGTCGCTTTGCTTTTTACTGAGTTCTTGTGTCGTACACATCACCCTAGCTATACAAGCAAAAATTATACTTTAGCGATTCATGCTGTTCTTCACACAATAATGCTGCAATTATACCCCTGCGTCCCCATTTGAAATAAATTGCATCTGAATCCACAGTTCGTTCTCTGCGAACGGAGGATATGTTTTGCTTTTAAGCTCTGGAAAAGCATCAGTTTAAAAATGTACCGCACTCTTTTTCTTTTTATAGTAGGACCTTCACTCAATGAGCTTTCGCTTGGCCAGATTGCAAACAATAAAAAAAAGAGCAATAAGAGACGAAACCGGCGTAAACATAGCACTTGAGATGAGACGCACACGTGGTGGACGGATAAAGAGAGTTTGTTTTCAAGCTGCGCAAAGTATGTCACTTCCGGGAGCTCGTTAAGTCCCTGGAGCTTCGAAATAGCGGCTGGCTGCGCTTGGGCTTGTCTTCGATATTGGCACTAATCCAAAATCGGAGGATCATGAGCCGCTGGACTTTATGAAACGTTTTACCGGCATTGCTTTTTCAGCGTTTTCAGCATTTAGATTACTGCTTTCTTCCTGTTTCTGACCCATTTTCCCCATATTTGCCGCAAAATAGACTTGTGTCTCTACTACTGATAATTCGGCTGGATTGTCAAGCGTTTGAATTGTTTCCAAAATATTGCCTCTCGTCACAAAAGGGATGATGATTGTTTTATGTTGGTTGTACCACAAGCGCTGTGCGATACTTTTTAAAACGCTGACATCGAAGCCAAGCGTAGGATTAAGCCTGTTATACCTATAGTAGCTTATCTTCCCCTGTGCTTTAAAAAAATCAGAATCGCTTAAAATTAAACTAGCACTTATATGCTTTTCAGAATGCCATGGACAATCAAGGATACTGTGCATGTAAAATTGCTTCCTCATGTGGTTGACACTACACATCTATCGTGTTGTCGTTCACTAGTCGGCAACACTAATGACACTATAGCTGCTGTCCTGATTATCTTAACAAGGCTTTAAACAGGTAGCTGTAGCCTTTGCCTTCGCTTAGATGATTCGACATGTTTCGCACGCATTTCATCAGCACTTCCTTGATATATTCTCGCCACAGTTACCAACTGATCATAAAGAGCAATGCGAGTGTCGTAAAACATGCGACACCTTCCCTCCCGCGCAGTACATCTCTAGGGCTGCCAAAAGTAAACCGAGAAGCGACTTTATTTAGTAACTTTGCACTTTGCACTCTAGTACGCCAGAAAGTTCGAAGAGTAAAGTATCCCTCGAGGTAAATCTCAGCTGCTGTGCGGCTAGGCCAGAGCCTGCTTATTTACCTCTTCCAGAATTGACAAAGCGTCCAGCATTGCATCTTCGAGAACATCATAGCAAGAGTAAGTTTATAGACGTGTGGGACACATTTGTCGTGAGTTCAGCCCTTTACTCATGGCCTGGCATTAGGTTGTTTGTTTGGCTCGGCTCATAGGCCTTAACGTCAGAAAATTACTCGGCATAGGAGGGACGCTTTAATAGGGGCTCCGCAAATTCCGACCATTTGAGGTTTTTTATCTAAACTGGCATCGCAAAGTACACTTCACTTGCATCTTCTTCCTTGCCGTATTATGATTCGATCACTACACACCAGGAACATTTTATGCATATTATTTCCTTGGTGCTCTTGAAAGATGACGTTTTAAGAAACCTAGAGATCTGTTAGCAGATGATATGGTTGTGGTAATCTGTATTCGCCAAGAAAGATCGTTGCACAGGGTTATACCGAGGTACTTAAACGATTGCACGCTTCCTATGCGTGAGTTACGAACTGCATAGGAAAAAATAAGGAAGTTTTAATGACGCTGGAATGAGACGAGTTTGCATTTGTTAGCGTTTAGCATCATTAGGCAGATGTTGCAGCGTTCATTGGGACGGTTAAGGTCGTTCTGAAGGGCCATTTCATCAGCAGTGTTAGTAATAGTACGATAAATTTCACATTCAACGGCGAAAATGCTAGTTTTACCTGGTACTTGCAGCGCCAAGTTATAGTTATATATTAGGAACAAAAGTGGGCCGAGCATAAAGCTCTGTGGAAGTCCAGATGTTACAGGCAGAGTGCCTTAGCGATCCGTATAAAGGAATGAGCAGGCCATGTTTTCAAGCACAAAGATGCCAGATAAAAAAACAAAAATTTCACACATGCAGATTATTGAAAAATGATAGTAGAACAAGGTTGATATTTCACACCCGCGGATTGTCTTGCCGGGTGTTTATTCTGACACAGCTGACTTTCGAAAATTTTTGTGATGAATCTGTGGAGCCCGCATGGATACCGTCAGTGTTTCGACTGCACCTAAATTTGTGGGAACAAGATGAACGTAAGCGCCAATAGCAAGCTTGCTCTGTATTGAAATTGAGCATTTCCAGAACAAGTTCAAACTTTAAGCTTTGCACCTATACATGCCTTTTACTGCTTGCGTCTAAGCTCCCAATCCAAGGAAGAATGTGAAAAAGGTGTCCGGAGGCTGAGATCTGTGACAGCGGAAATTTACTTTCGCTAGAAAAAGATAAGAAATTCATTTATCCTGTAGGAAAAGTAGTACAGCCGACGATAATGATAATAACGAAGTAAATTATCGCTTCCGTATCAGGCATCTTGCTTCTATTTGCACAGGACTGAATTATCAATCAAAAGTTTAAAAATAAAATTAAAAATGTGGTATTTACAGTAAGAATAATGCTCGAAGTGTGCTGTTGTGAAACATATTTACAATAACAATTATCAACTCATTTTCATTCAGCTGCTTATTGAGCGTGTATTATTTTGTTGGTCTTTGTATAACGTAAATTTTGTTCTTCGCAATGTTATTCAGACGGTTATTGATATTGTTTGTTAATTATTTGTTAACGTCACATGGCGCGGATATCTGCCACTTTCCTGGAAGTTCTATTCTGGTGCAACCTCCTGACGACCTGATATAAAAAAAAAGAAACAAACAATTTGGCAGCTTTTCCGCATTTCTCATTTTGTTCATAGAGCCAGTCATGCGTAGTTCATTCCATTTTCTAGTTATCTACGCCCATCTTGAAAAAAATCTGGCGTGGGAGGTTTTCAATGAGACTTGGAGAGATACAGAGCAAGGCCTGACAGGCGCCACTCTCACCCTCATTTTTGCTTTAAAAATTTTGTCCCTGGCCTTCTTGTTACGTTTAAACACCAAACTGTCTTGCAGCGAATAATTATGAACAGACTTTATGAACAGATTTAAGTGTCAACTCAGAACTACTTAGATGATGACTTTGAAACGTTTACTTTTTTTTTCTTGGATTTCAGAAGGAAAAGCAATGGAACTGAACCATAACGCCAAGCCCCACGTAGCCACCCGCGGGTTTTCGTCACAGTTATACATCAAGAATGCAGGACCTCCGACACTTGACGGCGGCCACGGGACCGATACAGATGGACGTTGACGCCTATACTGCCCTCGGACGAGGCATAAACTTCGGACGCCTCCATTCGCGACACGATGGAAATCGAAACCCATTTGCACCCTGGAGACAAAGTATTCGGCTTTCGTCAAGTCTGTGCCGCCTGCCCAGCCGAAAACAATATATGCTGGAAGCACGTCTCCAAAATGGGTTTTATGGACGCGTTTCTCGTCGATGGACACCTCGTAGGGTCACCCGCCGCTCCGTTATTCACAAATGTGAAGCAAACACAGACTGGAAAGACTGTTTATCTTCAGTCTACCTCGACCAGTGCATGCTTCGCCGGAAAGCCGTGTGATCAATTCAACTGAACAATTTCGTGGTTTACGGATAAAACCAGACGGAGAGGCGCCTTGGGAGATTTCCAGAATAGGCATCAGTGAACAAACGGAATGACACCGTGGAGACACCAGGATGGCTTGAAATTTGTTTGTCCTCCTTCACCTCAAATACAGCGCTCTATGTGGCCCCTGAGCATCGCATGCAGTTATAAAGGTAACAGCGGTTAGTATATGTGAGGAATATTAAGCTGAACCAACATATATATATATATATATATATATATATATATATATATATATATATATATATATATAAATGAAGGGGAAATGAGGGTACTCGTTATAATACATGAAGGAAAGAAGCCTACAGTCGGCGAGGCCAAGGAAAGCATTGGGGATTGTACTTTGTCTTTTTTTTTAATTTTTACTTCATAATCACGTAAATTAGTAATGTAATGTGTTTAGGGGAAAGATAAATAAACACAAAGTGGAAAGAAAAACAACGTGCCGATGGTGGGAACCGAACCCACGACCTCCGAATAACGCGTCCGGTGCTCTTCCAACTGAGCTACATCGGCCGCTGTCCCCCCTGCTACTTTCTTGGGCATTAATGTTGTCTGTATACGAACCTTGAGAGTGTTCACCAGCGCCACCCTCGTGGTGGCGCTGGTGGGTTCGGTTCCCGTGTCGTGGGTTCGGTTCCCACCATCGGAACGTTGTTTTTCTTTGTACTTTGTGTTTATTTATCTTTTCCCTAAACACATTACATAACTAATTTACGTGATTATGAAGTAAAAATTAAAAAAAAAGACAAAGTACAATCCTCAATGCTTTCCTTGGCCTCGCCGACTGTCGGCTTCTTTCCTTCATGTATTATAACGAGTACCCTCATTTCCCCTTCATTTATCTGCTTGTAGGTTACGGGGGTCTCGGTTCTGGCAGTCTTGAAGCCATAGGTAGCGTAAGAGGGTTCTAGCACAGCTTTAGCCCTCACTCTTGATCACGTTCTACGTGACGCTGGCGGTAACACAGGACGTTCCACGTCCACCGCTATAGTTGAGGGTGGCGCTGGTGAACACTCTCAAGGTTCGTATACAGACAACATTAATACCCAGGAAAGTAGCAGGGGGGACAGCGGCCGATGTAACTCAGTTGGAAGAGCACCGGACGCGTTATTCGGAGGTCGTGGGTTCGGTTCCCACCATTGGCACGTTGTTTTTCTTTCTACTTTGTGTTTATTTATCTTTCCCCTAAACACAATACATTACTAATTTACGTGATTATGAAGTAAAAATTAAAAAAAAAAGACAAAGTACAATCCCCAATGTTTTTCTTGGCCTCGCCGACTGTCGGCTTCTTTCCTTCATGTATTATAACGAGTACCCTCATTTCCCCTTCATTTATCTGCTTGTAGCTTACGGGGGTCTCGGTTCTGGCAGTCTTGAAGCCATAGGTAGCGTAAGAGGGTTCTAGCACAGCTTTAGCCCTCACTCTTGATCACGTTCTACGTGACGCTGGCGGTAACACAGGACGTTCCACGTCCACCGCTATAGTTGAGGGTGGCGCCGGTGAACACTCTCAAGGTTCCTATACAGACAACATTAATACCCAAGAAAGTAGCAGGGGAGACAGCGGCCGATGTAGCTCAGTTGGAAGAGCACCGGACGCGTTATTCGGAGGTCGTGGATTCGGTTCCCACCGTCGGCACGTTGTTTTTCTTTCTACTTTGTGTTTATTTATCTTTGCCCTAAAGACATTACATTACTAATTTACGTGATTATAAAGTAAAAATTAAAAAAAAAGACAAAGTACAATCCCCAATGCTTTCCTTGGCCTCGCCGACTGTCGGCTTCTTTCCTTCATATATATATATATATATATATATATATATATATATATATATGTGAAGGAAAGAAGCCAACAGTCGGCGAGGCCAAGGTGGCCTCGCTGACTGTTGGCTTCTTTCCTTCATGTATTATAACGAGCACCCTCATTTCCCCTTCATTTATCTGTATATATATATATATATATATATATATATATATATATATATATGAAGGAAAGAAGCCGACAGTCGGCGAGGCCAAGGAAAGCATTGGGGATTGTATTGTATATATATATATATATATATATATATATATATATATATATATATATATATATATATATATATATATATATATATATACATATATAAAGGAAGACGAAAGTTTGAAACAATTTATGGCGTTGGAACAGCCTTTGTCAGAATGTCCAGACATTCCGACGAAGGCGTTATATACGTTACGAAGGGGACGAATTGACAAATAGTGCCAGGAAAACATAACTAGGAAAAGGAGTTCAAAGTGTGCGTGCTCTGTTGGATCTTGAGGTTGAGGTCGCTGACTACAGGTGGAATAAGCCTTTCGGGTTCTGCCGGCAATGGACCTTGTCTTGCGATGTCTGTGTCACTAAACCTGCCAGAACTTCTCCATGGTCACGTTACGGGCATGAAATTGTGGTGGAGATGCTGGGTGACGATTCCAGGCACTCCAGATGCTCAGTGCAGCTAGAACTGGAGCAACTTAGGAGTCTTCGCCTTGCGGTCCTCCTTGAACTGGCACCACTCAACTTGCCGATGACCCGCAGCAGCCCACAGGGCACGGAAATCCAGGCTGGATTAAGTGACCGCATCATGTAACAGACTAGAGTGTAACAGACAAGGGACAGCGATAGAAAGCAACCCATCGACCAACCCGACTTGACCCAACCCTACTCGACTCGACCCGACCGACCTACCGACGCGACCTTAAAATGTTAAGGCAGTGAGGCTCTTCGTTGTTCATCGGGTGATGCCGCTTTAGTCTTCTTTCATTTCTCTCGGCGACAAAGATTCTATCGTACATCTCTACTTATGTTTGTTGACGTTATGTGGAGTTCCAAGTTTAAAGCGTTGCACGTGGTCTATATAAAAATATTCGTAGCTGACGGCTCCGAAGTAACTTATGAGCACAGACATCGCACAAGATAATAGATTTTTTTTTCCATTTTGCTGTCACCGCGAAGCGACTACCGTGAAAGAGCTTCGATCTACACGGCCTTGTGCTGTGTGACACAACGCCTAAGCCGCCAAGCCACCATGGCTGACAACTTTCGTCTTTATTGAAATGATGAACGCGGCTGGTGGAAACATCAATGATGGGAGCAAGCGCTAACTTTTAATATGCATTCCTTCTCTGGCTCCTAAAACACGTTTTGGCGAAATAATTGCATTGATTGCTGTTATATTATTAGTTGCTAGTTTTTTCTTAACAGCGGCGAGAACTTGCTTCTGGATGACGCGAATTTAGATGTAGTCGGACTCTACTCCCGCCTTTCTGCTAGAAAGGCTTAATTGGTGTTCCTGGAAGACATAAAGAGAACTTGAGAGCGTCTCGAGTACGAAGCAGACGCTTTCTAGCGACATTCTAGCGGGATTGGTTACATATTTTGCAATGCTCCAGTAGTAGTATAAGCATTCATTATCACAATTAGGTCTTTCGTAAGCAAGGCTTGTAAAAAACATTGCAACAGTGTAAAAAAGAGTCGTGAAGCATTTTATTTTTCCTCTGTAAATTCCAACCGTTTCATTTGGGAGGAAGTTGTTAGTGTCTTAAGAAGAACCGTACATTATTGCCACTGGAACTGCAACGCTAGTACTACGTTTCCTTTTACGGCTCCCAATCTTGATGCGGCCTTACGCAAGTACACTACACGCAAGCTCATTGCAAGGGAGGCTGAAATCCTTCCTCAGCTCGTGTAACCGGAAGCAGTTACGCGGTTGCTCGTAAATCGCCTAATCTTAGACAGAATTAAAGCCTACTTCAGCACCCAGAGGATCCAGCACACCGAGGGCAAGAATAACTGAAAAAAGAAAAGAAAGCTGTATACGCTTCGTATCCCACGCGGACACAGTACACGAGCCCAAAATAGCTGTAGTCGAGAGAAGCTAGCAGCTTGCCGTCTTCCTTTCAACAAAGTTCAAAGGGTCAC